>NC_054375.1:97817183-98417183 GCF_017654675.1 Xenopus laevis | reverse complement strand
ACAATCTATGTGACCCTCGTTGGACAATTAGAAAAAGATCTGCTTGTCTGTGGTACCGTAGAAACCATGCCAGCGTGCTGGAAGCTGGTGGGTTCATTCAATGCTTTGTATGTTTCTGTAAAAGTAGAGGTTAGGATTCTTGATATTCACAGTACATGTATACAATGGATGAAAGTGCAGTGTGTTCTGTTCAAGCGCTATTGGAGTAATAATCGCAAATTGAGGACCAATTCAGTAATTTATTGCAGGTATTTCTCCCCTGAGGGTGACAAATCTTCCTGTGTGCCATCACCCTTAAAGGGAAGCTAAAATCTCAACAATAAAATCCAGGGACTCTCCCCAAAAGTTGTTTTTCTGGTATAATATCAAACACACAAAAAGGGGGGTTGTGGGTGCACTCCAAGGCTAAGTTAAAATGTGTTTAAATATAATGGAAGTGCTACTGATTTGGCCAATTAATCAATGCACAGTCCCTGGTCCCCTGTCTCATGAGTAATTCAGTATATATGCAAGTGCATGTATTTACAAAAACAGGGGTTTTTAGTTACAAAGTTATGATCATAAAATATCAAATATGTGCCATAAGCATCACTAATCTGAGTAGAACAGTTAAGCAATTCTGTGTTTTATTGCAATGTAATAGTTAAAGTCACAAAACATGACATGGTATATAGTTGGTATATAGTCAGCTAAATTTGAGCTTTGCATTTATGCTATTTAGTCAGATTTATAGTAACTCTGTTGGTCCAAGCACAGACCACTGTGCAAGCAGGCCCAGACTGGCAATCTGTGGGTTCTGGCAAATGCCAGAGGGGCTACTATAAGGTGCCATAGAAAGTCAGTATTTAGTGGGCTGGTGGGGCTGTTTGGGCCTCTGTGTGGGTTGATTGGGCCTCTATGTACCTGAAATATCAGGGCCTATTTTAATTCTCAGTCCGGACCTGTGTGTAAGTACCAGGAGCCAATCTATCCTGCCACAGGATCATACATTACTCTAATTGTCCCTAATTAATAAACATTTTCCAATAAATGTGCACTGAAAAATATTTAGTATATTTAAATCCTCATATACTGTATACTATTCTGTGGATAGGAATGAAAGTAGCACTATATATATGATCAAAGGAAACTGACGTACTATGAATACGTTGTATAGTGATTCTACTGAGGGCACCGCATTATCCAGAGTAGTGAATATACAATATATTAATGTGGTGTGCATTCATTTATTTCACTTTTTTCTAACTTTCAGAAGGAGAATACTATTCAGCAGTATACGCTTGCAGACGAATTTTCTCCCCGAACACCAGAAACCAACAATCTTGTTTTAATTACAGGTGAGCATTACATTTTTAGTTCAGACGTCATCATCAGCAACTGCTAAACGCCCATTAGCAGAACACTCTAGTTTCTGCAGACTCCAATGCTTTGCTTTCATCAAGATGAACCAATCTGCTCTGGCAGCATACATCATTGGAATTGATTACCAAGGACAGAACCAAGGACCAGTAATACCAAAAGAGTGAAGATATTTTGTATTCATTTATAGAGCATACATGTCTGTCCAACAATTATGGCTCTATAGGTTTTGCTCTTATATATGTGCATTCTGAACCATAAATGATATCTGAATACTGTATATTAATAGTTAAATACTAAAACCACGGTGGTTATTACAAAATTGCATAGCTGCCTATGTTTCTTTTCTCGCTAGGAAATGAGGTGTACTCCACAAACAATGGGAAGACAGTAAAGAATATTTTCAAGAAAATTCATGGCAAAAAGCCATTTTTATACACAGGAGATGATCTAATGAAAAGTAAGTAAAGGAGAAGACGTTCTACAAGTGTTAGGACATTCTCTAACTTGCTACTCTTGTATAAAGTACATTGCATTTATCTTGCACTTACCTTTCTTCTTTTCTTGCTCTGCCTGCCATGATTTGCTCCTTCAATTAGATCCTCATTATATAAAGGCTCTGGTGGTGGATAGTGAGGAGGAGGTTCAAGACAAGATTCTTCTCTTCTTCATAGAGGATAATGAAAATGTCAGATCAACAGAGAAAAGAATTTCCATGGTGGCTCGTATGTGTAAGGTAGGAGGAAGAGTGCTAAAGCTGTCTCTTCTAATTATTTATTAAATGGAACTCTCAATTATTATGGCTTGACTATTTAATATTAGGCTTTAATGTTAAAAAAAGAATTGCCATTTACAGTACAGGCTGGGGAGAAGATATGGGGGATTGGGGGCAGATCACTGCTACTTGTGTAGGTGATTGAAAGTTTGTTACCCTCTGCAGATTGCTTCCTAGGAGTCATCCTGCATACATGATTTTGCTTTAAAAATCCAGTTTTTAAACATTAATCTTAGGTGCTTGGTACTTCACATTCAACGTAAAGGGTCAATGGCAGACAATACAATATCTACAAGCAGAAAACCTCTAAAAATCTCTAGACGCCTGGAACATAAAATAAACTTACACAGATTGATTTTGAAACCAGTTTTGTACTATTTGAATTTGTAGTACATAAAGTTTAAAATAAAAATTTATCTGTGTATAGCCTAAATTATTGCTATCACTGCCAATAGCCAAGGGGGAGAACAGAAAATATTATAGAGTTTATAGGGCTCATGAAGGATGCTAAAACCTTTAGTGACACAGAGGAAGTATAGGAGGGGATACAATAGGAGTTAGATATACTTAATGAGGGGAGCAAGGGATGCTATGGACTTAAATGGGTTGTTGACCTTTCAAACACTTTTTCAGTTCAGTTGTTTTCAGATTGTTCTTCAGAAATAAAATACTTTTTTCAATTGCCTTCCATGTTTTATATTTTACCGGTTTTCCAAAATCAAAGTTTAAAATTGAATGTATCTGGTGTTCTGGCAGTTTAGTTAATTCAGGTGCAGATTCTGCACTGTTACAATTTTTGCAACATTTAGTTGATACATTTCTCAGCAGCATCTTTGGAGTATTAGTAATTATTGTATCAATTCTAACAGCTCTCTTTAATGAAACTAAGGGATTCTGCTCAGCAGGAACAAAGGTAAGAAATTTATCAACTAAATGTATCAATTTAGAACAGTGTACAGGGTCGGCGACCCCCCTCCCAGAGATGCTTTTTAGAAAGGTCAAAATTTTGATTTACACTTTAGTATTAGAAGAAAGGTCAGACATGGAAAGTAGAAAGTCTTTATTTCTGGTGAAGTATCTGAAACCAACTGAACTGAAAAAAAAGTTGGAAGATGAAAAACCCCTTTAAAGATTACTAAGTTAGAAAAGTGGAAGGCATACCCTGCTCATTCATCCATCAAATTATTTTTCATAACCTTCTTTGTTATTCCTTCCCCAATTATACCTGCAGAACGACCCAGGACCAAGTAAATTGTCTGCTTACAATAGGTTTAGCACAGCACTGAAGTCCCGTATGATATGTGGGTACCCTAAAGCAAAACAGTATTTCCCATACCTCCAGGATGTTTTCATGCTAAAGGGAAAAGAGAAGAACCTGATTTATGGGTTGTTTACCAATGCATGGTAAGCACACAGTATTTATCTAACATTTTATAGCTTGAGCTGCACCAGTGGTTCTGGATGTTGAATGACTGCATATCCTTCAGTAAGTCACTTTAATCTAAAACATGAGATGCAAAATCAGCAGCAATAATGCACTTGTACTTGTACTGTAACCTAAATAGTTACATAAATTGTAATGTAAATAGTTTAGAGGGATTCTGTCATGATTTTTATGTCGTTTTTTTCAAAATTACACAGTTTACACTACAGATAATTCACTCTACAATATAAAATTTCATTCCTGAACCAGCAAGTGTATTTTTCTAGTTGTAATATTGGTGTGTAGGCAGCCATCTCAGGTCATTTTGCCTGGTCATGTGCTTTCAGAAAGAGCCAGAACTTTAGGATGGAACTGCTTTCTAGAGATGTCGCGAACTGTTCGCCGGCGAACTTGTTCGCGCGAACATCGGGTGTTCGCGCTCGCCGGAAGTTCGCGAACGTCGCACGACGTTCGCCATTTTGGGTTCGCCATTGTTGGCGCTTTTTTTTGCCCTCTCACCCCAGACCAGCAGGTACATGGCAGCCAATCAGGAAGCTCTCCCCTGGACCACTCCCCTTCCCTATAAAAACCGAAGCCCTGCAGCGTTTTTTCACTCTGCCTGTGTGTGCTGAAGAGATAGTGTAGGGAGAGAGCTGCTGCCTGTTAGTGATTTCAGGGACAGTTGAAAGTTTGCTGGCTAGTAATCGTTTTGATACTGCTCTGTTATTGGAGGGACAGAAGTCTGCAGGGGTTTGAGGGACATTTAAGCTTAGGTAGCTTTGCTGGCTAGTAATCTACCTTCTACTGCAGTGCTCTGTATGTAGCTGCAGTGGGCAGCTGTCCTGCTTCTGATCTCATCTGCTGACTGCTGCAATAACAGTAGTCCTTGTAAGGACTGCTTTTATTTATTTTTTTGTTGTTTTACTACTACTACTACTACTACTACTATAAGAGCCCAGTGCTATTAGTCTAGCAGTGTTGGGGAGTGGGACTGGTGTGCTAATCTGCTGCTCCTAGTAGTTCAGCAGCACCAACTTTAATTTTTTTTTTTTAATATTCATTTTTTTTTATTTTACTTTTTTTATTTTACTACCGCTGTAGTAGTGTATAAGTTGACCTTTTAGGCATTATTTGCCCTGTAGGCATTATTTGCACACTGTTTTCTTCAACCCGCCATCGAGCTGTGTGACCTTGTTCACATTCTGTCTAAATATCCATAATATTACCGTCTCCAGAAAAAACACCGGAGTCACTTTTTTCAAGCAGCCATAATATATTTTACGTAATCCGTATCCACCGCTGTAGTAGTGTATACGTTGGCCTTGTAGGCATTATTTGCACACTGTTTTCTTCAACCCGCCATCGAGCTGTGTGACCTTGTTCACATTCTGTCTAAATATCCATAATATTACCGTCTCCAGAAAAAACACCGGAGTCACTTTTTTCAAGCAGCATTCATATATTTTACGTAATCCGTATCCACCGCTGTAGTAGTGTATACGTTGGCCTTGTAGGCATTATTTGCACACTGTTTTCTTCAACCCGCCATCGAGCTGTGTGACCTTGTTCACATTCTGTCTAAATATCCATAATATTACCGTCTCCAGAAAAAACACCGGAGTCACTTTTTTCAAGCAGCATTCATATATTTTACGTAATCCGTATCCACCGCTGTAGTAGTGTATACGTTGGCCTTGTAGGCATTATTTGCACACTGTTTTCTTCAACCCGCCATCGAGCTGTGTGACCTTGTTCACATTCTGTCTAAATATCCATAATATTACCGTCTCCAGAAAAAACACCGGAGTCACTTTTTTCAAGCAGCCATAATATATTTTACGTAATCCGTATCCACCGCTGTAGTAGTGTATACGTTGGCCTTGTAGGCATTATTTGCACACTGTTTTCTTCAACCCGCCATCGAGCTGTGTGACCTTGTTCACATTCTGTCTAAATATCCATAATATTACCGTCTCCAGAAAAAACACCGGAGTCACTTTTTTCAAGCAGCATTCATATATTTTACGTAATCCGTATCCACCGCTGTAGTAGTGTATACGTTGGCCTTGTAGGCATTATTTGCACACTGTTTTCTTCAACCCGCCATCGAGCTGTGTGACCTTGTTCACATTCTGTCTAAATATCCATAATATTACCGTCTCCAGAAAAACACCGGAGTCACTTTTTTCAAGCAGCATTCATATATTTTACGTAATCCGTATCCACCGCTGTAGTAGTGTATACGTTGGCCTTGTAGGCATTATTTGCACACTGTTTTCTTCAACCCGCCATCGAGCTGTGTGAGCTTGTTCACATTTTGTCTAAATATTGATAATATTATCGTCTCTAGAAAAACCACTTGAGTTACTTTTTTTCAAGCAGCATTCATATATTTTACGTAATCCGTATCCACCGCTGTAGTAGTGTATACGTTGACCTTGTAGGCATTATTTGCACAGTGTTTTCTTCAACCCGCCATCGAGCTGTGTGAGCTTGTTCACATTTTGTCTAAATATTGATAATATTATCGTCTCTAGAAAAACCACTTGAGTTACTTTTTTTCAAGCAGCATTCATATATTTTACGTAATCCGTATCCACCGCTGTAGTAGTGTATACGTTGACCTTGTAGGCATTATTTGCACAGTGTTTTCTTCAACCCGCCATCTAGCTGTGTGTATTATCGTTTCCAGAAAAACCAACTGAGTTTTTGTTGTTGTTGTTGTTTTTTTAAAAATAATGCCAGGCAAAGGCAGGCCGCCACGCAGAGGCCGTGCTAGGGGCCGTGCTGCTATGCAATCCTGTGGCCCTAGCAAATTGCCCAGTTTTAAAAAGCCAATGACCCTGAACTCCCAAAATGCTGAAGAGGTAGTTGACTGGCTTACACAGCACACCCCATCCTCTACCGTTTCTAACTTTACCACAACATCCTCCTCATCCTCCACTGCTATGGCCACCCCACGTAACACTTCCTCCACCACCGGTGCCCCTTCTTCACTGGGGTCAGAGGAGTTATTTTCCAATGAGTTTCTTGAACTGAGTAATGCGCAACCATTATTGCCAGAAGAAGATGAAGGAGATGAGGACCTTACACCAGATTTAATTCTGGCAGAGAACACGATAGAGATGGACATAATGAGTGATGAGGAGGAGGTCCCCGCTGCTGCTTCCTTCTGTGATGTGTCAGAAGAAATTGATGCATCTGAGGAGAATGATGATGAGGAGATTGATGTTTTGTGGGTGCCTAGTAGAAGAGAGCAAGAGGAGGGTAGTTCAGATGGAGAGACGGAGAGTCAGAGAGGCAGTAGGAGAATAAGACTTAGAAGAAGCAGGGAGGACAGCCCGCAGGGATCAGCAGGGCAACAACATGTATCGGCACCTGTGTTCAGCCGGCCAACGCACCCGCCATTGCCGCCAATACCGCCAACTCCGCCAACTTCTACTGTTACCGCCAGATCGCACACTTCCAAAAAGTCAGCAGTGTGGGATTTTTTAATGTGTGTGCCTCTGACAAAAGCATTGTAATTTGCAATGAGTGCAGTCAGAAACTGAGCCTTGGTAAGCCCAACAGCCACATAGGTACAACTTCTATGCGAAGGCACATGAGCGGCAAGCACAAAGCACTTTGGGAGCAACACCTCCAAAGGCAACAGGCAAACTAAAAGCCACACTCCTTCTGGTCCAGCATCTTACTGCTCTACCTCTGCTCTCCTTGACCCGTCTGAACCACCCTCCACTCCGCCTTCCACCTTGACCACCTGTTCCCATTCCCAGTCATCTGCCACCAGCCAAGTTTCTGTGAAGGCCATGTTTGAGCGTAAGAAGCCAATGTCTGACTGTCACCCCTTGCCCGGCGTCTGACAGCTGGCTTGTCTGCACTCTTAGCCCGCCAGCTTTTACCATACCAGCTGGTGGACTCTGAGGCCTTCCGCAAATTTGTAGCAATTGGGACACCGCAGTGGAAGGTACCCAGCCGCAATTTTTTTTCTAAAAAGGGAATACCACACCTGTACCAACATGTGCAGAGCCAAGTTACCGCATCTCTGTCACTTAGTGTTGGGCCAAAGGTCCATATGACTACTGACGCATGGTCCTCCAAGCATGGTCAGGGCAGGTATGTCACCTACACTGCCCACTGGGTGAACTTGGTAATGGCTGGGAAGCAGGGAATGGGTAGCTCAACAACAACAGTGGAGTTGGTGTCACCGCCACGGATTGCACGCGGTTCTGCCACCACCTCTACTCCTCCATCGCTCTCTACCTCGTCTTCTTCTTCTTCTTACTCTGCTGCTGGGTCCTCCTTCTCCTCCTCCACACCTGTGCACCCCCAGCTCCCCCTAGGCTATTCGACGTGCCAGGTACGCCGTTGTCACGCTGTCTTGGGATGACGTGCCTGGAAAGCAAAAACCATACCGGATCTGTACTCCTGTCATCTCTGCAGTCACAGGCCGATCGGTGGCTGACCCCACACCAACTGCAGATCGGAAAAGTGGTGTGTGACAATGGAAGCAATCTGTTGGCAGCGTTGAGACTAGGCAATTTAACACATGTGCCCTGCATGGCACATGTGTTAAATTTAATAGTCCAACGTTTTGTCTCCAAGTACCCAGGATTCCAGGACGTTCTCACCCAGTCCAGAAAGGTGTCGGCCCATTTCAGACGTTCCTACACAGCCATGGCACGCCTTGCTGACATTCAGCAGCGCTACAACATGCCAGTCAGGCGTTTGATTTCTGACAGCCAGACTCGCTGGAATTCAACGCTCCTTATGTTGGAACGTCTGCTGCAACAACAAAGGGCCGTCAACGAGTACCTTTTTGAACTGGGTGGTAGGACTGGATCTGCACAGCTGGGGATTTTTTTCCCCCGTTACTGGGTGCTTATGCGCGATGCCTGCAGGCTCATGCGACCTTTTGAAGAGGTGACAAATATGGTCAGTCGCACCGAAGGCACCATCAGCGACCTAATACCCTTCGCTTTCTTCCTGGAGCGTGCCGTGCGACGAGTGACAGATGAGGCTGTAGACCAGCGTGACGAGGAGCTGGAAGCGCACGATTTCTGGTCGGAATCACCAGAACGAACCCAGGCACCTGCTGCAACGCAGGGAGAGGTGCCAGAAGTGGAGTCAGAGGAGGAAGGTGGCTTTGTGGAGGAGGAGGAGGAGGACCAACAGGAGCAGGCTTCCCAGGGGGCTAGTGGTGACCTTTTGGGGACCCCTGGTCTTGTACGTGGCTGGGGGAGGAGACCGTGGATGATGCAGTCCTTGATAATGAGGAAGCGGAGATGGATAGCTCTGCATCCAACCTTGTGAGAATGGGGTCTTTCATGCTGTCATGCCTGTTGAAGGACCCCCGTATCAAGAGGCTTAAGGAGAAGGACCTGTACTGGGTCGCAACGCTACTAGACCCTCGGTACAAGCATAAAGTGTCAGAAATGTTACCAACATACCACAAGTCCGAAAAGATGCGGCATTTACAAACCAGCCTGCAAAACATGTTGTACAATGCTTTTAAGGGTGATGTCACTTCAGGAACTCATCAACATTCCAGGGGCAGAGGTGCCAGTAATCCTGCCACGAGCACACCTGCAAGGACAAAGCCCTTTGGCCAGTCTGTAACGTCAGACATGCAAATGTTTTTCTGTCCAAGGCAGCGCCACAACCCTTCTGGATCCACCCTCAAAGAACGCCTCGACCGGCAGGTAGCGGACTACCTGGCATTAACTGCAGATATCGACACTCTGAGGAGCGATGAACCCCTGGACTACTGGGTGCGCAGGCTTGATCTGTGGCCAGAGCTGTCACAATTTGCCATGAACCTCTTGTCTTGCCCAGCCTCAAGTGTGCTCTCAGAAAGGACCTTCAGTGCAGCAGGAGGGATTGTAACTGAGAAGAGAACTCGCCTAGGTCACAAAAGTGTCGATTACCTGACCTTTATTAAAATGAATGAGGGGTGGATCTCGGAGGGTTACTGCACGCCGGAAGACTTGTTCTGACTTCTATGCAGCTGTCCTTCTCTTCAAGCCTCATGACTCCACACACAGCTGTCCTTTAGCGTCCTCCTCCTCCCTCCGCCACCGTTACAAACTAGGGTGCAAACCCTACTGGTTTAATTTTTTCTGGCCTCTGTGCTTCAGTGGCTGCAACCAAAAAAACTGGGCAAACAATGTCTACAAGGTCAACGTATGGCAAAAAATGACTATTTTCAGCATTTATATGGCATATTTTTTCTGGCAACTGTGCTTCAGTGGCTGCATCCAAAAAAATGCATATTTTCTGCATTTATATGGCAATTTTTCTGGCCTCTGTGCTTCAGTGGCTGCAACCAAAAAAATGCATATTTTCTGCATTTATATGGCATAATTTTTCTGGCCTCTGTGCTTCAGTGGCTGCAACCAAAAAAATTTATATTTTCAGCATTTATATGGCATAATTTTTCTGGCAACTGTGCTTCAGTGGCTGCGACCAAAAAATGACTATTTTCAGCATTTATATGGCATATTTTTTCTGGCCTCTGTGCTTCAGTGGCTGCGGCCAAAAAAACTGGGCAAACAATGCCTACAAGGTCAACGACGTTGACCTTGTAGGCATTGTTTGCCCAGTTTTTTTTTGGCCGCAGCCACTGAAGCACAGAGGCCAGAAAAAATATGCCATATAAATGCTGAAAATAGTCATTTTTTGCCATACGTTGACTCAACGTATATGGCAAAAAATGACTATTTTCAGCATTTATATGGCATATTTTTCTGGCAACTGTGCTTCAGTGGCTGCGACCAAAAAATGCATATTTTCTGCATTTATATGGCATAATTTTTCTGGCCTCTGTGCTTCAGTGGCTGCAACCAAAAAAATTTATATTTTCAGCATTTATATGGCATAATTTTTCTGTCAACTGTGCTTCAGTGGCTGCGACCAAAAAAATGCATGTTTTCTGCATTTATATGGCATAATTTTTCTGGCCTCTGTGCTTCAGTGGCTGCAACCAAAAAAATTTATATTTTCAGCATTTATATGGCATAATTTTTCTGGCAACTGTGCTTCAGTGGCTGCGTCCAAAAAAACTGGGCAAACAATGTCTACAAGGTCAACGTATGGCGAAAAATGACTATTTTCAGCATTTATATGGCATATTTTTTCTGGCAACTGTGCTTCAGTGGCTGCGTCCAAAAAAACTGGGCAAACAATGCCTACAAGGTCAACGTATGGCAGTTGTTTAAAGAGAACAGTAGATTACTAGCCAGCAAAGCTACCTAAGCTAAAATGTCCCTCAAATCCCTGCAGACTTCTGTCCCTCCAATACAGAGCAGTATCAAGCAGATTACTAGCCAGCAAACTTACTATCATCTGTCCCTGAAATCACTAACAGCTCTCCCCCTACACTATCTCTTCCAAGCACACACAGGCAGATTTTTCAGATACATTTTTGCCCTTGATCCCCCTCTGGCATGCCACTGTCCAGGTCGTTGCACCCTTTAAACAACTTTAAAATCATTTTTCTGGCCAGAAATGTCTTTTCTAGATGTTAAAGTTCGCCTTCCCATTGAAGTCTATGGGGTTCGCGAACCGTTCGCGAACCGCTCGCGTTTTTGCGCAAGTTCGCGAATATGTTCGCGAACTTTTTTTCCGACGTTCGCTACATCCCTACTGCTTTCTGGCAGGTTATTGTTTCTCCTACTCAATGTAACTGAATGTGTCCCAGTGGGATCTGGATTTTACTATTGAGTGCTGTTCTTATATCTACCAGGCAGCTGTCAGGGAGCTACTGTCTGGTTACCTTCCCATTGTTCTGTTGTTAGACTGCTGGGGGGGGGGTGATATCACTCCAACTTACAGTACAGCAGTAAAGAGTGACTGAAGTTTATCAGAGCACAAGTAACAAAATTATATATAAAAAATCTGTTTGCTCTTTTGAGAAACAGATTTCAGTGCAGAGGTCTGCTGGAGCAGAACTTTTAACTGATGCATTTTGAAAAAAAACATGTTTTCCCATGACAGTATCCCTTTAAATGAAAGTGTAATTGCTATTATCCTATATCTTGCTTGTTTAAAGGAAAATAAAAACCAAAAAATTAGTTTTTTAAAGTAATGAAAATATCACGTAGTGTTGCCCTGCACTGGTAAAACTGATGTTTTTGCTTCAGAAACACTAGTTCATATAAACAAGCTGCTGTGTAGTAATGGTAAAAATTGAAAAAAAAGCTATATGGCACAGGTTAAATAGTGGATAACAGATAACACCATTATGTTCTACAGAGCTTATCTGCTCTCTGCTGTGAGTCTTTTCTCATTTGTATGGCTGCTCCCACTGCTACACAGCAGCATATTTATATAAACATTAGTAGTATTTATGAAGCAACCCCATCAATTTTACCAGGGCAGGGCAACACTGCATTATATTTTTATTACTCTTAAGACGATTTCATTTTTTTTGCGGTTTCTGTTCCTTTAACAAAACGCCAAATAAGCAGAGCCAAATAAGCAGAGCTTCAACCCTGTTGGCAGCTTAAAGGGTAAGCAACAAAACTCTCTTTCAACATTGATATACTTTCTAAAATAGCAGCTGAACCATTCTGCAGAAATCAGTCACTTCCTTATCTTGTGTGAAGGTCCACACCCTTTAGTATACTGAGCCTTCATTTTTCTTACAATAGAAGGCTGGTCAAAGAGCTGCCTCTGCTCCAATGGAAATCAATCAGGCATTTGCAGCAGGTCTGCTGGTCACAGAGAGAAGGAGAACTCAGAAAATAAAAGGGGATGGAGCTTTATACTAGACCAGGAAGTAGCTGAAATGAGCTGCAGTTTTCAGCATGTAATTTAGAGAGACTGAAAAGTAATTTTAGAGATAAAAAATCAGGACATTGTAATTAGCACTCAGGACGTGTGTGCAGTGGTGCTGCAAATGACCAGTTGCATTGACTTTTCTCATAGAAATAAAAGGCACATCCATGCATTGCTCACAAATTCCATTGCCATATGTTTGCTGTTCAGTATGCATGTATAAATGGAAAGGCTTTTTTTCCCCAAAGCCTCATATGGTTAGCATCAAATCCTCATTTGAACCAATAATACAATTATAATTCTGATAAGTTTCCTATAAAAATTCCCATTGTAAACACTTTTAAATTTGCTTTCTGCAATACAAGGTTTTGAATTAGTTGCAGCAGCTACTGCAATGAAAGATGAGCAATGAATCCACCTCACAGGTTTGTGTAACATGTCATATTTAAATATCACCAGGGTACCACAGAAAATGTCTGGCTCTTTATAGATAAACAATAATACAGCTATTGAGTTAGAATATAGACTAATACTGACTAAGGACATAATTAAGTACTTGAAAGCTTGCAGTACAAAAGGTTAAGGTTAATAACATATTACTGGTAATTGAATGTATGACATAAAAACAAAGCCAGTACAAACAACCTTTTGTAAAACACACAGACTCTCCACAGTGCATTCTTAATTACAGTGAAACCTCAATTTTACATACCCTGTTTTTTCCCTCATTTTACATTGTTTTGTTAGTGGTCTCGTCTATATATTATATGATACACTTCCATGAGTTTACATTTTCCCGGTTTTTGCACCATTTTTTTCTGGTCCCCTGAAAAAATTTAAAAAGGGGGTTCTACTATACATTCAAACTAGGGTTACCAGATCACTTATAAATTCAGGGACACATCTAAAAAATCCAGCTAGAAGGGCTCTGCAATTTTGTTTAAATGCAATGAGTGGAGCCTTGCAACATATGGATTTATTAGACGTGCCTTTGTGTTTTCAAGTAGACTGGTAACACTAATTCCCACCCCTGTATGTAGGAATCACAGTGCTGTCTGCTCTTACAATCTTTTGGACACTGAAAAGACCTTCGATTCCTCTTCCTTATGGAGGGCTCCAAAAACAAACCTACCCATCAGTCCTGGAACGGTGAGAATTCATTAGCCAAACCCAACTGTCTTTTTTCACCCTGTAGTTATGGCTATGTGTGTTCTCAGCTATTTCTTCTTTCTTCTTTGGATTTATGTCCCTGCCTTCCAGTCATCCTCTGCTATAAATGTGTTCCAGCTTTTTCTCCAATCTTCTTGGATCCAATAACTATTTTTTCTCCCATTAAGTGCCTTCAAGGTAATCGTACTCCAGAAGCCACATTTGACAGGGCATCTGAGTTTCCTGAGTTGCAAGACTGGATAGAACCATCAGGAAAGGAAGCTGTGTTCCAGAACTCAAGTCACTACAGAAAGATTGTCGTGGATGAGGTGGAAGCATTAGATGGAAATAGCTACAGAGTCATCTTATTAGCTACAGGTAACCACGGAACAGACAATGGAATTTCAAATAACAATATGTTATATGTCCTTCATAGGATGATCCACAACAGGTCCTATATGCAAACTAATCACTATGCAGCCTGGACCTACAATTCATGAATTACCAGCTGTTGTTGCATTCCTAATTCTAGGATCTTGTATTCTAGAAGTTGTAGTTCAGTAACAGAGATACCAAGGAAGCAGATCCCTGCTCTACAGTAATTCAGAAGATACAGTTTTTAAACCACAGTTTTATTAACGATTCAGAAACATTTTTCCTTTCTCAGCAGGTGGAACTGTACAAAAGATTGTTGAGATAGATGATGGAGTCGTCAGTGTGCTCAAGATGAATCCCTTCAATGAAACAAAAGAGATCATATACCTGACACTGGAACCCAAAATGGTGAGGAGGGCATAAAAACAGTGAAGGATGAGCATAAAATAGTAAAAACTGTAGAACAGTAATACATATAGGCCTATAAGACAAGAAATACCTTAGCTACATTGCAAATACTACTGTTATATTAGGCATCAATTGTTCTGTTATGGCTATAGAGCTCCTAAGATTTGGGTAAGAGCCAAGACCAGTAGACGGTTTGAAGGTCAAGTGGATAATACTTGAGTTAAACAGTCGAGTTATTATCTTATTTACAATTATGCATGCTCATTATAGATGTACTGTAAAGTGGGTATCCACCAGCAGTATGTATGGCTGCTATTACTTTTATAACCTTCATGTTTTTATAATTACAGCATAATTAAAGAAGTAGTTCACCTTTATGTTAACTTCTATAGTAGTTCATTATTTATTTCCTATAGTTTTTAAATTATTTGCCTCCTTCTACTGAATCTTTCCAGCTTTCACTGATCCCATCTAAAAATGCTCTGCAAGGTTACAAATGTATTGTTATTGCTACTTTTTATTTCTCATCTTTCTATTCTGGTCCTCTTCTATACATAGTCCAGTCTCTTATTCCAATCAATTCATGGTTGCAAGGGTAATTTGGACCCTAGCAACCAGATTGCTGAAATTGCAAACTGGAGAGCTGCTAGAGAAAAAGCTAAATTACAAAAAAAACACCACACATATACTAAAAAAGGAAAACCAATTGCAAATTGTCTCAGAATACCACTGTCTCTCTCTACATCAAGCTAAAATGTCACAAAAAGTGCAAGGCAGACAGGGAGTAAGAAAATTGTTTATATATTGATGACAGATTACTATAAACATATTCTAAGGCTGAGGAGAAAACTCTCCATAAAATACCAACACAAAATCGAAATGCATACAAGTAATGTGTGATTGGAGCACAGTGCCGGGCCACGCTGGGCAGGCGCCCTAGGCAGGCCCGGCAGTCGCGGCGCCTGTTTAGTGTACGTGAATTGAAGTTTGCGCGCATGTGCAGAAGCTCAAAGAGCAAGAAGAAATGCAGAGAGTTGGGCAGAGAAGGGAACCGGACTTGGGGTAGACAACAGAGGCTTGGCGCCCTCCCAGCTTTGCGCCCTAGGCACGTGCCTACTCTGCCTACCCCTAGTTCCGGCCCTGTTGGAGAAAGTTTTTATGAATTCCCACTCTACCTTTAACACCTATATTCCCTTTATCTTACAGCAGGGGTGTCCAAAAGGTAGATCGGGATCTACCAATAGACCTTTAGTTGGGGATCAATAGATCTCAAGACACTGTCAACAAACAGCTTGACTTAATTACCCGTCTGTTTTATTCTTTTCATTCAGATACTTATTCTGTTAAAGCTACATAAGAAACAGTTGTTTTTTAAATATGGTAACATAAATTCTCTTATAAATCAATGCAATATTTAAGTAATATTTTCCATGGAACAGAATGCTAACAGTGATAATATAAATGTAGATCATAATGGGACAACATCACTAAAAGTAAACCTTGCATTAGTAAAGTATGGGCACTCCTGACTTACAATGATGTTGAATTGTCATTTTTATGCAACACACTACTAATCAAGACTTATTTGAGTAAGACAGAACAAGAGTGAGACACACAAGTCCAAATTGTAGTTGAATGAAAAGAAAATGCAAAAAGTAGGTGAATAATAGAGAGGCAAATCTGGCAAACATGTTATTCATTTATGATTCAGCATCTCCTGTATGTGGGGACTAACGCTGAAGTGACTCGCCTTCCTCTGGATGACTGCACTGCATACAATGAGACTTGTGAGGACTGTGTCAGGTCCCGGGACCCCTACTGCAGCTGGACAGAAAATGGGTGTCAGTCTATCCTGAAACAAAGACGGTATGTAACAGTTGCCAACTAACTTGCTGGTATGGGGGTTCTTTTAAAGTGAGGAATCTCCATGAAACTATATGTATTTGACATGTTTACATTTTAATTAATGTATACTAAAGAGTCGATTAGAATTACAGTGTCCTTTCAAAGGATTTAAATAAAATAAATGATAAATATAACCTAATTTATAATAATAATAAATGAGAATCCACCATTGTGAGTAGCGTGGATTAATTCTATACCAATTCATATTCCTTAGTTATCATTTAAATCGCAGATGCTTAGCACTGGACTCAGTGGCTGTGGAATGGATACAATTTTGGCTAAAGTACGAGAAACAAGCATGTTAAATGAGGCTGGCCTATCATATAAGCTAATAATAAATCTATCTGCTGTTTTACATAACCATTATCACATCTTTTAACAGAGGATCGCAGAATATCACACATGGAGTTGACACCACGTGCTCTGGACAAAGTAAGTATAATAATGTGGCAATGGTATCTGACATTATAGATGGTTGTACATATTATATACAGTATACAGTCTGTTTATTCTTTGAGAATGTGACCTCTGTTTTCTTTGCCAATTAAAGGTGATTTTAAACGAAGGAAAAACAATTCTAGTTTAACACGTCTTGTGTCTGAGAATGCCACCTGCATCACTCGCAACAGCACCTGCACCTGCACCCTCATACTGGAAGAAATGCAAAGAAGTATACCATGTGTAGCACTCAAACGCTCAGTGAATGTGGGCAATGGCTGTGCAGCACACTCCCAACAGCTGATACTGATAGCATTACTCTTTATGGGCCACCTTAAACTCATTTTCTTGTTCTTTGGTTTGTAGGCAGAAATCAGTCAAAAAGGTGGTGAAAATGGCGGTAGGGTAACAGTTCAAATTATTATTCTAGAAATGCAGTATTTCCTCTACATTACATCAAAGGTTACTGAAATAAATCATCAAACCTCAGTCATATTACATGCCAATAAGATAAGATACATGATTCTGAATAGTCTGAAGACTGAAAATCAACATGTATGAGTAAAAAACCCCCTACAGATTTTATTCATAACTAAATAGCTACTACACTGAATGCAGAAAATGATCACAAACATGTAGCACTGAACGTATGTAGAACAATCATTCCAAAGCCATCTCTCTACATATCACCATTTTGTTTTATTGTTTTCTAATAACTGGAATTCATTTCTTAAAAAAGAAGGAAAGCTAACGAGGCAGTTTATTGCCAACAGATCTGCCTCAAAAGTGCAAGCTAGAATGCAATAATTATTCTGTGGAATGCTTTACCATACCAGAGTAAACAGCTCTATAAACTCTCTCTGTTTGTTCAGGATAGCAGCTGCCATATTAGCTTGGTGTGACATCACTTCTTGCCTGAGTTTTTCCCTGCTCACCCAGAGTTCTGGGCTCAGATTACAGCAGGGGGAGGGAGAAGGGAAAAGGGAGTGGAGCAAATTGAGCATGCTCAATCTCAAGCCCAAACCCTGGATGAAAACAGGAAGTCTGATACAAAAGTCCATGTGTACACAATAGAAGTAAAGAAATGCAGTGTTCCTTGTGACAGATGTTTTTATATAGACCTTTCTGATAAAGCTTACTTAGTTTTAACCTTTCCTTCTCCTTTAACACAGTTTTAAAGGAAGCATAGCCAACCCAATCCCGATTGGACTAATAACCTAAAGCTAGCCATAAACAGGACAATACAAGTGGAGGACTAGGCAATTTTTTGGCCTCTGTATGGGAAGGTTTAGAAAATATCATCAGCTGAGGACCACATTGACCCATTAATGCCACTAATTGCTCATGTCCTGAGAGGGATGCATTGATTTTTCTGCCATGGATGTATCTGCATATGTGGAATTACAATCTGATCACTGGCTCGGCAACCAAACAATTGGGTGGTCAAATTGGATGAAGATCTGCTTATTGGTGACCTTGCCAAACAAGCGGAACTTTAAAAGTATTTAAAACCATTTCTGTTTCTGTGGCTGCAGCTCATTGAGAAAGTCTCTTATGTAGGCTTGTCTTAAGTGGCCTGAACCAAGAACCTTTTCTTGGTTCAGGCCACTTACTGATTTTACTGTTATTTATTGTGTGAAAAATGTGGAAGTCAGAATGTGAAGAAATCTTTTATAGCAGCTTTTGCACGCCACACATACGGGTTACATACATAGCAATAACATAATATAAATAGCAATAACTGTCAAAAGTGAAGCAGTTTTAAGGCATGGTTCTACTGCTGATAAACTACGACTGCAAGAACTCCTCAAAAATTTTGGATAACAGTGATAAAGGCAAGATGGTGATTTTTAGGTTGAGGAGTTATGGTTAAAAGTAATGGAAGTGGGACCCCAAAAATGGAGTATGGTTTGGGGAGGTGGATACAGGGAATTAAGGTGGCCATAGACGTAACATTTATGATCTTTCCTGAAAAAGATTGTTAAAGGAACGATTGTTCATTTCAACACACACGTGTAGAACTAAATCATCAGATTTACAGGTAGAAACAATAGAGTTCTACCAGTATCTGACGATTTAGCACTAACAATGGCTGATGCCTTCAAAGGCGCCCGATCAAAATTTTCCAACCAGCCCGATTGACCAGCTGACTGATATCCAAGTCTTCTGCAAATATCGCTTGGCTCATGTCCCAACATACATGCAGCGAATATCGTACAAAAATGAGTTTCGTATGATATTATTGTTGCGTTGATGGCCACCTTAAAGGGATACTGTCATGGGAAAAAAAATTTTTTTTCAAAATGAATCAGTTAATAGTGCTGCTCCAGCAGAATTATGCACTGAAATCCATTTCTCAAAAGAGCAAACAGATTTTTTTATATTCAATTTTGAAATCTGACATGGGGCTAGACATATTGTCAATTTCCCAGCTGCCCCAAGTCATGTGACTTGTGCTCTGATAAACTTCAATCACTCTTTACTGCTGTACTGCAAGTTGGAGTGATATCACCGCCCCTCCCTTTCCCCCCCCAGCAGCCAAACAAAAGAACAATGGGAAGGTAACCAGATAACAGCTCCCTAACACAAGATAACAGCTTCCTGGTAGATCTGAGAACAGCACTCAATAGTAAAAACCCATGTCCCACTGAGACACATTCAGTTACATTGAGAAGGAAAAACAGCAGCCTGGCAGAAAGCATTTCTCTCCTAAAGTGCAGGCACAAGTCACATGACCAGGGGCAGCTGGGAAATCGACAAAATGTCTAGCCCCCTGTCAGATTTCAAAATTGAATATAAAAAAATCTGTTTGCTCTTTTGAGAAATGGATTTCAGTGCAGAATTCTGCTGGAGCAGCACTATTAACTGATTCATTTTGAAAAAAATGTTTTTTCCCATGACAGTATCCCTTTAAGTCCCAGGGTTTGATGGTGGTATGATACCCCCCCCCCTTTGAAGAAAGAACGGCAGGCAGTATTCAGTGGCTATTGGATATTACATTGTATTGGTGCATGTATGTTAAATTGTTTGCACTTTATTTGTTAAAATATATTTTGATGTTGGCGTTTATGAATATAAACAAAGGGTAGTCTGGCTTTATTACTCGGAGGGTTAGTGAAAAATCTTTGAATCTCCTACAACTAGATAGTTGATCTCCCCCACTGACTATTGTATGGCCTTCAGGGTTGGGGGAGGGAAATGATCCTAACCCCCTACAGAACTCTTCACTGTTGATTATGGGTAAATATAGGGAGTTTTACGAAAGCAGTGTTTTGAATATTAAGCGTCCTGACCATTTCATCTGTTTTTCTATACTTTATGCTGCATTAAATTATATTTATTGTAAAGATAACAGAATCCTGTGTTTAGTGTCAAAAGTTGTTTGTCACATGTTTGGAAGTTAAGTCTGAGACACTATGTGGTTGCTTTGCTATTGGATCATTCTGGACAACCATAAAGCTAACCTATGGCAATTGCTAACTGCATGAAAGGCTTTTCTGCCTGTAATAATTTCCTTTAAATGGCACTGAGATTTCCTTCTGTCATTGTTTTTTATTATAGGAAACAGTACCCAGAACTCGTGCCTTTCAGCCTTTTTCTAAGTAGCAGGTGTAGCAGGCCAACCGAGATGTACAGGTTTTTTTGTTCCTCACTGAATATTCCAACTTTGATTGGTGACAATTCAGTCCTAAAACTGGATTTTTTTCTGATTCATTTCTCCTGAAATAACTATTTTCGGTTCCTCCCACAACAAGGTTCCCAGTCATTCTGGTTTGTATACCCCATTGTGTAAACTTTTTTAAACTTCCCAGTTGTTCTTTGTATCTGTAATATGCAGGATGCGGTCAGGCCATGAATATAACAAATATGATTCAGCTATTGTAATGTGCAGGGGACCACCCACTGACAATAGCTCCCTTAGCAAAAAGCACAAAATGACAGGATATACTAAAGGTCTCAAAGTTAAATTTAACATGTTCTTGGCTTTGACAATAGATAAGGACGAATACAAGTGCTGTGTTTTGTAATTTAAAGTCATACATATATCATACAGAAAATCCAACCCTGATAAAATAAATTGATGTACAGGTATGGGATCCGTTATACAAAAACCCGTTATCCAGAAGGCTTCAAATCATGGGAAGGCCATCTCCCGTAGACTTCATTTTAATCAAATAATTCAAAGTTTTAAAAATAATTTCCTTTTTTCTCTGTAATAATAAAACAGTACCTTCTACTTGATGCTAAGTATATAAGTAATTCTAATTGGAGACAAAGTTATCAAATTGGGGTTATATAATGTTTAAATATTTTTTTTAGTAGAACCTACGATATGGAGATCGAAATTGCAGAAAGGCCTCTTCTCTAGAAAGTCCTAAGTCCCGAGCATTCTGGATAACAGGTCCCATACCTGTACTGGCAGCTGACAGCTCGAATGGACAAATTCTCATTTAATAAGGAAATGATGATCAGAGCACAGAATTGCCAAAGATTGCATGGCCAAAAATATGAAGTACAGATATGGGATCCATTACCCAGAAACCTGTTATCCAGAAAGCTCTGAATTACAGAAAGACCGTCTCCCATAAACTCCATTTTAAAACTCCATTTTAAAAATAATCCAAATTTTTAAAAAAACATTTCCTTTTTCTCTGTAGTAATAAAACAGTATATTGTACATGATCCCAACTAAGATATAATTAATCCTAATTGGAAGCAAAACCAGTCTATTTGGGTTTATGTAATGTTTACATGATTTTCTAGTAGACTTAAGGCATGAAGATCCAAATTACAGAAAGATTTGTTATCTGGAAAACCCCAGGTCCCGAGCATTCTGGATAATAGGACCTGTACCACATAGCTCAGCAGCCATGATGTGTGCAATGTGACATTTTTTCAAGTGTCAGTTTTAAATCCGTTTGCATTGCTTCCTAGTAGTGCTCTAGTGTTGATGACCAATACTTGCACTATACTGTCCCTCATTCCCTTGCTCAGTTCAGTAGACTGGAAATTTAAATAGTTTTTATCTCTTCCACACCAATGCAAAACATCAGACTGTACTAGAAGCAGTGCATAACGAGTGAGAAAGCAACTTACATACTGTACAAACCACTTTCCCAACAAAGACAGAAACACTGAAGAAAATGGATTCAAATGAAGACAAAAATCTGAGTTTTGAAAAGGTGTCATCAGATTTTGCTAATGGAGTATGTAAAAATATCACATACAATATTAGTGAGTTCACAGACTCAGGTATATGGCTAATTCATACACAGAAACAAAGTCAATCAAGTTGGCTAATACCACAGTTTGTAAATAGAACAGACACAGCTTTTTTTGACACCCCCTGCTTAAGTGCAGCCTTCATTTACTACACAGACCTAAAATCCAGGAACCAAGCATACAGCAAACTGACCCATTCCAGGAGACAAGCATTCTGAGGCCTGGCCAACACCAGAAGCCAAGAACACTTAGAGTCTGGCCAAAGGCAGGGTCCATGCCATACCTCTTAACCTCCCTGAATAGCCCAGAAGTTTTGGCCTCACCCCACTCTCCTGTCCTCATAAACCATTCCTTGGTTTTTAAAAATGACCCCTCCAAATAAGATGTTCACATGCGCAGTGAGCTTAAATCAGTGACTTCCAATATCAATTTGCAAAGTTGGCTTATTCCTTTAGCTAGTCACACACTAATTTAAAATGTGGTGGAGTATGATTTTGATCCCATGGACCAACTCTAGGACCTCCATAGTATTTAAGCACCGTTTCATTTCCTTTTAGGAGAAAAGGGTTGTTTTGAGTACCCAGATTGTGTCAATGAGGCCTCATTGAAAGATTCACCATTAACCTGTCTGTTCTTAGTAAATCCTTTGGACTCCTACTGTATCTTACTGATAGACTCAGAACATTACCGAATCCTAGATCTGGGATTTCCCCCTAGTACATGATATTCCCATAAGAAATCCCTTACGCAATGCTCAGATCCAACGAGTCAGCAAGGACAGCTATTGGGCCCTTCTATCCTGTCCCTAAAATGATGTATACACCAAAGAAATCAGCAATGCTTATTGTGTGACACACCATTTTATCCTACTTGAGTTCCTATTTGCGGCCACAAACAGCAGCTGTTACCACCATAAAATAAAGGGTGTGAATGCATTAAAAGATAATGGAATCAAGATGGAAATGTATATAATGGTTTACCTCATAGAAGTCTATTGGAAATCTGGAAATTAAATAAGAGATGTCTCTCTCATCAATTTGGATATGTACTAGAAGCCTGTATATTGGCCTAACCGCCATACAGCAGACGCCAAAACCACTCTATCTTTGTGTATATCTATCCTATATCTATCCTATACATGCAACTGATTAGATTGATACACTGGTACTATACACAAACTATCAAATAAAACATAAGCAAATAGTTTCAAAATTATTTCCATATATGATAAAGGGACTTAACAGTACTGCCACCAGTATCCCAAAAAAGTTTGCCCAATTAGTAATTTGAAACTCTGGCTTAATGACTGTTTGTTTAAAACCAAATCAATGGTGACCCTACCCTCATCCCCCTCTACTGCCTCACATTTTCTATTCATCCGCTAAAGTTAGCCACAAGGTCACCGGATTCTCAGTCATTTCATTCCAGGAAGCTAGAGATAAAAAGATGTTGTTCTGTATAAAATATTTATTTTGGAATATAAACATGCTGTTTGTCATACTGTATACAAAGTATGAGGCTGTGATAACTAGAGCAATCCTGTTTTCAGTGGTAAGATAATTTGACATTTACTGTGCTACTATGTGTGTCTTATTTCCAGGCATGCTAAAAAAGGTTTATTACTCATACAAATATCCCCTTCCAAATATTATTGCTATAAACCACAGGACAAATCCTAGCCATACCATTTGTAATGCCGGTTTTTATGTTGCATATATCATTATCTTATGTACAAAATCTTGAGTCAGGAAACAGTTTAGTGGAAAAGAGACTGGCACATTAGAACCGCAAGTAAGAGAATGACCCAGACAATGCTCTGCTGCATTGGGCAGTGCCAATAGAGAATCCCAAGACTTCATGCTGTTGCATGACACTATGCACACTCAAAATGCTGAACTAAAGGAGATCAAATTCTGTTTTGAAAACCAATTCCGCTTTGAAATTAAATGCTGAAATATAGTGGTAAGTGTAACGAAACTGCACATTCTGAAATATTTCAGTACTTACACAAGTGGCTACTTCACCTAAGCAGTAAAGGGGAAGTTCAGCTTTATGTCATCTTCAGACCCTTTTTTCCCGCCACCTGGAATGATGAACAGCCTGTCAGACTTCCTGAATGGACTTGTCACCTCCAGATAGTGTTTTAGACAGCGTACTGGATCGATATTTTCCAATTCTTCAGTATTCTGCATATTCTGAGAAGATAGGAAGAGTGGCCTCTTTCTTTAGATAGAAGGTAGAAACCACTTTAGGTAAAGAGGATCTTACAGGTTTTATAATAACTCTGTCATGCAGAAAGGAGATACAGTCCTGGGCACTGGAGAGGACCTGGAGTTCACCAACTCGGCATGTCGATGTAACAGCCAACAGAAACAGGGTTTTGCTGCTGAGATGCCAGAGAGAAATGGACTCTAGAGGTTCGAAAGGAGACATGGATAAGGATTTCAATACCAATGGAAGACTCCAAGCTGGAGGGACTTTAGTCACTGGAGGGTGGACCTTGAGAGCTGCTTTTAGGAATTTCTTCACCGTCGGATCCATGGACCAGGAACTCCCTGAAAGTGCTGATAGGGCAGAGACGTGTACCTTCTGTACTGTACACCTTTATCTAGGCCTGACTGAAGGAAACCTTAAACCTGTGGGAGGGTGGCTTCCTGTAGGGTGGAGCCACTTTGAGAGCACCAGTCTATGAACCTTTCCCAAACTCTGTAGTAGGTAGAAGAGGTGCAGGGTTTTCTTGCCCTAAGTAGGGGTATCTATCACTTTGTTGGGCAAACCTAAGCTTGCCAGTTTACTGAGCTCAACCTTCAAGCCTGTAGTGACAGGGCAGCTGGGTTTGGATGAAGAAGAGGACCCTGACTCAGCAAATCCTTCCTGCTGGGGAGAGACCTGGAGGGTCTATCGAAAGTTTGAGGAGCAAGGGATACCGTGGCCTGCGTGGCCAGTTTGGGGCAATCAGAATAAATTCAGTATTGTCCTCTATGAGCTTCAGAAGGACTTTCTGGATGAGAGGAAACGGAGGGAAAGCAAAGGCTAGCCTGAAGGACCAAGTTTTTAGCAACACCTCCGACCCCATTGCTAACTGGCATGGTTTTCTCGAGAAGAAAGTTGGAAGCTTCATATTGAGGTGAGAGGCTAGAAGATCGATCTCCGGAAGACCCCATCCCATCACTAACATCTGAAAAACCTCCTGGTTCAAAGACCACTTGTGGCTTGAGATACAGTTTCTGTTCAGGAAGTCTGCCTCCAGATTCTTGATCCCCGGAATATGTTCCGCTGTCAGCAAGGTCAGGTTTTTCTCTGCCCACTGGATGATGGGCTGGTTCTTCTATAAGCAATGACTTGCTCCTCGTTCCCCCATGCCTCCTGATATATGCTACAGCACTGGTGTTGTCCAAAAGGAGCTTGACTGAAGAGCCTCTGAGAACATCCCTAAAAGCAAACAGGGCTAAATTTGCTACCCTTATTTCCAAGATGTTTGAAGGTACATTGGTCTGACGAGTAGGCCATTTTCCCTGGACCCATCTTGTCCCCAATTTGGGTCCCCAGCTCCGAGCAGAGGCATCCGAAACTAGGATGTTCCAGTGTGGCTGAGAGAGTCCATATCCTCTCATAAGGTTCTTCTATGATCTCCACCATAGGAGAGAATTCTTGAAGGACTGAGATAGATGGATCCTCTGATCCCAATCCTCTTCCCTGTTCCATTGGTCCAAGAACAGATATTGGGCTGGCCTCATGTGCCACCTCGCCCACTTTGTCACTGGAATGGTTGCTGCCATGGAATCCAGCAGGGACATCAAGTCTCTGGCTGTGGCCCAATCCTTGATTTGGAAACTTGAGGCTAAGTAGGCAAGGGCCCTGACTTTCTGGAGAGGAAGCGAGACTGAGTCCTTCTGGGTATTGAAGCAAGCCCCTAGATAGACCAAAGACTGGGATGGAGACAAATGGCTCTTTTCCCAATTCACAAGCCCGCCGTGGGACTCCAGGAAACTGAGGACTCGGTCGCGGTGTGCCAGTAGAGTCTCCCTTTGTCTTGCTGACAAGAGAATGTTGTCTAGGTAGTGCCAGATGGAGATTCCCTCTAGTCTGAGAGCCGCTATTAGGGTGACTTGGACCTTTGAAAAAACTCTTGGAGCGGTGGAAAGGAGAAAGGGCGGACAGCGAAATTGGAAATGTCTTCCTGCTATAGCGAAGCGAAGGAAACGCTGGTGAGAATGAGCTACTGGGATGTAGAGGTAGGCATCCTGTAGTGTAGATCGATTGAAGAAGCCAGTCTTGTGGAAGCACTGCTGCGATAGTTGAGAAAAAAGGATTCCATCTTGAATTTTTGCACTTTCAAGAGTTTGTTGACTAGCTTTAAGTCTAGTATGGGTCTCCATCCCCCTGCGTACTTCTTCATAAAGAAGAGAAAAAGCGCGTGTGCACCCATCTAAGATGACCGCGGCGGCTTGTCGAGGCGTAATTGCGCTTGCGCAAAAACCAAAATGGACCCTGCGAGAGGAATCACGCCTCTCACAGGGGAAAAAAGGGATAGCAGCTGGATCCTATTCTGTGCAGGAAGGAAGACATGAGAGAAAAGGTAGATAACATCTACCATGGATTCCTTTGCAGCACAAGCAACTTCCAAGTCACTTACATGCTGCGCTCAGAGAGACAAAATGGAGGAGGTAGAAAAAGCGAGGCTTAACCTCTTGTCTGCCCCAATCCCCGACTTTACAAGAAGGGGAGGAAGGAGAAGCACCCTGCCCCAGATTCACCTTGGGAAGCTTACTACTACCCAGGGAATAACACAAACTAGGAGAGGATCCCTAAGGTCATAGCAGAGCAAGGACAGAAAGAAAAAAGCTGAAGTAAGTGTGTCCAGGGCATGCCTTTAAAGCTTTAGAGGGGGAGGGACATTCTGGTCTATGGGAGGGGATGGGAGGAGCCCCCCGGTTGAAATGCTGATATGGAGTGGCCAGGAAAGACAGATTGTGTGGCTTCAATTTTTTTTATTCCCTGGTTGCAACCAATTAACAGTTTATATTCCAATCCTGACAGCTGCAGAACAAAACATGTAAGGGCAAGGGCACACCATAGGGGTTATTTACTAAAATCCAAATTTATCTTATTTTTTTTAATAAACAAAGCTCGACCAAACTCCCGCCGATGATATTACCTTAATTATCAATAAAATAACACAAAAAAGTCACGTATGGAAAAAACTTGATAAAATTTTGTGAAATCTTGAATCGTACAAATGTTTCAGACCTTACTCCCACCACTGGGTTGTGAGGGGAAACAAGAAACTGCAGCAGCAGTCTAGGCCCCCTCATTCGCTAGGTTTCTGTACTGTAGTTATGCCACTGCTATGAACTTCCTTCTTATGTATATCTTGTGATCTTCCCTTTGTGTAAATTTCAGTACTATTATTATCATCCTTTCTTCAAATCTTTTGTTCACCGTTCATGTGAGGATGTTCACCTTCCAAAACTTTTTTTCCAGTTCAGTTGTTTTCAGATTGTTCACCAGAAATAATGACTTTTTTCAATTGCTTTCCATCTTTTATTTTTTACTGTTTTTCCAAAGTTTAAAGTTGATTGTTCGTGTCTCTGGTGTTTCAGTCTGGCTGCTCAGTGATCCAGGTGCAGATTCTGAACTGCTACAATTTGCTACATTAGTTGATACATTTAATTGATATATTTCTCAACAGTATATTTGGAATATTAGCAGCTATTGTATCAATTCTATTGTATCAATTCTAACTCAGGGATTGTGTTCAGCAGGGACAAAGATTTAGTAAAGATACTAAATGTTTCAATTTAGAACAGTTTGCAGTAGTGATGTAAGCGCCAGGCCAATACCTGCGGGATCCGTGGGTCGGTCGGGTTCAGGCCGACATACACAGTGAGTTCAGGCCTGTGTCCTGATTCCACTGTCATCTTATTATAGAGCTGTGGGTTAGGGTTGGATAAGGGGAAGAAAAGTGGTGCGTTAGAGTTGGGTGCGGGTTGACAATTTGTCGACCCGCACATCACTAATTGACAGAGTTGAAGAAAAGAAGGTAAAAAATGAAACTTTCCACTTCAATATTAGAAAAACAGTCACAAATAAAAAGTTACTGGAAAAAAGTCTTTATTTCTGGTGAACTATTTAAAAACAACTGAACTTAATAAAGTGTTTGAATGTGAACAACCCCTTTAAGATCAGTATCATCAAGACCAGTATATTTTTGGAGGGTGTGGGAAAAAACTTGAGTACTGTAGGGAACAGTGCATGCGGAATTTTGTAATACACACATCTATCAACCCCTTCTTTCATAAATTGGTTTTAGTGGTCACAGCACATGAGCTTTTCGCTTCAATGCATCAGTTAAATGGAGAGCACAGTATACAGTCATTGTTCCCACAAAGCGATTTGTTTCCCGAAGTCATCCTAAGTTGCCTCATGAGGAAACTTCGGGCAACTTCGGAAAATGATTGACTTCAAGTGCCATCCTGCAGGCGATTTACATTTTTGCCAGTTCGGGGAGATTAGTCGCTCCAAATAAGACTCCCCGAATCTGCCTGTGCTCCCTGACCCTTAAAGGGGAAGGAAACCTCGTCGGCGCTAACCCCCCTCCCCCCCTCCCGTGTATTGCCCCCCCTCCCTCCTCCCCCCTGGCCTACCCCTCCCGCTGGGCAAATGCCCCTAACTTGTTACTTACCCTTCTGCGCAGGTCCAGTCCAGGGAGTTCACAGGCGACATCTTCTTCCACGCGATCTTCTTCCTCCTTTGACCGGCGTTTTGGCGCATGCGCAGTAGGAGCATTTCGCCGGTACGGATCTACTGCGCATGCGCCAAAAGTCACGCGCATGCGCAGTAGATCGTACCGGCGAAACGATCCTACTGCGCATGCGCCGGTCAAAGGAGGAAGAAAAAAAGAACGCCAATACCTTATTTTGCTGCAACCGCAGTGTTCCCAAAATGTATTCCATGGTGCTGTAGACACTTTACAAAGGTCCACATAACCCTTCCTCAGTAAATCTTTGTAAAGTGTCTACAGCACCATGGAATACATTTTGGGAACACTGCGGTTGCAGCAAAATAAGGTATTGGCGTTCTTTTTTTCTTGTTGGATTTACTGCTGACGTTTGGTGACGTGGCCAGTGCCTATACATTTATCCCCTAAACTAGACTATTTCTCTCTACACGTGTCTCCTTTCATAATGGCCAAGTAAGTACAAGGTAAAACAATACCCAGATATGTTGCTGCAGAAGGATATAAAACCTGCCTTTACAGTACCCCAAACATGTGCCACAGCATTATTCCTAGACTCTGGCGCAACAGATAAAAATCGCTCCCATTGACAAGGGACAACAAGTATTTACAGTAACGTAACTTGGTGGGGGCGGGCCCTGGTGCGGGGCGTGCAGACGGGCCCGCCCCCACCCTCGTCTTCGCGATTTTTCTCTGCCACTGCAGCCGACTCCAGCCGGCTGCAGCACGTACGATCTTCCGGGGGGGCCCTGCGGGGGTGCGGGCCCTGGCCCATTTGCACCCCCTTCTCCCCCGGTAGTTACGCCCCTAAGTATTTACTGTAATAGTTGGAAAGAACAGACAACTATAGGCAGGTAAATGAAATCACTTAAAGTAGACATTTTTTGTAAAAAAATAAGAATCTACCAGTGCATTATACTCATTTAGATATAGAAGAATTGTGCTTAAAAAAAGAAGTGTCTCAGGCTGATTTATTGAATATTTTTGCAAAAACCCTAATAATCCCTCCCTTCTCTTCCACTTCGTGCTCCCTGAATTCCCAGGCTGTGCAGGGGAGCCAGTGGCTCTCAGCTCATTGTACTGTAGGACAGGAACCAATCAGCAGCTAGCAGGACCTGATAGGGAACTGAAGTCCGCCTGTGCTTGTGTGACCTCAGGGTTGTGATTGGCTGTCCCCCTCCTACTGTGCTTCTGGCAGGAAAACACAGAAATTCACTGCAAAGCACGTCACGGGCATTTGCTAAGGCAGAAACGAGGTACTACATAGGCGCGCTGCCATAAACTTGTAAACGCTGCTGCTCGGAATCATTGTGGCCTCCTACAGACAGAGGGAGCAGTAGGAATCACAGTGTATCCTAGCACTTGTCGCTGCTACATGTACTGTAACTGACTGTAACCAGGAAGTAGCTGTGAAAACATTGTATGGCCGCGCTTCAGCATTACTTTCTGACCATCCAACCGAGATATACGTTGCTTTTGTCGCATTTGCAAAGGCATCAATGTGGGGCTGGGTAACTCTCCTGCTTCCACTAGACGCTGCGCGCAGGGCGCTGCTGACTTCATTGTAACAATTCCATTGGGCGCCTGTTGATAATAAACCTTTAACATTTAGCGTTAGTTCAGCAGGTCTACTTTGCTGCTTTTCCGCCCACCCTGCCTGCAGCGTGATTTTATGAAATCCCCATGTAACAGCACAGACGCGCACAGCCAGTAATAACGCAGTAACTGCCATTTTATATTCAATCCATAAAAGATTCACCATCTGACCCAGCGGAGAAATGTGGGGTCAGTACAAATATACTGCTCTGCCCATGGGACTAGATGAAGTCTATTTACCACAGTCTCCTAAATCAGGTGAGACCCTAAAGGTCAGCCATCCCCCTATTCCTATAACCCTCAATATCAGCCAGAAATGACTTCTCTCCATGTTTATTTTTCATCTCATCTACAGTTTCATCTGATACCTGGCTGACGTGGTGTTGCCATAAAGCAATATCCTGCTTGTCGCTCCTTTTCCTTATTGTAACCTTCCCATTGTCAGCATGGTGCTTTCTAAAGGTAAACCTACATGTTTCAAGTTACCCAATACCAGTGTGTGCAAATTCCACATCAAAAACTACAACATATATCATTGTATGACTGATATGAATCTGATAGATGCTAAATATATTCAGTGTATTAAATACAGCACGGCTGGATGTTTGTAAATTGGATTAAAAGATATAGACAAACGCAATATTTGCAGGTAAGGCAGTACAGAACGCATTTTACGACATCCTGCGGCGAAATACCCTTCCTTCCTGCGATGTCCTATGGCTTCTGAATGGCGCATCGGGTGCTTTTACCGTCACTCATCATCCAAATCTGCAGTCAAACCTCCGTCCTCTACCCTCCCTTCTCATCCATCAGTCATGCTAACTCCGCCCTCAGCCTTTAGTTCTCAGCCTTCAGCCCTCTCGGGGCTGAGGGCCGAAGGCTAAAAGAAGATTTTAGTGACCTGAATTATGGTTTCTCTCTCTCTCTCTCTCTCTCTCTCTCTCTCTCTCTCTCTCTCTCTCTCTCTTGATGCACTTTTATTTTGCAAGTCATGGAGCGTCAGTTCATTAGTAATGCTGGGATAGGGGCAGCTTAATCCTTTTATCAATTGTTTACGTTTGTACTTTTAGCAATAGGAGGGTGGCAGTTACCAGTGTAACGTATTCATTCCTCTGTGGGCTGCTGAGTTAAACATATCAGAGCCCTTCCTTTAATATTTAGCTGATGGTGAGTTGGTATTTTGAAAATTGCCACTCATACCAAATAATTAACATTTGCCCTAGCCCTGCCTGGCAATTTGTAATCCTGATAGAGTGCAGGTACTTGTACAGATGTATATACAATAACCGGGAAGGAGAACAATCTTCCATTTCCAGATGCTACAGTATATCACTAGCTGATGGAGGGATATAGTGTAGTAACTTTACTTTGCTCCTGCTAGCTTATTTTGAATGAATGATGCACTGCAGACTATTTTCCAGCACTATTTTAGTCTTATTTGGTATATTCATTGCTGGTACAAGGTAAGTAGAGCTGTAGGTTTCTCTTGTGAGTGTCGTTGCATCTGCTTGGGTTAACAACAGGACAGCAAATGCAGCCTCATGCTAATCTGTAACCAACTGATTTATTTATTTTATTTTTTTATAATTTTTTGCATGTTGGGTTTTTCAAGGTCACATCATGCTAAAGCTCAGGGTGTGGTTGCTATTATCACATGTTTGCTCTCTGGTTAGCCATTTCTATAAGCCTTACTTTTGTTTGGTCATCAAAAGGAGAACCTTATGATATGTAGAGGGATAACTGAGCATCAATACCCCTTTTTTCTTTTCTGGAAAAGGAAGTCAAAACATCTCATATTTTAAAACTGAGGTACAGTAAAGCAAGGGGATATATTGTAATGAAGGGGTGCTTAATACTGCTAGGGTAAAAGACATTTCTGGAGTGGACAGACATACTGATGAGAGATGACTGTACTGGAGAGTCGTATTCATGGGCTAAGGTACAACTGGAGAACATTTTTTCTGCAGGACTGAAATAATGACAAACACAGATATACTGCTGAAACATATCTGTGGGCCAAAGAATGTGAAGATTTGATGGCTTATTTATGAATGCAAGTGCAAAAGAGCAATTGTTTAAGCATACGCTGACACTATTCAGAAAGGACTTATGCCCATACATGCTCCTTGGTATTTTGCATGGAGTGCCTGTGTATCCACCCAGCCTTCTCTGAGAAAGTGACGCAAAGGAACCTTGGTTCCATTTGTGGGTAGTGTCACTAATGCAGACACTTGTCGTTTTTAAAACGCTGCAATCAAGTGGATCTGGCTGTGTATGGTTTAGTAGAAAACAAACGGGGTGCCTATTTGTTTGTCTGAAGTGAGATAGGAAAAATAAAGTAAACATTTCTATTGTTACAACATTATTATTTTTGGAACTGTCATTCAGCACCTAAAACAAGAGAGTGCTCTTCAGTTCCGTGATAAAAGCCATAACAAAAAAGTGATGAAATCATCACACAAAAAACCCAGGTGTACAAATTGTCCTTTTGTTGCATATGTGTGTATGCAGTTCTCTTCAGCATGGCTAAACAAGCACTGAATTTAGCAAAAAGGGCACTCCTAAACGGTGCAGTGTAACTAGTGCTGTTACCTGTGTTAAAGAGAACGTGTCATGTCAAAATATCTAAATATGTGCGGTCTAGCAGCGCAGGAGGCAGTATAGATGCACTAGTGCTTGCCTTTACTGTATGGCCTTAATATGCACACCAACACCATGTAGGTCTACATTTTCATGGCCGTAACATTGGCTGCTATGGTTGTTTTTAAAACTCAAGCAGCTGTTTTTGTTGGCTGCTGACTTGCACCCAACATAGTTGAGCCCAATCTGTTAAAATGGACACAATTGCGGTTAAACATTTTTGCAAATATGGTCAAAATTGAGTCAGAACATTAGAAGAACATTATCATGTGATTATTTTGCCACAAGTCTGCTGTGCCGATTGACAGAACCTGACTGCAAGAAGCTTAACATGTTTGGGGTGGTGGTATCTCCAATGTTTCCCAGTGCTAGTAGGTGCATTTGTGCTTGATTTATCAGACCAGACTAGACCACACCATGGCTCTTAATACAACTATATAGAAGTGTGATTCGACACAAGTACGTTTAATGAATGGTGCTGCATTTGTCCATTTGCATTCTGGCTTTGTTCGTAAATGACCTGTTATATCAAAATGGTTGGGCAGTGTACTTCACACCAATTTGGGCAGTTTTTATGCTGTGATAGCCAGTTGATTTGAGCCTATAATGGAGGCAGCAAGTAATATGGGTCAGTCTTGAGGCAGTTGTTGGTAATTTAATTTTAATTATATAAAGCTTTTTTTACCACTGATAATCATTTTGTTGCATGAAGCCTGGTTTAATCTGTTTGAAACACAGCATTCTTGTTTCTTGTAATTGTGTTCCATTAAACAATTATTTCTTTACGTCACTAAAGAGCACATGATTTGTAATGTTGTTTGAGGTTAGCTAATTGCTGTTTCATGATGTTGATGAGAGCTAGTCTGGTTTTCATGTAAGTGCTGAATGCTCTTTTAACGTTGAACATGTATAAAACTCTTTAAAATGTGACTGTATTTAAGTGATTTGAAGGTACACACTTTTTTCAAAATAAAAAGTTTATATTATTGCACCCTTTACAGCTTTGTGGTATCATATTTGAGGTCTCATGGCTGCTTTACCATGTTAATTACCCTGACACTTGTATACAGGGGCCAGTTTATTAAAGGACTGTACATTTTACCAAGCAGTAATGATCATTACCAGGCAGTATGTCATAACTGACCCTTTCAGATTTAATAATTTAAAAGTGAGTGCTATTCGCTCGCTTCACTAGTGGAGCCAAATTTACATTTTATGAAACAAAAATTCGGTCCTTAATGTTCCCGGAGGCAGCTTTTTGCCGCCCCTGGTAACTGGCCGCTCTGTGCTGCCTGAGGCAAGATTTTCACCTTGCTTTGTGGCTGAAGCGGCCCTGTACCCATGGCTGCCTTTTACCAAGTCTTTAATATACATTGACAGGCACGTCATCTGTCTGTCAGTGTACAAACGGGCAGATTTTGGAACGAACACAGGTGTGTAATTTTGTAGGAGAAGGAATAACCAGTGTGTAAGGTGCAGAGTAGAAGCTTACCGCTGTATATGGTGGGCCCGGGTGGACACGCCTCAGACCTTCAGCAGAGGGAGTAAACATGCCTATGACTAAGTGTCCTTGGAGACACGAAATGTGTCAGGCCTTTGTTTTTAATTATGCACAATAAAATGTTTTCGTGGCTTCTCTACTCAGTGTGGTTCGGCTTGTGACAGTTTTTTGATGTTTCCTGGTGTAGTTTTGTACCAAAATCCACCCCGTGTGTGCTGCTGTGCCTGTCAATGCATGCTAAAGTCAGAATGGAAGGCAGTGGATCTCCAAAATACCATGTGTTGACAGCCTATGAAACCAGGAAGCATTGCTTTAGAGTAGTGATGGTTAGCATTTGGGTTATTGCATCATTTGTTGGATTTTTTGGGTCATGGATCAAACTTGGGTTATTGTTTTCTAAACACCATCATGTGTATGACAGATTTGTGTATGTTATGCTGGAAGCAGAGCAATGCTTTGCCAATCTCTATATTGGTACAGGTATGGGATCGGTTATCTAGAAACGCTTAAACTAGAAAGCTCTAAATTACATGAAGACCAACTTCCATAGACTTCATTATAATCAAATAACTCCAAGCATTCTGGATAACGTCTTTTACCTGTAAATGGTGCTAATGTTGCATAGGTTCAGAGCTCATAGGAACAACATGGCTGTAAAACTTATAGGGGTATATTTATCAAAGAGTGAAGTTAATAGTGAAGTTCCGCCACTAGAGTGAAATTCCGCCACTTTCCATTCATTTCTATGGGATTTTTATAGGCGTATTTATCAAAGGATGAACTTTCACTTTCACCCATTGATAAATACGCCTTTCAAAATCCCATAGAAATGAATTGAGAGCGGCGGAATTTCACTCTAGTAGCGGAACTTCACTCTTTGATAAATTTACCCCATAGTCTTGTAGATGTTACTCCAATTTACATCAAGTTTGTGCAAGGCTTTTAAAACATATACTGTTAAAAACAGTGACAATAGCATTAAACTACGCCACACTGTCTTTGCAGATGGTGCCTGATTACCAACGTATTGTCATATTCCGGCTTGGACGCGTACAAGCCGCACGAGGCCCAGGGCTGGTTTTGTTATTTCCTCTTATTGACCAGTTTCAGAGAGTGGACATGAGAACAAAAGCCTTTAGTGTGCCACCATCTAAGGTAAGGATTCCTTTCCTAACTAATCCCTAACCCAACTAAACCCTAACCCTAAAAAAAAGCTATATAAAAAAAAAATACTAGTTGTTTTATATAATTGTTAATTAGGTGTTTACTGTACACACATGTGAAATAAGCTTAATCTAAAAGTCATTGTATGACTAAATCAAGCAAAATTATATAGTCTGTCAGTTTTCTAAGTACTTGTTTACTAAGCAGATGGCTGTGTTTGGTTGATGATTCCTCATCGTTAGTCTGTGTACAAATAGATATGTTCACACACATACACAGCCATAAATACATAGATATAGATATAGAACTCCCACATTTAAATAAAGCTCCTTTGAAGAATCACATATACCTATTATTTCCCTTTATTGTTTTATAGCACAGTACATTAATAAAGAAATATTTCATTACTATATTTTTTTCTTTAATAAGAGATAAGCATTATTTATACATTATTTGTTGTGCTTCCCAAAGAAGTGTAGGTTCTGGCATAAGATTTTGAAGGGTTTTTGTGATGTCTTCCTTTGTATTTGTGTCTCCTTTGTTACAGTTGAAATCACGTGATGGTGTTCTGGTGTCCATGGGAGCAGATATCCAGTTTTGCATTTGTGATCCTGTGCTGTCTGTCCTGTCTGTCCAAGATCTGAATTTTGTCACTCGTAACACAGCCCAGAATCTGATGACACAGAGTCTTGGACGCAAATATCTGCGCGAAATACAGAATGACAGGGGGCGCATAGCGGAGCACCTGAAGGTGAGCATCTGTCAGAAATTATAGGCAAGGCTAGCCCAATGTAACATGCAGCTTCATAGGGATTCACAGCATAACCTGCAATATGCCATATAAAATTGACCACTATTTGACTATTTGACCACTCAGTGAGTGCGCATAGATAAAATCATATTTTAAGAATGCTCTAATATGCAGTGCCCTAGGGAAAATGAGAATGTTCTAGAACAGAGGTTCCCAACCTTTTTTTACTCGTGAGTCACACTTAAATGTGAAAAAAGAGTTGGAGAGCAACACAAGCATGAAAGTGTCCATGTTGATGCCAAATATGGGCTGTGATTGGCTATTTAGTAGCCCCTATGTGGACTGGCATCTTACAGGAGGCTCTGTTTGGCTACACACCTGGTTTTTATGCAACCAAAACTTGCCTCCAAGCCTGGAATTCAAAAATAAGCAGCTGCTTTGAGGCCACTGGGAGCAACATCCAAACATCCAAGGGGTTGGTGAACAACATGTTGCACAATGAGCTACTGGTTGGGGATCACTGTTCTAGAAGGTACAAAGTGAATGTCTAGTTATGAGTTAGATGTGATGCTCTGTTGACAAGTCTGCTAGGGAACATTTTTATTGAACATAAGCTGGGTAGATAGACTTACTTTGCTTCTGAATTCTAAGGCTTAAATGCTCTCATTTTGGCTTTAATAGATAATAAATGCAGTAATGAAAAATAAAGGTTATCAGCCTAATTCTACCAGGAGAAATTTTAGACTGTGTGGAAAATTTACTGTAGCTAGCAGGTCCGGACTCAGAATTAAAATAGGCCCTGGCATTTCAGGTACACAGAGGCCCAAACAGTCCCCACCAGCCCACTAAATACTGACTTTCTATGGCATCTTATAGCATCCCCTCTGGCATTTGCCAGAACCACAGATTGCCAGTCCAGGCCTGCTAGCTAGTTTGATTTTTAAAGGGTGTGGCACTTAAGATGCTCTTCTTTGCAGGAGGACCTAAATGAGCAAGTAAAGCCTTGGGGCCTTTGTGTTGAGCGGGTTGAACTGGCACTAGAATCCATCTTACAAACCCCTGAAAATGCTTTGATTGTGCCTCCAGTTACACCAGCTGTACCTTGTGGTGGAATCGATCAATTGCTCATGCAATTTCTTGCATTCACAAGACAAAGTTCAAGCAATGATAGTCCTTCACCTAAAGGTGCGTTCTCTGTTCCATTTCTTTGTAGTATAATTTTGGCCTAATTAATACTGTAACCCCTTCTTCAACATAAGTGCAATGAATAGTTTTAATCATGAAAAATCTACGACATTTGTTACAGGTAAAACAGGAAAACTGAAGCTACACCATGTCCTTGCAAAGTAGATAATAAAATAACCCTCTTAATTGTTGTGACACTTCCACATTATGATCTGATGGATCCACTAGCCAGTCAGACAGTTCAGGGTAGATGTGCACTCCAGGTGTGTGATCAGACATGCATTTAGAGTTGCTGAAAGTTGGTCCTTTTTGCCAAAATGAAAAAGAAAATATGGAGACCTAAAAATGTATAAGGGGCAATGGTAAGTATAGAAGTAATAAAATGAGAGGAAGTATATTTAAGGGACTCAAGTGGATGCCGAGGACAGTCTCTGCAAATAGAAAATAGAAGTATTAAAAGGCATAGCCCAGTAAGATAATCATCAGAAATGCTCATTTACTAAAAAAAACAATTAAACAACCCATTACTACTGATAACTATATTACATACAAAAGTTACACAACAGCCAGCACTCACGTATATGAGAATGTAGGATGCCTGGGTGCAGTATGATAGTAACATCCAACAAGCCAGAAAGGTTCACACTTGCATGTCTTTTGTAGAAACAATTTGCTCATTTTATGTCAAGTGGAGACTGACATTTTAACTACAACACTCTGAGAACACCTAGGGGCATATTTATCAAAGGTCAAAGTTAAAAAAACTTTCAGAAAGACCAACCGAATGGAGGTCGAAGTGGCCCGAATTCGGCCTACTTGAATCGTACGATTTACGATCTACTACGGTTCAAAGTTTTTTTAACTTAGAACTTCGATCTCCCAAACTGCCCCAATTGCCTCCATACAGGTTCTAGGAGGTCCCCCATAGGCTAAAACAGCACTTTGGCAGCTTTTAGGTGGCGAATGGTCGAAGTCGAAGTTTTAAAGAGATAGAACTTAAAAAAAATTAGATCTTCGAATTTCGAAGTTTTTTCAAATTCGAATCGAAGTTGGACTATTCCCTAGTCGAAGTACTTGAAAATTACTTCGGAATTTGACGTTTTTGACTTCGAAAATTCACTTCGACCTTTGATAAATCTGCCCCCTATTGTTGTAACTGAAACGTCAGTCTCCACAAATTGAATGACCTTAAAGTTTACACAAATATATGAATATAATAGTGACTTAGAGGAAAGTCTTGTGAACAATGTAAGTACTTTGGGATGTGTCTAATTTACCCACCCTTGCATTGTATTGAAAATAACCTGTACATGCCATATCCATTTCTCAGTTGCAGATACTGAGCTCTCGCTAAAGCAGTTGCTAACTAAACTGGAGGCAAGCCTGTCCGAGTCATTAGTGGCGGAAGTGGGTGCCTCTTATCAGCTGTATGTGACAATGCATGGAGGAGAAATATCTGAATACTTTCTCGATCTAAAGTCAGGTAGGGTCTCAATTGGACAACATATCTTGCTCTTTTTGTCTAGAGGGTTTTCTTTTGATTTTCAAAAGTTGATCACTCTCCATCTGTAGACATAATTTCCTTTCCATAACATACTAGGCAACCTAATGTTGCACCTTTCCTCCTAGTTGTTATACCAATACAATTTTTCATTGTAATACATAGTATATATACTGTAGTCAAATGAAAAAGTAAGTACACTTCATGTAAAGTTTTTTTCTTTTTTAACATATGTGGACATATCTATATGTGATCTTTGAAGGCCCCAAAAAAACAAGGAAAGAATCCGCCTCTATCATTTAAGGCCCCCATACACGGGCCGATAAAAGCTGCCGACGGACAGAGTCAGCAGCATATTGGCCCGTGTGTGGTGCCATCCGACGGGCTTCCCCGATTGATATCTGTCCGAAAGTCAGGCAGTGTATGTGGTCCCGCGATCCGACCGCCTGTATCAGATCCAGGGCCCACAATCGGATCAGCCCAATATCGCCCACTTCAATGTGGGCATTTTGGGTGAGAGATATCGCCAAACGAGTGGATCTCTACGTCTATGGCCACCTTTAGCCTCAGTACTGCTGTGTAGCAATTGGGGCCACCATTCAAGATGAATAGAGAAATGCACTTACACATAGCAGATAATTGATAAGCTGTGTAGAATAAAATGTTTTTAATTCTGACACAGGGAAAAGATCTTTTTTTTTTTATTCTCCTGCTAAGGTTCTGGGAACTGTGGTTGGGGAGTACATCCTTGTCCTGATGTTACTTTGGAAATGACAGAAGCAGACCTCATGTCCCTTATTTGTGGAGACCTGCACCCACTCACAGCATATACCGGAGGGCGACTGCGTGTGAGTGGCAATATACAGACTGCACTTCAACTGGAAAGAGTACTAAAAGCTGCTTGGCAATGAGGCTTATTCATCTTCTGTTTGAACAGCATTTACTTGTTTTGGGTTAATATAGAACTGATTTCAAGATGCATTTATTTTTTGATAGATAAGAGTTTTAATAATTCCTTTATTCTTATTTGTTCTTATTTGTTTGGTCCCCAGGTGAAACAAATTTTCACATGATTTTTGGCAGCATTATCAGTGCATATTCTTTTACTGATTTGACAAATAAATAAATATATTTATACAAGGCAAAATTGTGTTTGAATCCTGTTGTGAGTAAGAGCACAGCACAATGCATCGAAGGCACATATAGGAAAAGAGCCATGGCTTTTACATGATTTTATAATATGAAAACAAATGTATGGGTATTCTGATATTCATTAACCTAAAGCATAGCAAGTACTAGCTGGCACCTAGTGTCATTTCCATCAGCAATGCAGTAATTCTACCATTTGAAACTTTATATAGCTCTTTGATAAACAAATCCTAACTCTGTTAACTCTGTATCTTTTGCCAGTACAGTCACCTAGTTTTCACTCTTTTGTTGCATAACAGAAATATTAAAGTGGCCTTCCGCCCAATTTTGCATAATGAAAGTAACTGTAATTCTAAGCAGCTTTCCATTGTGTATTAATGAAATTATTTTAAAGTTATTTGAAAATGTAATTGCAGTTGAAAGCAGTGTTTGTTCATCCCATTCTTTTTCTCTGGCTCTGACTTAAAACAATGAGTCTAAGGAGTCTGTTCGCTTCCAGGTCTGGCTGGCTTGACACATTGTTTCAGGAGCCAGAATTACCAGTGTAGAGAATATATCTATAACAATCAGAGAGACTACTGCTTTTAACGGCATTACATTTACAAAATCTTTGTGTGTTGGAAGTTTGCATTATGCAAAAATTCTGTTTTTGTGTACAATTTTTTTTACATTTTAAATTGTATATTAGAAAGTTGCTTGCAATTCCATTTTCTTTCACTCTAAATAGATTTTGGGTGGAGGAGAATGTAATTATTACTTTGCCCTAGGGCAAAGTTGAGCACTGAACAATAGTCAGTTATAATATATGTTAATGAAAAATGTTTTATTATTCATAAACTTAAAGGAGTACTGGTTGTTTCATTCTGTGGGACCCAATACTTTCTAGTTAGGACTTTGTTGCTGACCCCATTAAAAGGCCAAACCTTATATAATAAGATTATAGCCCAAGCTCAGAATGAACTGCAGTTTGTCTGTATATTCAAAATCCTGAGTGACCATCAGTTGCTACTGGCTAACTGATATGTGTGGATTTGACTGAAGGGGATAGTTTAGGCAAATCCCCTGTCTCAAGTCCTTAAAACTGCCCTATACCATTTTAATATTGCCCAATATATTTTCTTTGGAAGCATATATTGATTATTTAAATATAGATCAGTATGGCTGGGTACCATACTATTCCAACTAGCATTTTAAAGGTTTTACTATACATTTATGTATGATTAACATAGAGATTAGTGTGTGAGCTTTATCATTTTAAATCTGATCATTTGAGGCTAAGAAAATATAACAAGGAATGATAACCAATTACAGATATTACCACTAGAGGGCATTGTGTAAATCTGTAGCATTAAAAAATCGGACAATTAGAACCCACATTTTATGTCTTTCAGGGGACCCTGGGGGAGGGGCGTGTGCAGAATTACATGCATTGTAGTTTTAAAGAAAAATATTCAGAAAAGATATTTGCTAAATTGTTAGCCTCCTCTCCAGGTGCTTTGTGTTTGTTTGTAGTGTTTGGAAGGATATAGATAACGTCTGATTGAAAAAAAAAAAGTCAAAAATCAATTTATTAAAAAACATTGAAAAATAAATATTAGCTTTATAATATATTTAAATATATATTATGTACACGGCAAGGTGGATCATAGCATTGCTAAAGCCCTGTAGAACATTGTAACTTTACATTCCTAAAACTTTGGGACAAGGCCTGTGGTCCACAGGCTGGATGGATGTTGCTCTCCAAGGGATTGTTATGGCCCTCATTCCATTCAAGTGCTACTTGCTCCATAAGAAAGGTTAGAATCATCCCTCAGGTGATACTTACTTTAATAACATTATTCCATGTTTAATGGAAAATTCTGGGGGGTTTTTTAGTGTAGGAGAGCACAATTGCTGTGCGAGTGCAGTAGAGGTAAGCATAGGGGTAGCCACTGGTCATGGGTGGCAATATACTAAAAGCATACCTGCACAATTTCATACCAGTAGGCAGGAGTGCAATGAGGGTGTGATCACTGTTTTATTTAAAGGAGAAGGAATACCATTTTACACTTGGGGGTGCCAAAAGTTAGGCACCCCCAAGTGATTGTATTTACTTACCTGACACCCCGGGCCGGTGCTCCTATCAGCAGAAAACTACACTGGTCATGGGGTTCTTCCAGCGAGCACCACAGAGCGATCCTCTTCCGGTTTCTTCTTTCTTCTCGCATTGTGCATGTGCTTTAAAGTGAAACGCTGATAATGAAAAAGCTGTCTTTTTTGTTCTACTGCGCATGAGTCTGCCCCGGGATATTTGAAAACCGAAGAAACAGGAAGAGGATCGCTCTGTGGAGCTCACTAGAAGAACCCCCGGATCGGTGCAGTTTTCTCCTGATAGGTTCACCGGCACAGGGTGTCAGGTAAGCAAGTACAATCACTTGGGGGTGTTTAACTTTTGGTATGGTATTCCTTCTCCTTTAAAGCAGAACTAGAAGTTGGCTATGTTGTACATTGTGTCTTGGGTTTCTGTACCAGCCCAAGGCAACCACAGCCCTTCAGAAGTAAGGATATGCGTCTCCAAAGTAGGGATGCACCGAATCCGGGATTCGGTGCATGCCTACTTCAAAGATGCCCCAGTAGCTCCCCATCTTCTTTTCTGCTGATTTACTGCACATGCTCTGTGCTGCTGTCACTTACTGAGCTTAGGGAGCGACTCACAATATACAGTACACATTGAATAGAAATGGCACAATATAAGGCTGATTAGTAATTAATACAGATAATTACTTCATGGCAGCACAGAAACCAGTGTAATTAGCATCAGAATTTAATAATCAGCCCTGTAGCGTCAGCTTATATTACAGTCCAACCTCATTTTCTGCTTGATAATTTGCCACAACCACTAAAGCTGCTCCTGCTCAGAGCCCACTGAGCATGTGAGTGTCACAGACACTTTTCAAGATGGTGACCCCCTGTGACAAGTTTGAAGTCCTGGATCATTGCTGCTATTGAGATGCTGAAACTTTAGGCTGGAGTAATAAGTTCAGTATATAAAATATGGCATTTTAGTCATATTCAATTTTAGGGTTTAGTTCTCCTTTAAGGGGCGGGGTATTTTAAATAGCTTCAGGCTCAAAATGTCTTAATAAATTTTGATATGGTGAGTGCTGTGGATTTTCATTCAAATCACATTTTAGATTTGAGTAGTCAATCCATCTATGACTAGTTTTGGATGGGGGTAGGGTCTGTGCCCACTGGGGCTGCCACATCAGGGCCCCTCAGCCGCAAATCTCTCTCTGTCCCCCATTCCCCCCCACACACACCAGCGCGTATCTTCTTAATGATTGTCATTTACTCCTGTGATCCGGTGTGGGGGGAGGTCAGGAAGAAGAGCATGAAAGAAGCCGACTGCAGTCTGTGGGGAGCAGGTCTGAGCCAACCCAGTCCGACCCTGCTTATGACTCGTTGTTGCAGATTTGCACTGGCACTGTTGAATTCAGGGATAATGTGCACTGCAGTCCTAAGGATCTGTTCCTTTACTTTCACTAAAGCTGCTCCTGGTTTTTTGACTCCTCATGATCTGTTCAACAGCACAAGGCTCACATCCTCAACACTATTCCAACATATTGTGAAAAGCTCACTCCAGCAATAGGTAGTGTGTAATGTACAGTGGATGATAATATTGAATGCTTTATGGGTTTAATGGGGAAATGTGTGATACCCCCAACATACCAGCTCTTGTGATGTGCAAGCCATTGACAGAATTCCAGTGATGATTAATTGACCACTGCTGGCGGCATTACAAGGGAGGAACCCCTGTCAAAACCCTTCAAGGAACTGATAAGAGCAGCTGCTTTATTAAGTATAGGTTTTTTTTATTTTTCCAGTTCAAACTTGCCTCCTGGTCCAATATTTGTTCAGGATCTTTTAGCTCATAAAAAGATCATATACATATTAATGTGATAGTTGTATCATTTAGCTATCTAGCAGAGCAAATGAGTGTTTACTCTTTATTTCATCCTAATTAACCTTATGTTTTTGCATACTCTGCAAGTCTCACTCTAACTGGCCTTCTGCCTGACACCATCAGGGTTACTTATGTTACTTATATAGAAGCTTATGTAAGTCACATAAAAACGTATGTATCAAGCAATTACAACTCAAAGCAGTGTGACAGGACAGGCGGAGTGTAGGGTTAAAACTTAGGGCAAACTCCACTGACCATCATTGAATAAAGAAATGTAGCACACCTTTAAGTGTACTTTTGCTGTGTATTAAAGGAAAACTATACCCCCAAAATGAATACTTAAGCAACAGGGTTTTACACATGAGCTGTTTTACTCAGTATCTTTTAATAGAGACCTACATTGTTTGGGGGGTATAGTTTTCCTTTAAGGCTGTGTGTGACCAAGCTAAAACTGCTTGTAGTGTGCCCAGGACCCCCAGTGCACCCGTGCAACTCCCGGTACCTGGTGTGGATAAATGCAGCAGGATATTCAGCCAGACAGTCTCTTTGCAGTAAAATAAACTTGTTTATTAACAGAGAACAGTGGCAAGGCAGTAGTTCACAAGCACTTTGATGTTCACAGCAATAATAGAATAGCTTCAAACAGCAATATTCCCTCCAGGGGGTACAAGGTGCAGCAGACGGGCTAATATTCAATATATATCAAAGCAAAAATAGACTTGGGGAATAGTTACCACTCTCACTGGGCACTATCCCTCTGGTTGAGCACTAAGGCATGGGTTTCTCAGCCTGTGGTCTTGTATCTTGGCACCGGACTTGGTCCTCACCTCACCCACTGTATTCAGCCTGGGGTCTTGGGTCTTGGTACGCTATCTGGTCCTCAACTCACCTACTGTAGTCCCTGCTCTAGTGGTTCAAATACCACGGGGTCCTAACCCCACTATTTCTCCTCGTTGGAGCCACATCTGCTCACTATCTAAAAAATAAATGCTCTAGAAGGCTACAAATGTATTGCTACTTTATATTATTCATCCTTCTATTCAGACCCTCTCCTATTCATATTCCAGTCTCTCATTCAATTCAGTGCATGGGTGCACATGGGTGCATTGGACCCTAGCAACCAGATTGTAGAAACTGTCAATTGGAGAGCTCCTGAATAAAAAGTTAAATAACTCAAAAAACACGTATAATAAAAAATGAAAACGAATTGCAAATTGTTTTAGAATATCATTCGCTACATCGTTCTTAAAGTTAATTTGAAAGTAAACAACCCCTTCATGAAGAATTTGGCGTTTAATTGGAGTATAATGTTGGTTTACACCAGAAAACCAAATTCACAATATGAACTCTAAACTATTTTTTTATGTCAAAAAACTGAGGTTAAGCAATTTGTTTGTTATTGGGACAATACATTTCAGTTATGTGAAAGAATGCAAAAATAAAATGTTACTACTGAGTGATTAGGTTTAAACCAGCTATTAAAATCAGGAGATTTAGATTCTAAGCATGCGCATAAATCCTTCAGTAAGCATTGGGTTTCCTGCCTTTTCATTCAGCACTTCATGCTGCCGCTCCCAGTTCGATTAGTCTTGAACAAACATATTAATTTGATCTCATTAGAGGAAAATTATCTCACTGAAAATTGTAATGCTAGGGCTCATCTGCTAGATGGCGATATAACACAGTGCCAGCACTATACAAACAACAGTCCCTGTGCACAAGCTATTATTTCTCTCTGCATTTATGGACCTGTACAAATAACGTCTTTTTTGCTGTGCTTCAAAACAGTGCCATTGATGTACAGTGAATGACAGCAATAGGGTCAACGCTTGACCGCTTCTTGTTCTGACCCACCCCTATAAAACACATTAAATAATAAAATATGGGGAAGAATTGTAAAAAGTGGTTTAAGGCCCATGTCTGGACTCATCTCAGAGACTCATCTCACTACAGTCCATGCCAGCCCCTCACTCACCTCTTTAAATTTTGGAAAACATGGCATAGTGTTTATTGTATATACCCATTTAATGTACAGCGCAGCAAAATATGTCGGTGCTTTATAAAGACATGTTAATACAGGTATGGGATCCATTATTATATGCAAAAATCAACATTTTACAAATTATTTCTTTATTCTCTGTAATAATAAAGCAGTACATTGTACTTGATCCCAATTAAGATATAATTAATCCTTATTGGATACAAAACCAGCCTATTGGGTTAATTTAATGTTTACATGATTTTCTAGAAAACTCAAGGTTGAAGATCCAAATTACAGAAAGATCTGTTATTTGGAAAACCCAGAGCCTTGACATAATGCATAACAGGTCTCATACTTGTAATAATAATAATAATGATAATAGTGGTTGGATGCATGAGCAGGTAGTTATATAGATTCAATAAAAACTACACATTTTTTGTTCACAGTGTTTCCATTTCCATAGATTATTTTTGCAAAGGCTGCATCCATGGAGCTGGGTATTGGCATGCTGCATCTATAAACAAAATTGCATGGTAACTTAAGTGTAGACACAACACCAAGCCTGTTTTGCTTTATTTACCTGCCACTCCTGTGCAGACTGGTGCTAAATAGGGGCAGAAAGTACAAGGCAGTGTTCTGGTAGAGAAAATGTTAAACAGTGTGGCATGTTTGTATACAGGAGGAAGGGGGGCAGTATTGGGATTTAGGGGAATCCATGCATCCCCTCACTTCCCTAGGGCTGCAATAGCTAATTAGAGAATTAGCTGGAAAATTAATTGGCATCAGAATGTGAAACACAGTTTTGGGTATAAATAATACAATAGATCTAGAGTGACATTTGCAAGGACAAACCATGGTGTCTGTGTCCATAAAAAAGGCACAGGCCAAATATGACATCCTCGTTTGTTTTTCTGGATTACAGTTATAAAAATTTGCATTTAACAGCGCATGATGTATCCTGTGTCCCATGAGCATTATTGGCCCCAGGACTCACCAGAGATGTCCTCTAATTATCGCCTGCTTTCCTCCCCACTAGAGCCAGGGGAGACTGGATGAGGATTTTACATTTGGAAGTGAAATGAAGGAGAGTTCTGTTCAGTGCTATTATTCTACTTTGCCATTTTTAGTATAATGTTTTTTTATCCACACCCTTCCCTTGTTACTAGGATATGTGGTTAATGTGTACCTCTTGGAACTGTTTCTTAAAATGAGTATTGTCATTAAATTAGTCACTGTATGGTCCTGCAGGGAAAAGCATATTTCTTGTGGTTCTGCCCTTTCTCTCATAAAGCTGCAGTGGTTCCCTGATATCTGACAGTGATTCTACCTGCAGCAATAGGTCACAGACATGGCATATTTTATTCCATAATGTACTGATATGCAGTGGGGTGGAGTCAGGGGCAATCTGTTTCTCAGTTGTTCTGCCATTTTCACATTTATTATGTTATTTAATTTTCAGATTTATGGCTTATTGCATTATTATTATTTTTCTTATGTGAAAATGCAAAAACATCTTATCTGGCATTTGTTATTTACTAATTAAGATTTTTTTTTTTAAAAAAATGTGGCTCTACTGAATGTTTTTTTTAACATGCTATTTTGCCCATAGGTTATAATGAATTTTGTAATCTTGGATTTGAAAACATTTTGGATGAGAAAACCATTGTAAATTAAATTAGTAAATATGGCAAAAATATTTGTGGTAAAACAATTTGCTAACCAAAAAGCTGGAAACGTGAATGTGAAAAGAGTTCCACCTATGTGAAAACACAAACACTCTGCCCCACGATGTACCGTTGGTTGATTAGTCTGCATATATAAGCAAAGTCAGATGTGAGGGCTGCATATCCACAGGCAGAGCTACAGTTTGAAATGAAGGAAGGCTGAGGACTTCAATTTTCTTAAATCTGGGATGACCAACCTGCAGCAATCCCGCTGTTATTAAACTAGAATTTACATAAGAGAAAATCTGTAATTTCTAGCTGGCATCAAATACAGTGTATGAACACTAACCTCTGTGGGTACCAGGAGTGCTTAGAGTACTGCAGCGGGTCGGGTACCCACGGGTTACCTGCAAAAAAGTGGGTAACCTGCGGGTTGAGGGTAGAAGTGTCGGGGGCGGGTATAGACGTGGGTCGCGGGTCAGGCCGTGTTACTCCTTTTTTCTGATCATGCCTACTTCTGATGATGTCACTTCCAGTGTACAATAACAGCACTTCCTGATTCTTGATGGTCGTGGATCGGGTTGCAGATTAGGTACTTGTGGGTCGGGTAGCCGGTCGGGTAAGCATGCAGGTTGCGGGTCCCAGGTCGGTTTTAACTAGGAGCAGCAAAGAGACACTTCTAGTAACTTTAAGAGCTGAATTTCCGTTCCGTCATTGAACCAGACATTCAGCTCTTCTAGCGCTCTCTGCACTAGCAACATGGACCCCTGGACCCTCAGCCTCAGGGTGGTAGGGAGGTTAGAATCACCCCTGGTGGGTACTATCCCCTACATTCACATATATGGGTATATGTTTACTAAGGATAGTGGCACAAAAATCCCATACTATATGTCCCCCCCCCCCCATTCATCCCTGCAAGTCAGTGGAGTAACTATGGAGGGCCCAGCACTCTGCTAATTTTCTTTCAGCACCCCCCCCCCCTGAGGTTCCCTGCAGCATGTGAAATGTGCTTCCTCTGTAAGGGGTCCCATGGGTGACCCACAATATTGTGTGTGCTGTGGGTTACACACGGCCATGGGGTCTGCTTCCTCTGTAGTAACCCCACTGCTGCAAGTGCATGGTGCAGTCAACTGACAGATACTTCATGGGACACCAAGTGTTTTTAAGCAGTAAAGGCTGACACTTGACTGGCCAAGTGATTCTAATTTTAAGAAAATGGGGGTTGATTTCAAGAATTTTGTTCCCCACCCTCAGGACACAAAACACTAAAAATCATCTTGTGCCATCCCTCTAACTGGGCCAATGTGATGGCTATGAACACTCCTGAACAAATAAGATCCATTTTTGTATCCCATGGAATGTAACGGTTTATCAATACAACCTAAAAAAAGTTTTCCTCTTATTATCTATTGGAGCAGTGCTATCCATCGTTCTGCCTGGGGACAGATTATCTGATATATGACAGTTATGCAGACCAGGAATTTAAAATATGATAATTTCATACAAAGAAGCAAATGAAGCCTTCAACTGATATCTTAGCAGCAAAAAGTGATCAGGTCACATATACACCAGTGGAAGAATTCTGACCAACATGTGGTTTTGTTTCATGGTTTGGGACTGGAACATGATAAAAGGATGAAAGGTAGAAATGCAGCAGGATGACTTGCACGTTTATTCTTTTTTAAGCTGTTTTTTACATTACTGACTGATATTTACATGTAAATGTAACATCAAAATACAGTCTTGTTTTACTGTTTTCAGTTTATCATTTTAAGAAATAAACATTTTGAACAAAAACATAATGTATATCTTAGTGCAGTATCAGACAGAGTCGATTGGACCAGCGGGACACCAGGAAAAAGCCTGGTTCAGACCCGCTCCCACCACCTGCCTGAAACTATGCTTTCCCTCACTTCCCCCCGTTCCGATCATTTGTGGTGGTGGTGGTGAGGTGGGTGAAGGGGGATTCCTGCTGGCGTGAGGAGCTGTGGCATTGGTGGAGGTGGGGTCAAGGGGCCTGGGCAGGTGTATGCGGTCCCTTGATGCCACAGCGCCAGTGGGCCTAGACACCCTGAGTCAGACACTGTTTGCAAAGCAGCTCTACCTCAGTAGTCAGGGACTTCTGGCAGTTCCCTATCAAGGGCAGATTAGGATAGTGCAGAGACTACATTTCCCTGGTCTCTAAGCAACCCAGAAATGTGACTTGGCCAAAAAAGGGAAAAAATCATTTTATACTTACTGTAAGTTTTTTCCTGGAATTTTCCCATGGCAACTAATTTAACTTTTCCTCCCCTGAGACTGGACGAGCTAAGAAAGTGACCAGTTACTAAAGGCATAGATTCTGCCTAGGAAAGAACACAATAATGAAGATTTTTCTAAACACAATCCCATCAAGTCACTGACTTTTTAGCTAACTTTCATCTATGAATGCCTACCTGTGTGTCTTAATTGACTTAAAGGAGAACTAAAGCGTAACTAAAGAAATAGGCTAGAAATGTTGTACATTATGTTTTAGGCTTCTGTACCAGCCCAAGGCAACCACAGCAGTTTAACAGGGAAGATCTATGTCTCCAAAGATGCCCCAGTAGCTTGCCATCTTCTTTTCTGCTGATTCACTGCATATTATCTTAATTCAGATCATTATTACATGGCAGATTAGAAACCAGTGCAATTAGCATCAGAATTTAATAATCAGCCTTGTAGGATCATCTTATATTACAGAACAACCTTATTTCTGTTTGATAATTTGCGATGACCCCTAAATTTAGCTTCTCAACAGCTGCTCAGAGTCCACTGAGCATGTGAGTATAGCAGACACTTTCCAAGATGGTGACCCCATGTGACAAGGATGAAGTTTGGATCATTGCTGTTATTGAGAAGCTGAAACTTTAGGCTGGTTCAATAAGCTCAGTATATAAAATATGGCATTTTTAGCCATTCAGTTGGACAGCTTTTAGGTTAGTCCTAATTATTCCTCTATATTATGCAGATCTTGAACCTAAATGCCCTGGGTAACTGTTGCAACAGTATCTACTTTCTTTAGATTATAAACCATCATTCATTTTAGTGAATCATTACAATTGATAGCATCCTACACTGGTACAATCTGGCAAGGCTGCCACTGGAATCCCAAAGTTTTGATCCATCCAAAGCAGAGGCATATACGTTTATTAATCTGTTCTTAAAACTTTACGATCTCTTTAATAACTGTGACTAAAGAATATATTATTTTCTTTAACTAAAGAATACATTATTATCAAATAGGCATAACACATCCTCTTTCTAGCACTCTATTTCTTACAGGGCATTTCTTTCCTCACTCACTTTACTCCTCGCGAGCTAGATCTAGGCTTCAGCAGCAGACTGTGGACTGTCCAACAGTCTTTTTAATCATGATAAGGACATCACAAGTGCATAAGTAGTGGGTTCAGGGAAACCCTTGCTACATCTCTCTAAAGTCTAAACGCAACTATTTGGCATGAGAGCAAGCTTTACATGTAGTATAATCAGCTCACAAGATTGTCTTCTTGAGTGCTCTCTAGATCTACTTTGATCAGATTCTTTAGGACCATGAACCTTTCTTGAGTGCCTACTGGAGAAAAGAACAGTAATCATAAAGATCCTATAATTACAAACCATAACCAAATCACTTACCTCTGGTCTTAACTAGAGTCTGAGTGGTGTGAACCATGGGCAATAAAGAGTCTTCCATACTTCTGGGCTGTAACACAAGCAAAAAAAAATATAGAGTGAATAACCTATTGTAAAATATAGGGATATTATAAGTCACTGAGGAGTTCCACAACTCTTAGGTAATCCCTAGTGCTTGCCTTATTAACAACTTCTATTAGTAATTATACTTTTATTACCATTTAAAGTAACCATAATCCCTCCCTTCTTTTACATTGGTAGAAGCATTTGTCCAATGGGATGGCACTCGAAACGTTTCGGCCATCCCGCTGGCGATTTGCATTCTAGCCGGTGTGAAGGCATTTAGGGGAGATAAGTCGCCCGAAGAAGAGGCAATTTGTTGCTGGGAGACTAATCTCCCCCAGTAGCCTTGTCTGTCACCACCCTTAGTTTGTAGCCTTGATTAAGCTGATCTAGATGGTGATTACATTTTGTAAGGGACAGAGATAGACCATTAGCATAACAAATAATGTTTGTGCTTCCTTGCATCGTCTAGGCCATTTGATGTTAGAACATCACCCCCTTTTTAGACACAAACATGTCAGTCAGGGCCACTTTAAGGTACCAGTGTGCCCAGGTCAAAGCTCTCAAGGGTGGGCCTCCACTGGCCAGAGTTTTTTCCCAGACACTTTTTGATGGCTGCATCACCGGGTAGTTTTTGTCAGCCGACTGGCACTGCTCCACCCCCACAATCCTTTTTGGGTCAGGGGTCAAGATAGGGGAGGCATTTATTTTTTCCACCCAGTTAAATTATTTTTCTGGGTACAACACTGATTGCCCCAAGAAATGTGTGATAGAAAATCCTCTCAAGCATTTGTTCGATAGAAAACCTCATGAACATCAAGAAGGCAGTAAAGAAATGGTCCACAATTACTGAAGTAATCCCCGGCAGGCCCGGATTTGTGGAAAGGCCACCTAGGCCAGGGCCTAGGGCGGCAGGATTTTAGGGGGGTGGCATGCTGCCCAACCACACCCACTTTGGTTCAAAAACACTGGAGATACAATATTTTTTTAAATTTTTACATTGATGACGAATAAAGGGGAGGGGACAGAGGCGCCAAACGGCAGTGGGCCTAGGGGCGTCCTCTATGTAAATCCGGCCCTGATCCCCGGGTGTGCTGTCCTGGACCCACAACCATGGGAATAGATAAATGAGAGAATGGGGAAGCTGAAAGAAATAAGCAAAGACATTAAATAACCATGTTAACTAAAATTGGTGGTTTTCTGGGGATGGTATGCTTCTGTCAAAAGGTATACAAGGTGAAATGTCTGCTGGTGGGCCCAGCAAATGGCAAATGCCCCCCTTGCCTATTTACTAACAGTCCAAGTTTGTCTATGTGTTTGGTGTAAATATACAATAAAATAACCCTTATATTTGTGTATTCTAGTTTTTGCTTGACTTGATATTAAGTAAACTTTACCATAAAGGAATTTTAAAAAAAATGTGGGCAACTAATCATCCAACAAAGGGTTTTAAAGTAAAGACATCCCCTTTATTTATGGCATCTAACTATGGAAATGTACCTCTTTTTTGCCCATTAACTTATCTATACCAATTAATAGTCCCTGAACAGGTGGCCATATTTTTAATCACTTTGTACAAAGGGTCAATACTTATTTACCACCTTCTTTATATTAACATTACAATATTACAATATTTGGATACAAATGGTGGCATACTACCTACAGTCTTCACATTACAGGCTTACTCTTTTAGTAGAGTTTACTTCTTTCACATCTGCCACCATCCTTTTTATATGTTCTTGATTGTATCCTCACTCAGCAAACCCCTGGAGTAATTAATTGAAACCTGTTCATATGCTCTCACACCAGATGCTATTTTTTTAGCTCTCAGAAGCTGTCCCTTTGGGATAGCCTGAATAACCCTAGGGTTGTGAAAGCTGCTGGGGTGAAGGAAATTATTCCAACCACTACCTTTTCATATAGGTTTGTGCTCATACATCCTGCTTGTATACCTATCTTTACATCTACAGATACCAATATCTGTAGATAGAAATTTTATTTTTTTAAAAAACAGCCTGCCACAGGATACTTATTGCTAAATCCAGCAGCAGAGCTGAGCAGGGTACTTACCTCTTTGCATGCTGAGGTGCAGTGGCTAGGACCTAAATACAGCCCTGTATATAATACTATGTCTATATCGCCTAAAAAGTCTCCTTCTCCCTCTATCTTTCTCTGTCACTCTGTCTCTCTCTGTCTCTCTCTCTCTCTCTCTCTCTCTATATATATATATATATATATATATATATGTATATATATAGAGAGAGAGAGAGAGAGAGAGAGAGAGAGAGAGAGAGAGAGAGAGAGATAAGCTGCACACCATAGACAGTTGTTTCACCTGGGTGCCTGAGCTAAGAAACAATACAAGCAATGCAGAAGAACGGCACTCACAGGACTTGCTGAATCAATATTCCAAAGGTTTATTTTGCTTAACATTTTGTTCCCCACAGGGACCTTCGTCAGGAATCAAACATATATATACATAAATATAAATGGGGAAGAGGGACAAGAGATCACCTGAGCTCCACAGTTATACACTATATATAGCCCTAACAGGCATAACACCCATGACTTAGAATCAGCTGTAGGATTTAGGATAACAGTGATCATTGATTGCCTTTCTAGGTCAAGAGCTCCCAATTATCACATAAATCATGCATAAATGAAGGAGCTGTGTGCCCTCTGCCTGAGTGCTTTGTGCTTGGTCTGTGATCACAGACATCATCATATGGAAAGTTCCTCCCTCTGCTTGGCCTCATATGGTTACTTGTGATTAGAATTTTTTACAGACTGTTAGATTCTAAAGAGAGGCACTTGCCTATGAAGCTCACAACATTTTTATTTTGACAGTTTATCGACCCACTGTACCCAGGTGTAGGTGGGTTCTGAACATGTTAACGCCAGTTAATGAAATCAGAAACTACACCCAATAAAGGATTGTATACCTGAAATCGGTGAATATCAATCTATCTATATGACTGTCAACTAATTTTGTGCCTATCTATCCGGTTGTTAGTCTCTGAATATCTATTTGCAGTAATCCATTTTCCCACTTGTGTGTTTTAAAATGCTGGATCTCCACCTACTCATCATCTGGAATCATGTATCTACAATAATTGTATTCAGCTCATACACATTGTGGTAATAGGTTACTGTCTGCTTTTACAATCAAGCCAGCAGACAACAGTCTGTATAGATATATATTCCTTCACATCTTCCAATTAACACTCTTTATCCTGAGCTTAGATTCCCTCAGGAGAAGGTCTGGAGAGCAGGCAGGATGGGGACACAGGAAAATAGAGGGACGATTAGATTATTGGAAAGAAAGAGTTTGGAAGCAGAGAAATTCAATTAGGAGAGAGATGAGGGAGGAAGGTAAGATGGGAGAAGCAATATGAAACAATAACTGCGGTTCGTGGATAAGGATAAGAAGAGAAAGAGGCAGAAGCAATACAAGCAGGAGAAGGGAGTATAGTAAGAACAAGCCTTGTAAGGTATAAGGCCATGAAAATAATACAAAGGTTGGGAGGAAGAAATAAGTGTGTTTAGTTGCACCAGGCACTTACTGGGGCCACATTAGTCCTGAACATAGAAACATATTTGCTGTTGTCCACCTTGTTACCCTAAAGCAATTTTTGTAAATGTCGGCTACAGAAATACACAAAATGAATGTGCACCAGAGTCTCAATGACAACGACAAGACACAAAAACATTTCTTGTAAATGTTACTGTTTTTACTCTTTTCTGTAGGATATTGTTTTTTTAAACCTGAAGCAGATATGTTGCCAGTTTAAATAAAACTGGAGGCAAAGTACACTGTTATTGCTTTGGGCATGAAACAAAAGCCTTCCATGGAAAGTAACATAACATTTATTCATGTACTGGTTATTTTGACTTGGATTAAAATCCCCATTTCATTCTGCTGCTAGCCCCTCCCCTTAGAACACCAAAGAAGGCTCATTTACTACCCATAGTTGTGGTCATGCAAACATGGATACAGCTGTTGTATAAACTGATGAAGGGTCCAAAACTGCCCCTTTCCTTGCACTTCCATAAAGTTTTACTAGGCATCACTGCGTCTGTGCTGCCTCCTGTTGCGATTTGTGTGCTTTACCTATTGACACTGAGGAGTACGGTTGCCACCTGTCTGGCTTTTCAAGGGCTGTCCGGGTCCAAACTACTTGCCCGGTTTTCCTAATTAGGAAAATTTGGAATTCTCTATGACTTACACGGCGATTGGCCAATCGCCGATCGCCACGTCATAGCCTCGATGTCTTAACCCTGATGTCACAACCCCGCCCACTTGTGTCATGATCCCGCCCCATTGCATCATGGCCCTATCCTAAGTTAGACGGTAGTCCTGCGTGTATCGGGCCGGCCCGCACATAACTATTAGAGGGGCCAAAAGGTGGCAACCCTACTGAGGAACCCTGGAGGTAACACCACCCCAAAGAGTTGCAAATAGAATAGCATGCAGAGATACATTTTACACCAAGCTTGTCAAATGCTGCAGCTTTTTATTACATTTGTGTTTGATTTGTGCCAAACTGCAAGTGTTTTCACGTATAAGGCACAAGGGCATCAGACACATTTACCCCCTTGATGCCACAATGGTGCTGGAATTATTTGAACAAAAAAACACTATTGTGCATACTTTCAAAATGTCCCGTTTTTTGCAGTGCAGTGCTGATTTTGACAGCTCAGCCAGCAGTCCCAGATTGTTACTAACCTGACTTTCTCTTTGATCTCTTGCACTGAACAGCCAGAAAAAGATACAAAGTTTCTAAATCTTAATTGGCTTTTGGCAGAGAGTGCAGATGCACTTAGATACTTTTTTTTAACAATTTAAGATAAGCAAAGAAACAATTGTAACTATTTAAGATAAACAGGTCTCTTTGGGAAACTTGCAGTTTAAAGGACAATTCACCTTCATTAGTAAAATACATAAAACCCACAAGAATGTGTTCAAACTTTCATAACCTGACAAATCTTGTAAAATGAACATGGTAATTAGGAGGTGTGGCCACAAAAATGGATGTGGTCAAAAAAGCAAATCTTTTGTCCCTATTTCTATTTCCAAAATGTTGGGAGGTCTGTATTGTGTCTAAACAAACATGGTGACTCTTGTCCGAAATTGCACACTGCACTTGCTTGTAAATGAGCTCTAAGTCTATAATATAGTGTTGACAATAACAGTGAATTACTACTGCTCTAAATGAGGCTGAGGAAAGGGCTAGGTCATTGTAAACACAAGGGGGTTCCAGGTAAAGTGTACATTTCATCCACTTAATGAACATTTAAAAAACGAGCTTAATATAAATTGTGCATTTAACTTTAATGGTGCAAAAGTGACTGTGCATGGTGTCACCTACTATATGAACCTGTCTGTACAGTAAAGCTGGCCATACATCTACCCATAATATTGTATGAAAAAAAGTTTCCTATTATTGTTGGTATTTGTATGTTGGCCACCGATCCCTGATCATATACATGTAGTATGGATATCAGTTAGTTTGGGATTGGCAAAGTTTGATTATTTCATCTTGTAATGTACCATGTTGGCCAGTTCTTGTTGCATTGGCAAATGAACAAGTGGAATCACAGATCCTCTTCACTTGCTGTTTATTATTATTTGTACGTTCTCAAATTAAGCCAATCAGGACTAGAGTGTGCCCAGTCAACCTGCATATGGCTGCCATAAAGCTGCACAGTATCCTAGGACTGACCTATTGTCTATAACATGATCTGTGTCATGCTAATTTAATACTAAATAAATGAGGAATGAATGCAATGTAAGAAATGCTTCAGAGTTTACCACCAATGAGAAAGTAGTGTTTTCCTGTTTGAAAACCAACATCTGATAGGTTGTCATGATTTCCAGGCTATAGCGCAAATTACGTTACCCTTTTACAAAAGACAGAGACAGAGATGTCTAAATACACCACTCTCCACTCAGTCCGGTGACTTGTTTGAGACAAAGTGAAAGTAAAATTGTCATTAGGTAAAGCCATAACATCAGTCACCTTTCCATTGAACGCAATACTACCATTATACCAAAGCAATCTGATTAACCAGGGCCAGCTGCTTTAGTAATCAGGCAAACGTCAATTGTATTTCTTTGCATGACATTTAACAAGCCAGTCTGTTGCACAGCATTTACAATGCAATTAGACTGTATATCATATAGGGCGGGGATACCTGTCCAATGCACCCAACAATTCATTGATCAGATGATTGTATATTTTGTGTACATTCACATTATTGTATGCCTAGATAAATATTAATACAACGTGTATATAGTATAAATGTACAAGTGGTTAATTCACATCTCAAAACAATCTGTGCTGTTAGTGTTGAAAAAAAACCATTTATATTAATCTGGAAAGAGTTATGAACCCCTTTTACAGATGAATACATAAATGTATTTCACATTCGAATCAAACTATATTGAACAAGTTGTGAAGAGGAGCTTCCGTTTTCTTGTGCAAGCAAATCATTAATCAATAATTAGGCTTTTATTTTTTATACATAATGTAAAATAAAAACTTTTTTGTACTATTTAAACTTTGGGCTCCTGGATTCTACTTTGGGATGTTCCAGATTGATGCCTGCCTATAACTACAATTCTTGATTGACTCCCCTTTTCTGAAGGTCTGGGGCATGAGCACCCAGATCCAACATTGACCGTGGTAAACTTATTTATTTCTACGTGGGATCCTAGCTTCATATGTTTTCAAAAATGGACAAATCATTAATCAGTCAAATCACTTGACTGAAATAGAAAATCATGTGTACCTTGGAAAGCACAATACTGGCTATAGGGTTTTCAAAAGAGAATCAGATTTTTTTAAACTGTATTTTCATTCTCTGCATTATGAATATTTTTTTAGGGATAACACTATTTTGATAATAATTCACAGAATGAATAGTAAAGTTCAAGAATGAAAAGCAGACTCATCAAATGTATATATCACAAAATATATTGGAAGAAATACTTCCAATTGGCAGAGAGACCTCCAACCATTCAGCCATTCAGAAAAGTGCAGCACAAGCCTGAAGTGTTCATATAACTTGTTGTTTGTGCACATTTTTTGCCTTTTGCACCCTGCCCTGAACTTGGTAAATGGCCGCTGTAGTGTTTCATGGCACAAATAGCATTTTGTTCACTAGTATTTTGACAGTTAGGCTTTTACTGAATTGTACACAATTCTTCCTATTGACGCTGGAGCCTTGGAGCTACCACTGCCCTGATCGTGGCATAAATTCCAGAGTATTCACAGTGCATTGTGTCAGAACACTTAGCAGCACAAAAAAAAACTCTGCATATTATGTCAAAAAATGTTACTTTGCACACTGCACTGTATTTGTGAATGACCCTTTTTGTTATATAAAAATTTCAGTGTTAACAAAAACCCATACTAACACCTACTGTGTTCTGTATGTTTGGCGGGATAATTGCACCCTTGTACCACAAACGCTTTCATTCTCAGAGAATACTGGGGGATGATTTACAGTATTTTATTTGTTCGGCTTTTCTCTGGAAAATGATGCCTGAGATGCTCTGGAAGTGATAAGGTGTGAGGTCTTCATTTCATGGCATAGATCCAATAAAAAGGCTTTCCGTGTCTTTGTACAGAAATGTGGAGGGTGTTAATATCAGTCACTTATCTCCTTTAGATCTTCCCTCTCATTGCAAAGCTGAGTAATCAGAGAGCAAGCACAAGCAGGAATTTAGTAATTGCTTTTAGATTAATAACAGGACAAGCATTTGCCTTTTCTTTGGCCTTGATTTTGTGCTTAGTCGGGGCCCATTTTAGACAAAAACAGGTGCAAAATAGATACAACCCCTCCTACAAATATCTGTTTAGTGTTAAATGTCTTTGCATAAATGCCATTTATTTCACCCTCTTATTATTAATATTGCCTCAGTATATTGTAAAGCAGCTTGTGTCTGACAGCCCATACATGCTAAACTATTTCACATACCTCTTTTGTTACACACCAAATAAGTAAATTAAATTGCATACATATTTAAAGACAGAGATAAAGTAGAGTGAGTAACAGGTGAGGGATAAATTCCTTATCTCATAGTTCTACACCTGCCATAAGTCCAGTGGGTGCTATACACAGGCCCTTCAGCTGTTGCTAAATGCCAGCTTCTAATACTGCTTTAACAACAGCTGGAGGGCCTTGGCTGGGCATCCATGTTGTGCCTGGTACTGAGGAAAAAATAGCAATGGAAAAAGGGAACTGGGATGATTTTACTGTACAGAAAAGACTTCATTTAATGAGGGGTTAATTGGCAAGCAGCGGAAGAGAAAGCAAATTGGAGAACAGAAGGGGTGACAGAGGGAGGCTGGAGGTGTGAATGCTGCACATCAGAATGACAAGGCTGGCAAAGGCAAAGAAAGGGAAAATGTGAGGAATTGAAGAGCAAATCACAAATGATTGAGAAAATGGGAAAATCTGTAGAGCAAAATGAGGAACAAGATTATATTCAGGGGAGGGCATGATAGAAAAGAAAGAGAATGTGGGTATGAAGAGAAATCAGAGAAAATAAGGGCTAAAAGAGAAAGGAGACAAGGTAATGAGGTGGGGGTAGGCAGACAAATAACGAAGGAGAAAAAAATTGAATTTAAGATAATGGGGGGGGGGGGGGGGAAGAGGAGGGTGAGTATCTAAGTCAACTCCTGGAGATAAAAGAACTGGGAAAAATAAGCAGTGTATAGGTTTATAAGCTGGAGGGTGGGCATGGCAGTGTCCTTGAGGAGAGCCTTATTCAGCACTTTCAAGGTCCTGTCTCTTAATATTTAATTTCTAAAGCACAAGCTTCAAAGCTGAGTGAAGGGGGAGGATCAGCGCTAGGAAAACACAGGGCTGAGCCCGGGGGAGGTGTACCTAGGGAGGAGGCAAAGCTGATTGACATTCTGAGCACTCAGATCTGTGACACAACACAACATATTGATCCTTTAAGGGGCTTCATACTCTGCTGATAAATATTGATCAGGGCAAGACTGGAGGGCAGCAGCCTGCCTGGGTGCACTGAGTGTGCAAATGGATTGGCAAACAGTGAGGCTGAGAACACCTTAGGCCTGATTCAGCTGTGTTACAGAAGTCATATTAACAAGAACAGACACCAACTTTAATGTGGGAAACCTAAAAAAGATCATCTGTTGGGGCTAAGCAATGAACGCTGTAATTCTGCTCTTACACAAACACCAGTTTAACCTCAGGTTTCACCTCTGTGCCTACACAGAAAACATGAGCCAACAAGTTATTGCTCTCAATCACATATATTCTTGTACATACATTATTCTCACACTTCAAAGAGTAAAATATATAGCCAAATCTAGCACACGTAGGTTGCCAACTGGCCGGTATTTTACCGGCCTGGCAGGTAAAAAAGATGGCTGACCCTAATGTTATTATTAGGGAAAAAGATAAATATATAGGAAAGCCGGTATTTTTTTTCAGAAAATGTGGCAACCCTGAGCACATGTGAACATTCTCAGCTTCATGCCAGAAATGCCCCTGTTTGGGAGGGATTGAATTGCATAGTGTGCCATGTGATTGTGTGCCAGATGCATCAATAAAACCTGGTTCATTTTTAAAAGTGTTAAGAGGGTGTGATTTAAAATAGTATATACATACCTCCCCACCGTCAACACGACAGTCCCAATTTTGACAGCTCAACCCACACTCCCGAATTGTTACTGAAATCTTCCAACTTTCTCTTTGATCTCCTGTACTGAACAGTCAGAAAAAGATACAAAGTTTCTAAAACTTATTTAAAGAGGCTTTCGGCAGAGAGCCCAGAATACTCAGCACCTGCACTTAGATACATCTGTAACCATTTAGGATAAGCAAAGATACAATTGTAATTATTTAAGATGCAGGTCTCTTGAGGAAACTGTGACTTGCAGCTTAATTGAGGGCAATGCACCTTCATTAGCAAAACCGTAATAACACATAAAAACCACAGAAATGTGTTCAAACTTTCCATATCCTGCCAAATTTTGTAAAATGGATGTGGTATTAAGGGGGAATGGCCATAAAAGGGAAGTGGTCAAAAAAAGTTCATTGCACTCCGTGTGGACAATATTTTTGTCCCTCTTTCTATTTTCCAAATGTTTGGAGATATGGTATACAGCAGACAGGCAGCACACTCCAGTAAGAGTTTTATGTGCGTTTAAATATAATGTACAGTTACCTACCACTGGAAAAAGTTGGTCTTTGCTTCAGAAACACTACTATAGTTAATATAATATATATTTATATATATATAAATATATATATATATATTTATATATATATATATATATAGTTTTTTTTATAAATAATTAGAAGTTAAAACTGAGCTTTAGGACACATGTTTGAATAGCAGATAATAGATAAGCAGTGTATTGGTAGTAGTTTTAGTTTCTATGCAAGAAGATTAACAGGAGTCAAATGCCATTCATGGAACAGGAAAATTTGGCATTTATTCTGTATACTTGCCCTACTGTAGTGCTGTGTGGGGCAAAATTCATGCCTTAGGGGTGAAATGCCTTGCACCCCAATAGGATGTGGTTTATACATGCATGCTTTGGCATTTATAGAAATCTATTCTCATTTTAAGGAAGAATTCTAGAAATGTTTAAATGTTATTCCTATCACACTCTGTGCATAATGTAATCCAACTTCTCTGTAGCACCTGCAGATTCTTTTATCCTCTTGTAAAATAAATGTTCTGTTATCCCATTTGCTGGTTCCAGTGGATTTTACTGCAAATATGACATGAGTGGTGCAATGAGAGACCTATGGGCACTGTATAAAATGTGTCCATGGCCCCCTTCTTCTCAACCCTAGTTTCCAGTGACATTTTCTAATTGGACCAGTGTTGTTAGTGGAGTACCGCAGGGCTCTGTACTAGGTCCCTTGCTTTTCAACTTGTTTATTAATGACCTGGAGGTGGGCATTGAAAGTACTGTTTCTATTTTTGCAGATGATACTAAATTGTGCAGAACTATAGGTTCCATGCAGGATGCTGCCACTTTGCAGAGTGATTTGTCTAAACTGGAAAACTGGGCAGCAAACTGGAAAATGAGGTTCAATGTTGATAAATGCAAGGTTATGCACTTTGGCAAAAATAATATAAATGCAAGTTTTACACTAAATGGCAGTGTGTTGGGAGTTTCCTTAAATGAAAAGGATCTAGGGGTCTTTGTAGATAACAAGTTGTCTAATTCTGGGCAGTGTCATTCTGTGGCTACTAAAGCAAATAAAGTTCTGTCTTGCATAAAAAAGGTCATTAACTCAAGGGATGAAAACATAATTATGCCTCTTTATAGGTCCCTGGTAAGGCCTCATCTGGAGTATGCAGTGCAGTTTTGGACTCCAGTCCTTAAGAGGGATATAAATGAGCTGGAGAGAGTGCAGAGACGTGCAACTAAATTGGTTAGAGGGACGGAAGACTTAAATTATGAGGGTAGACTGTCAAGGTTGGGGTTGTTTTCTCTGGAAAAAAGGCACTTGTGAGGGGACATGATTACACTTTACAAGTACATTAGAGGACATTATAGACAAATAGCAGGGGACCTTTTTACCCATAAAGTGGATCACTGTACCAGAGGCCTCCCCTTTAGACTAGAAGAAAATAACTTTCATTTGAAGCAACGTAGGGGGTTCTTCACAGTCAGGCCAGTGAGGTTGTGGAATGCACTGCCGGGTGATGTTGTGATGGCTGATTCAGTTAATGCCTTTAAGAATGGCTTGGATGATTTTTTGGACAGACATAATATCAAAGGCTATTGTGATACTAAGCTCTATAGTTAGTATAGGTATGGGTATATAGAATTTAATTAAAAGTAGGGAGGGGTGTGTGTATGGATGCTGGGTTTTCATTTGGAGGGGTTGAACTTGATGGACTTTGTCTTTTTTCAACCCAATTTAACTGTAACTATGTAACTATAACTAACACAGCAAATTCATCATTTATAGCTGTAGTTACAGTATGGCCCTGCTTTTTATGAAACAGGAATTTATCATTATGCAGAGTGTTTCATTAAAAGCTAACATCATCCACTAAATGCCTCTGCTTCCATCCTTTCAATATGTCAGAATGCACTCCCCCCTCATATCCCCACAATAAAGCAATTCTCTTGCTAGCGGCATCTCTGGAGTGCTTAAAAGAACGCAGCAATTGCCTGTTGCCATTCCTTTTTCTTTATGAAAGCAAGTGAAAAGCTAGAGATGCTGGCATGGATAACCTTGGAAATAATTTCCTTATGCTGCCACTAGAATTTTCTTTTTTTGCCACAGGCTGGGAGCATATTAATCAGAAAAAGGGCGAGAGGAAATGGATTTGCTAAACACACCGGTGCCTTGCACAAACTGCACTCCCTGGTAATGAACTTGTGCTCTCTAGTGTCTCAGCCTGTGGGAGCTGCAGCCCTGGAGGTGTCTGTACAATTTATTAAACACATCCTGTATCTGTACACGCACGGCCAAACTGCTCCAGATAGAAATTCTGTTGAGTCCCTATAGCAAAGGTTCTGAGCTGTATCTCAGATTTGGCTTCCTAACAGTCTGAAATGGGATGAGGAATAAATGAAAAGTATAATATAAGAGTATAATAAAGTTAAATAATAAAGAAGAAAAATATGTAACACGGGAGAAAATTACAAAAACAAAAAAAAATCTAATTGCATAGTCTTGCCCTATTTGGATTTGGGCAAATGTCACCTGTCTAACTGTCTTTTTTTTGGACATTAAAGGGTTTATTCACCTTTAAGTTAACTTTTTGTATGATATAGGGAGTGCTATTTTGAGACAATATGCAATATTATTTTTTTATTATTTGGGGATTTTGAGTTATTTAGCTTTTTATTCAGCAGCTCTCCGGTTTGCAATTTCAGCAATCTGGTTGCTAGGGTCCTATTTACCCTAGCAACCATGCATAGCTTTGAATAAGAGACTGGAATATGAATAGGAGAAGACCTGAGTAGAAAGATGAGTGATAAAAAGTAGCAATAATTTGTAGCCTTACAGAGCATTTGTTTTTAGATGGGGTCAGTGACCAAATAATTCAAAAACTATAAAAAGAAAAAATGAGGACCAATTGAAAAGTTGCTTAGAGCTGGTCATTCTATAACATATTAATAGTTAACTTAAAGGTGAACCACCCCTTTTAAGATGTTCCTTGTCAGCTAAAGCAGGATAATGCTAGAGCCATGAAAGGTGGTGGGGCTGCAGCAATAATGTTGTACATTCAACAGGTTAAAGGATTTAAGGTTTACTCTCTCTGTGTGGATTGTGTTTCATAGGGGGGCTGCACACTGGCAGTGCTGAAAGTACTAGTGGTATATTCTGTATCTGGAGGATGTTTTCAGCAACAGTATTTTTCCATGTTATTTCCAGTTGACGATAATAAAACATAACTGTTCAGTGAGGCATCAGGGTTTTTAATTCCAGTGGGATGTAGTGATTGGTCGAGCAGTTATTTGGTGCACATATCCCTGTCTTATATGAGTGAGTGAACCACTGTGTGATGCTGCCTGGCTCAGCTCTGCCTCTTTACTGAACAATAGAATGTGTATCCTGGGTACCCAATAACATCTATATGGAATGCTAATACTACCTAAGATTAGCTTCAGAGCACTATCAAATCTACTGTATGTTCAGTATTCACGGAAATAAGGCATGGGGATAACAGTACCCTTTTTTTTATGTAAGAAGCATAAGTAAGTCCTCATACATCCTTATACAAAAAGGGGAATTAGCAGAGTTAGGTACTACTATATCTTTGCAAATGGGTAGTGGTCAGCGAGATTTTGTTTTTGTAGTTTTCTGCTTTTTGTATTTTCAGCCATTTATGGTTAGACTAGCAGCTCCTGTTCGCAGGCTTGAACTTCTCTTTCCTTAATTAACATTTACATTGCCGCTCAATCAAACAAAGATAAACATTGAAAACATATTAAGAAACACAATGGCAATAGCTTTAGAAACCAAATAGCTGTGCCTCAGATCGACCTTATCAAGCACTGGCAGGGAACTCCCACTCTATATTCTGGATGAAGGGAGAAACTGTAAATATAAAGCCCAATGCTTCTGACATTTTCATTCTAAATTAACACATTTTCATGTGCTGTTTAATGGGTGGCTGCATACAGACCAACCAAGGAAATCAATTCTTTCATTTTATTGAGATCCACTGGCATGGGTATGGGGTCAATCGACAGCCAGGTACAGGGCAGGGGCCAGCAGATCTTTGCTCAGCCATTAGTGTATCTAATGATACATGTTAAACAATAGCGGAGTAATCAGTATGGCAGTTTGCACTCATATTGATAAATACATATCAGTATATAAATAATACTTTTTAAAAAGAAAGTTGCTGATCATCTAAAAAAGATGAAGTGAAAGAAAGAAAACACTGCCTATATAAAGGGATAGTTTGCCTTAGATTTAGGCTATTGAAATAATGTCTGTGTTTTGCTGAGCACTGCAATTATATGCATAACATGACTCCAATATAGTAGCATAGGAAGCCAGAGAGGCACTGAAATACGTATGTAGCAGTAGCTTGTCTCGCATCAGCAGAGTCATATCCCAGATAAGTCCCCAGCCTTATCTTTGTATTTCAATACACTGCATGAGCTGAAGGAGAATACTGTATTATATAGTCTGTTCTTTTCCTAACAGCTCAATAGCCCTTCAGCCTTAGCATTTTTCAATTATTATCTGACTGATTATTTGTGTTACACATGTGCTGAATCAAATAGGAATGGAAAATCTATAATGAATTCCACTGTTGCCCTTTTCAGCAAAATTAAAAAAAAAAACCTTTCTGACTCTTTATGCCAATCAGCTATGATCCAGGGATCAGTATCTCTCACATCAAGTAACCCCCAAAAAACTATCGTTTTTTTTTTTTTACCTTTGAGGTACTAACAGGCCAGAGGAGCAAGGAGAGGCTTTGAGGCAAGCCTTACCAGCCTATTGATTGATGTAGTAAACACATATGTGCATTCTGCTTCATGATTCCATAGCCTCACACTACTGCCCATAAGAATTGTTAGATAAAATATAGTAATATAGAAAAAGAACTAAGGGGTTATTTATCAAAGTCCGAATTTATCTCAATATTTTCTGCTACAAACTCAGATCAAATCCGCTCTGTTTTTTTATGCTTATTTATTATTACATTTTCCCGTTAATTAGCTTTGCGTTAAAAAATCCGATTTTCACAAAATTTTCGGGAATTTTCCCCCTGAAAACTTTGGGGTATTGCCAGGGGCAATCCTGGCCAATTTGCCGACCCGAGGCGGCCTTTCTTTTTGCCTCCCCCCGCTTCCCCCACGGCACTCACCTTCAGCGCTGGACGGGGGTCGGGGGGTCCACGTCGCTAGTGCAGAGAGCGCAATTGCACTCTCTGCACTAGAAGAGCCGAATTTCCGGGTTGAAAACCGGAAATTCGGCTCTTAGTTACCAGGAGTGCCATTTTTGCCACCCCTGGCATCCAGGGAGGTGCTGCCGCCTGAGACAAGTGCCTCAACTCGCCTCATTGGCGGAGCGCCCCTGGGTATTGCACAAAAACCCAGCGCACATAAAAAATCATAGGACTTACAATCTGCAATTACTCCTTCCCATCTCTTAAATTCCATTAGTAAATATAACAAGCACTTAGTGTCCAAAAACTGGAGAGTACAACATTTTAAATTGGTTCACTTGGGCTATGGGAAACCATATAAAAAGTGCTTAGGTGTGGGTTCTCAGACTTTCTGTCCGAAATGTACCCAACTAGATGTGGACCTATTTCACTACTTATGGTGTTGTCCAAAAGTGTGCAAGGTATGGTCATCCTTGGAAAAGTTTTTGATTCTAAAACTAAAGCTTAACATTAAACTTAACCATAAATTTGCACTCCTACATTTGGATTCCCCAGGACCTGGACTAAAGGGGCAACCCAATTCCCTGAGAGACCCATTGTTAAGCCTACTTTTGTTGTTTACAGCTGCTACTAAGAAACTTCTGTTTTTAAATTGGCTGTCCGAGTCCATTGCTTCACTGGCAGACATTCTGTCTCTCCTAAACCAACTCTGCTGGCAAGAAGCAGTAAGGATTAAATCAGCAGAACCACATCTCAAACAGTCATTTACTGAATCTTGGTCATTATTCTGGGACCAAATTGACTCTAGTTTTAAAGCACGCACATTGGGCTTGTTACATTTATAAGCTAATCTTTGCTGGTTCAATGGATATGTTTACATATTTTCTTTGTTTACAGCCGTTGCTTTATGCTGGTACAATTTTAAAATCTAGTAACATTCGCTGAGCGTTGTTTGGTGGTTTGGTTGCTTGGTTATATGATTAGATTTTAATTTACTTATTTTAATCTGTCGAACAACTTAGATGGCTTCACCAATCATATTTACACATTTTCCTATTAGGCATTTTTGCTACAAGTTGTATTGGTGTGCCTCATTGTTCTGCTTTGATCTTTTGTTGAAATTCCTGCTTGTTTAACGTGGAAAACAATAAAAACATATTCAACACATAAAAAATCATAGGAACTTCTCCCATTGACTTATATGCAACCTAGACAGGTCTGAGATGCTGGATTTTCAGATACTGACTTTTCCATCCTCAGAGTTTAATAAATTCAGAAAAATTTGTGATTTTGCATTCGTAGTTTAGTAAATAACCCCCTAAGTGTTCTGAATAAAAATGAGCTGCTCTGAAGGAAAGCAGAGCAATGCATGGAGTCTTAATTTGGGTGTTCAAATGGCAGATGGAATCACCTACTTCTGCCATGAGACAAGACAGTACTTTACTAGGGGCAGTGGAAAGTTTCGATTGTAACTTTTTAGAATAGAATCTCCAGTTGTTACTGGCACCTGTGCTCTTTACACTAGTGATTCTGCCTTGGTCCATCTCAGGTGGCAAGAAGCGACCCTGCATCCATTGGGTTTTAGAGACAACGACAGACGCAGTTGAAATATGTTCCATTGAAAATCATATAGTTTGTGGTCAGGAACATACTTCTGTTTCCATAATTACTCAGCGTTCCTCTATATGACAATCCTCACAACACTGCAGGGTCAATGCCCTGTGGCCAATTCTCAGATGCTATGGATGGTTCTTACTAAATTGGTAGTACTAACAGTCTTTTTTTTTTTTTACTCCTGCCTGCTGAAAACTCTGCCATGCACTTATCTTTGCCAGTCCCAGAATACACTTTAGCACTTATGTCTGATCATTCCTACAGGATCAAATAGAAGATAGTTGTTCAGCATTTTGCCTGATTCAGACACTCTGGGTATTATGAAGAAAGGATAAAATCTCACCGCTTTCTGATCACTTGTATGGCATTTTTATGGATGGATGTAGTACTTATTCTATAAGTAATCCTGTTTCGTAATTCCTTATCACACCAAATTTCTTGGCAGACAGGTCTAACATATACAAATAGTACTAACCTTTTCCAGCAATAGCATTACAGATGTGGATGTGTTTTAAGTAGGTTAAAGGAGAAACAAACCCTTAATAAAGAAAAACCCCCACCCTATATAGACCCCCCTCCCTCCAGGCTAGCTGCCCCCCCAGGCAAATGCCCCTAACTTCTTTACTTATCCCTCAGTGCAGATTCTGTCCAGTGGAGTTCACAGGCGCCATCTTCAGCCTCTTCAGTAATCTTCAGAATGTGACCAGTGCTTTGGAAATTTTCGTGAGTTTCAGCGCATGCATAGTTGTTGCGAAACAGAAAATTGTTCTAACTGCGCATGCACCTCTCGGGCGGTCTCTTTCCAAAGATTACGAAGAAAAGATGGCTGCTGTGAACTCCGTTGGGCATAATCTGCACGGAGGGGTAAGTAAAGAGTTAGGGGCACTTGCCCGGGGGGGGCAGCTAGGCTGGGGGGGATGAGGGATGGGGGTCTATGTAGGGTAGGGGGGTAGGGTTTTTTTTATTAAGGGTTTGTTTCTCCTTTAAAGATATACTGCCATAAAATGAGCTGTAACGTTACAATATTTATTTGGTGCTGTTGGCCTACTAGAGACATAAAGGGGTGGTTCTGTTTAAGTCAACTTTTAATATAATCTAGAATGTCATATTCCTACCAACTTTGCAATTGGTCTTCATTATTTATTTTTTACAGTTTTTTAATTATTTGCCTTCATCTTCTACATCTTTTCAGCTTTTCAGCTTTCAAATGGGGGTCATTGACCCCTGCAGATAAAAACCCATTGCTATGCAAGCTTACAATTGTATAATTGTTACTTTTTGTTACTTACATTTCTATTCAGGGTTAGTTTTATTCATATTCCAGTCTCTCATTCAAACCACTGCCTGTTTGCTAAGGTAAACACGACCAGAGGTTCTGTTCATTCCCAGCCCAAACAATCAGAATATCATCTATGCAAGTAGGCAAGAGACAAGGTGATACCGGTAGGGACTGTTATGGCATGGTGCTTAGCCCACTATGCTCTTTTTTTATACATAATAATTCCACATTCTTAAGTAATCCACTATTTTATATCTGCATTTTGAGTGCATCTTATTTAATTGCTGTTATATGTGTATTAGAAAGAGCAGTGGAACACTATATACGCTTATCAAATGTGATCTGCTCTCCTTGCGGCATGTGTCTGGTGCATCAGTAAGCTTCTCTAACCATCTGAACAATGCCAGGCATGAATGCCAACAGTTGGTGTGAAAAGGAAAATTATAAGACAGATTGGCGTGTCAGCATATACCACACCAAACAAGAATAATAACATTCAGGGCTGTAATTGACCTTTATCACAAATGAAGGCTTTGAGCTGTGGGTTTCCCATTTGAGCATATCATCATTGCATTTATTTATTTTTATGTGTGGTTTTCTCCGTGGCTCCCATACACAGTTTTTCTCCATCAGTAAATTCCACTCTATTCTCTCTTACCCGTATGCCTGTCCTTATCCCTGTGCCTGGCTGGGTTTATGAAGTCTCTTTACACAGCTCTTTATATTTATGGCTCCCCGGAGCTGTTAAACATAACACTGGCCATAAAATGGATTGTTACAGACATAGGCGCGCATGCAGATGATTGGACATTATAAGGGAACTGCAGGGAGGGAGAGAAAGAGACACAGAGAGATGCAAGGATAATATTATTTTTTTATCCCTTTCCAAAGCAGCGCTGAATGACAATTCAGTTGTATTCTCGCTCCATATTCTCCCCTCTGTGTTTCCAGTGCCCATCGATTATCACAATCCCTCTATCTCTATACCACTGCCTCTCAATGCTAGGGTTACAAACTCTGCCCCTTTCCAAGGGGGCAAAGTGTTCAAACATCCTGTAAGATGAGATAACAGTTTGACCTTTAGAGATATTGTGAGGCTTAGTCCCTTTGGATACAAATGTATCACTTGATATGCATTCTTATACACACAGAATCACTGCAAGCAGTCAAAGGCCTATCATTATTGCCTGAAATCAGCCATGCCGCAATTAAAATGTCTAATGTGTCACAGGGCCAAATCTTTACATTTAATCCTTCATTCTCCTCTTTATTTTCTCTACCTACTCAGAAAAGACAACCTGGCGCTAGAAAATTAGGGACGCGCGTCCGAAAAGTAGCTCGCGTCAAAACCACTGTGCGTCAACACTATTCGGACGCCTAATATCTTTAACGCCAGCGTCAAAAATTTTCGAGTGTTGCTAATTTTTCACCATTTCGTGAATTTTTGGTGAAATGGTAAAAATTCGCCCATCGCTATTTATCTCAAAAAAACCACAAGGTAAAAAGAGTGAAATAACATTTGTAATCCCATCATTCCCTTAACCCACATTGAATATAGTACTTACAATATATATATATATATATAATATTTCCAGTGGCAATATGTTGTGGCAAAGTAGTACACCTTTTCCATTTATATATATTCCCTCAATGTGATCAGTTTGCAGCACTAATTCCACTAATTTTTTGTTTAAAACAAAAATGCATATAAATTGTAACATTAACGTTACATAAAACCTCTGAGAGTGCCAAAAGACATAGGACCTAATTGTACAGAGAGTGTTAAAAACATGTGTAAACTAAATGCAGCTGCACCCAGTGCAATATCTTTCCAATGTATTAGCACAATGGCATATTGCACATTGTACTGTTGCTGTCTCTCCTGTTTCTGTTTATACACACACTTCTATATCTATATTTCTACATGCATACACATGGGATCCCTTATCCAGAAAGCTCGGAATAATAGGAAGACCATCTCTCATAGACTTAAAAGACTTAAAGATCTCTTATCCAGAAAACCCCAGGTCCTGAGCATGGTTGTATAAGAGATTCTATATATATTGTTCAGGTATAAAGTGCCTGTTCCACTGTTTGTATCTCTCTGTATCCTTCTATGTAAATTATTCAGGTGTAAAAAAACACAGAATTAGACTGCTCAGTACCAGTATATCCTGACGAAGGGAGGTTGTACCCCCCGAAACGTTGATATTGGTGGTGAATATAAATAAAAGAAAAACTGCAGAAAATTGGTGTGTGCGGATCCATAATTGAAACTGCTGCTCAGTACCAGCACCTTGTGTAAGTGAAATACAGGCACTTGTCAAATCTGTTCATTTTCTGCATGAAAGAATATGGTTTAGAGTACCTACACTGCAGCTATGTTTGCCTGTAGCTGGTAGGTTTATGGAAAGAAAAAAAATTTGTATATATCTATATATATATATATATATTTATATTTATATCTATATATATCTATATATATATCTATATATATATCTATATATATATATAGATATATATATATATATATATATATATATACTGGATGGTGACCAATAAACCATAAAGATCTGTTTATATACAACAGCTGATGGTGGCTGGACATACAATAAATATACATCTCCTTATACAGTTGCACATACAGGTTTGTGTTTATTTGTCATATTTTTGTCTATCTATCTTTTGTCTATCGATCTTTCTTTCAATCAATCAATCAATTAATCAATCAATCAAGCATCCTATACAGAAGAAAGGTGTGTGCAATACAAGGGAACTATTTATCACAAAGGATAAATAAGTAAATGTATCAAACAACCAAAACAAAATTCCAGGGTACCTGTTACACAATGATCTAATAGATCTGATAGTCCTGATAGTGCGGGGTACCTACCCAGAACTGACACCCCTAAACACCAATTTCCCACTCACCTTCAGTTTCTTAATACCACACACTGTCCATACCCATATAAATCTCCCTTAATTGTGTCTCCCAATTTCTATTCAAACCTATATCTTTCCGTCACATTATCTTTCCGTCACAGTGTGTCAGTTTCACTGTTGAATTTCCTCCACAAAACTGTGTTAAGCCAGAATCCTTGTCTCATCTTCCACCTGTTTCCACTGTTGGAATATGTTTGTCCTATCTATTTTGCAGTGGACAAACAAGTGATTAATTCATCTGAGCACAGGTAGACAATTCTGCCAAAATACTCAATTATTATAAAGGCTCAATTATTCATGCATTCAACCAAAGTTCAGTGTTCTCTTACACACCTTTACTGTATCTCACTTGTACACACTTACTCACAAACCTACAGTATATCGCACCTGTACACACTTACTAACAAACCTACAGTGTATCTCATCTGTACACACTTACTTAAATACATAGTCACACACTTATCCATACAGGTGCTGCACACAGGAATGATCTCTACTTACAGCACACACACAGGCACACACAGACACACACACACACAGACACACACACACACACACAGACACACACAGAGACAAACTCCTCATCATACTTACCTCTCTGCCTCGCCCATAGCTAGGATATATCATTCATTCTTGCACAGTTAGCACTGGGGCATACACACACATACTTTGCCACATACACACACATACTTTGCCCATATACACACAGCTTACCTACCCACATGTCTTCTCTGGACTCAGGCACAGTCTCCCATATTGAACAAACGCTGTCTCCAGGGTATTTTAAGCTGTCAAGAAATTAAAATCTGGTTACAGAATCAATTATTTATATCAGTTCCTAGAAGGAATGATGAATAATGTGAGGAGGGAGGGGTGACAGTAACCCCTGCCATGCCAGCACACTCTAGCTCTATAGTCAGACAGCCTGGCACACCCAGAAGGCCCTTAATGCTGCTTTAGGGCTATTTGCATTCAGTTAGCAAGTAGTGTGTGTAGGAGAGGAGCAGGGTGGGGAGGGTGCAGGGGAGGGCTGCAGACATGCTTATGTAGGGAGGTATAATACAGCGCATAGAGCCACTGATGTGTCATTAATATTTCATTCCTTTTACAAGGTGGGGGTGTCCCCTACAGCTGGACAACACCCAGAATCCGCTAGGGTGGGGCGTTTGAGAGCTCTGCTACAGCGAAAATCCTGCACCGCTTTACCGATTGGGTTCCGTTAATGCTAGTATAATTGTTGACAGACTTCCAGAAGCAAATTACTGGGATATGTCAAGCCCACAACTCATCACCCCAAGGGGCTTTGCCCCCAACTAGGGACCACGTGTCTTCTTTTTTGCCAATATTTCAACTTGGGGAAAGCCGTGTGTGACTGACTTCTCACGGATCACTGGGTTTGTGCAAGAGGTAAGTCACGCGTGTCAGTGGGAGAGATGTGAGTGTGAGAGGTGGCAGTGAGTGAGTGGACTGTTACATTACACTACTATAACAGAGGCGATCGCTAGTAGAACAGCAGGTAAGGATAAGGATGTAGAACAGAGAGAGGAGCACGCGGTGAGCGCAATCTGACAGGTATATTACCCGTACAGGTGTATGTGCTGACACCGAATCTACCTGTTGCCCCACCCTCACCTGCTGTACCAGTAGAAAGAGTGAGCTGTAGCCTTGCTGCCAGCCCCGGCAATACAACTAATACTAAGAATTGCTGCAGGTGGCTGGGGCGGTGATTACACGGTGCTGTGGGGCGGCAGCTGCAGGAGGCGATTGTATCAGCGGTATAACCTCAGAGGAGCTGTCGAACAAAAGCAACATGTTGGCTGGTGACAATGCGCTCCTTCAAGTGGCCGCGAATTAATCAGGGAGAATTTATTGCAGCACCGCGGACAGCTCCTGATGGATTCAATGAGCCTCTACCAGTTTATTCTTCCCATAGGAGAGAGCGCTGCTGTAGGGCTGCTCCATTCATTTACTACACATCACTTACTACACATTCACTTACTACACATATAGCTGCTGCGCGCTCTCTCCAGCGATCCCTACATACACTCTTACACTGGGGATAACTCATTCCCCTTATCTTTATCATAGAAACATCTAGGTGCCCTTCTGAAAACATGACCTATAAGGCTTGGGTGTGTATAACTGCAAGTATATGTCTCAAGCCAACGTGGCTGGTGCTTTGGAATTTTATCCATGCATTGTTTGTGATAAATATATATATTAAGATATTTTTTTAGAATGGGCATATATATATATATATATATATATATATATATATATATATATGTATATATGCATACAAACACGCACACACACGCATATTGGTTTAAGTTATCATGTGTAATAGCATCTGTCTGTCTATCTATCCATCCATCCATCCATCCATCATCCATCCATTATCTATCTATCTATCTATCTATCTATCTATCTATCTATCTATCTATCTATCTGTCCATCCATCCATCCATCCATCCATCATCCATCCATTCTCTATCTATCTATCTTTCTATCTATCTATCTATCTATCTATCTATCTATCTATCTATCTATCTATCTATCTATCTATCTATCTGTCCATCCATCCATCATCCATCCATTCTCTATCTATCTATCTATCTATCTATCTATCTATCTATCTATCTATCTATCTATCTATCTATCTATCTATCTATCTATCATCTATCTAGAATCTCTATATCTATATATCAATTACCTATCTAGTATGTAGCTAAGCATCTATATAAGCAGCATGGCTTCAAAAAATATATAAATATATATATGTATTTATCTAACATCTTATTTTTTTTATCTCTATAAGCTTTTTCTTCTACATCACTCACTCTCTGTTCTTCTGTGAATGTATATGGTTATGTAAATACCAATGCTTTCAAATGTTATTGTTGACCATTTCAAGCATTGTACTTGCTTGTCTTTATCTTCTATATCTATTGTAACCATGTACAAATCTGCCTCTTTATACAAATATGTACAGAGTGAACCCCCCCCCCACCACCACCACCACCACCACTGTGCCTGCGCTCTCCCCGTGTATGTTTAATGCATGTATAATTCCTTGCAAGGCTGCATTAGTGTCTCTCTCTGCCCTCTCAGCATGGGCCCTGCTGGGCTATTGATAGCAGGACAGGCTGTGTGTAGCCTCAACCTGCTCCCTTTGTCATTGGCCAATTTAAGGTTAATGTAACAAATGACTGGGACAGGGAATATAAGACATAAATAATGGCAGATCTGGAGAAAGAAAAACATGGATTAAGAAAAGCAGCACATTTCCTTGCAAGCCTCAGGCAGTCTGTCAAGTTTGAAAGGGTTTTTACAATGGAAACGTGGGTGCCCGTGTGATCTCCCTGGGGATGCACAGAAAAGCATTATTGGAGTGACATTTAGTGGAGCAGAAAAGTGCCTGCATGTTACAGGGAAGAAAGAATGTGAAAATTATATCAACAGGAGGGCAATGGGGGTGGGGGAAGCAGAGAAAAATGCTCACTTCAGCGTAAAGGCTGAGGGAAATGATGGTGGAACCAGGCACTGGGTGTGGAAAAGCTATAGTAGAGTGTGGGGGCTACAGAACACAGGAATATGCTAGGGTAGAGAGAAAAAAATAATGGAAAGAATAGAATGAACAACAGAAGACGCAACAGAAAGAGAGAAAACAATGGGGTAGAGGGTGAATGGTAGAATAGCAGTGGGTAGTGGGTATATTAGAGTTAATTTAGAATAGCAGTGAATAGTGGGAACACAGGCATTAACTGCAGTGGCTAGTGGGCACAGTGGAGTGGTTATTGGGCACAATTGCAATAAATAAGGATAGCAGTGGTGAGTAGTGGGCACAATTGAGATAAATAAAATACCAGTGGTTAGTGGGCATAATTGAGATAAACAAGAATAGTAGTGGGTAGTGGGCACACTTTAAATAGGAGTTAAATAAGAATAGTAATGGGCAGTGGGGGCACACGTGTAAAATAAGAAGTGTAGAGTTTAGCGGAACCACTGCAGATAAATAGTAATTGCAGTGGGTAGTGGGCACATACAAGTTGAATAAGAAGTGCAAGTGCAGTAGATAAAGAAGAATAGCAGAGATTAGTAAGCACACGGCAGTTAAATGAGAGGTTTAGAATGGGAAGGAAGAATGGGAAGGTGAATAATAGGAGCAGTTGGGAACAGGTGGGGCAAGAGAGCTGTTCTCTCTCAAGGTTACACAGGACAAAGCACATTCAGCTCCAACCCAACAGCACCGTCACCCTGCGATGGCTCAGTCCAACCTCCAACAAACTCATTATTTGCTTTACACAATTAGCATGTACATAGTATATATATATATATATATATATATATATATATATATATATATATATATATATATATATATATATATATATATATATATATATATCACAACATATATATCAGTCACCAAGTTGTTATATGAATTAAAAGCAGGAGGCCGTATGTCTCTATGTATACATAATAAAACATAGAAAGAACGTTCCCTTGCGTTTGTGTAAATGTAAATGCGCTGAACAGAAACAGTGTAGGCATATTGTATATTATATGTTTATACACACACACACAATTTGTACAAACAGAGATATACAAATATTTAATCATCAAAATACTGACCCTCACATGTTTTTATTCAAACAAATATAAACACATGCATTTCGTGATCTACACACACACATTTTATGTTTAAACACATGTATACATACATAGAATACGCACAGGAATTATCTTACATACAGTTAGATATACAGAAAAAAAAACAACATATGAAAAGGAAGAAATGGGCACATGTAAGGCGCAGGCAGCAACCCACAGAAATAATCCGCATAATTGTGCGCACAAGAACCCGAGCACTTTATCGCCAACCGATACATTCAACTCTGCGGGAATCTAAAAGCAATAGGACTCTGCGCTGGGGCAAGGCTGGAAGTTTTAATAAAGCAAAATAAATTAAAAAAAATTCAGGTGCCTTATACGGGCATAATAATACGCGAACACATTTTCTTACAAATACGCACCATGTATACATCTTTAAAATATAATTTATAGGTTGGATATTTTGTATGTTTAATATATACAATAAGCACAATGACCCCAATTCATTCATTGCACAAATCACTGATACATAACGAAGTGTTTTAAAAACTACTTGTACACACGCGAAAATCCGCACAAGCGCGCACGGGAGATTTTTTTTTTTGGCGCAGGTAAATGCGATTTCTTTGTGATGCGAGGTATGTAAAACGGACACGCAAATCTCGTTACAGACAAATATATTGAGACTGACAATGCAGCAATCTATAGAGCAGATATTCTAAAATGAATCCTGTAAGTCAAATTCACATACAAGGTTTCCAAAGGAATAACGTTATAGTCTTTTGCAAGAAAAATAATAATGCAATGTATGTGTGTGTTCTGTATTTGCACCTGTACATACACACTTTAATATTCAGTTTAGTGAGACGCATTAGCAATCCCCCCCCATTGGGTAGACTATAGATACATTTGTATTAGGGGCAAATGACTACAGACAAGCTAAACAGATGCCAATGCGCCTGCACTGCCCACTATAATTTCGACAGCGCCTCCTTCAACATGCATCTGTTCTTGTGCGTGCTGCAGTATGTTCTTTTATGACCATTTCTAAGCAACTTTTCAATTGGTCTTCATTATATATTTTTTTTTATTATAGTTTTTGAATTATTTTCCTTCTTCTTCTGAGCTTTCTAATGGTGGTCACTGACCCCATCTAAAAAACAAATGCTCTGTATGGCTACAAATTTATTGTTATTGCTACTTTTTATAACTCATCTTTCTATTCAGGCCCTATTCATATTCCAGTCTCTTATTCAACACTCTGGTCCCTAATACCTGCTTTGAGCAAATAGTAAGTACAGGCTTTCCTTTGGGTGTTGCACAACTGGAATTTCCTCCTCTGCACCACTAATCCCCTCCTAGGTACAGCATGTGCCCAAATGAGTATATTCAACTTTTCAGTTGGTCTTCATAATATATTTTTTTATAGTTTTTAAATGATTTGCCTTCTTCTTCTGACTCTTTCCAGCTTTCAAGTAGGGGTCACTGACCCTATCTAAAAATAAATACCATGTAAGGCTATACATTTATTGTTATTGCTACTTTGTGTTGTTCATCTTTCTATTCAGACCTCTCCTATTCATATTCCAGTCTCTTATTCAAATCTATGTTAGTTGCTAGGGTAATTTGGACCCTAGCAACTGGATTGCTGAAATTGCAAACTGGAGATCTGCTGAATAAAAAAAAAATAACTCAAAAACCACAAATAAAAAAAAAATGAAAACCAAATGCAAATTGTCTCAGAATATCACTCACTACATCATACTAAAAGTTAATTCAAAGGTGAATAACCCCTTTAAGGAATGTACCAATGGCAATGCAGGGAGTGGGCCAAGATATGAAATCATTCTAATGATCTAATGTTGGCCTGAGCTGAACTGGAACAAAGAATTAGTAAAAGAATGTACAGTTAGAATATGTAAGTGAGAATATCTGCAGCTATGAGCTAATGGATCATCAAAGGTGCTATACACTGTGTGTGCATGAGTGTAACATGGATGTAATATGATGGAATCAGTCTCTCAAATTTTTGTTTTAACTTGGGTGGGTGGTGGGGTATTTCTGCGAGCTTAGCAAATGAATGGCCTTGAATAACCATCTGTTTATATTTTCATTTAGAAATTGACATTTTTTTTATAAGGAAAATGTGCACCCTGTAGACATATATTACTTATATCTCATTAATCATAAATATATTAGTGAATAGGTATATTTGTACAGTAGGATCTTGGATAATGGGTGTTTCCGTGTGTATGTTTTGCAGGTGACACAATGGTTGGCTCTCTACTTCTTTGTATAGTTGTGGCTCTTCTGGGGTTAACTCTTGGCTGCCCAGAACCCTGCAGCTGTGTTGACAAGTATAATCAACAGTTTGCCGACTGTACCTACAAAAAGCTTCAGAAGATCCCAAATGGGTTTCCTTCTAATGTTACGACACTTAGCCTGTCTGCCAATAAGATTACATCTCTAAAGAAGTCAAACTTTATAGATGTGCCTCAAGTAACATCCCTCTGGCTGGCTCACAATGAGATAAGTGAGATAGAGGAAGGAGCCCTGGCTACAATAGTGCATCTGAAGAACTTAGACATCAGTCATAACCTACTGGTGGACTTCCCTTGGGGCGATTTGGCCAGTCTTTCGGCCCTGCAACTTATTAAAATGAACAACAATCGTATGGTTAACCTGCCTCGTGATGCTTTTCAAAACCTTAAGGAGCTAAAGTCTCTCAGGATCAACAATAACCAATTTTCTGTCATTCAAGAGGGGACATTTAAGCCCCTCATATCTATTTCACACATCCAAATTTACAACAACCCCTTCCACTGCTCTTGTTCACTCATCTGGCTTAAAAAATGGGCAGAAGAGGCTCAGTTTTCAGTGCCTGAGAAGGACAACATTGCATGTGCCTCTCCAGAGGAGCTAAAGGGCACACCAATTTCCAAGATACCAGATTTGCCCTGTGAAGCTCCTACTGTGAAATTGAGCTATTACCCAAACCTTGACAATACAGAGCTTTATGATGGCTTCACCCTTACTTTGCAGTGTTTGTCCAGTGGAATTCCTCAACCAACCATTAAATGGAAAGTCCGTAATGCTACTCAAGAGATGGAGATAAAGCAAACAATTAATGGACAGGTCAAAGATCCAGCCAAGTCTCAGACATCAAGTTCGTTTCTTGTATATCAGAATGGGACTCTGGTTATTCCTCACCTTAACAAGAAATTGGAAGGTACATACATTTGTGAAGGTAACAATGAAATGGGCAGTAGTCAAGCTTCAGTCAATGTGTCTGTAGCAGGGAGCCAGAAATATCCCACCAAGATTTTAGAGGAACCAACAAAAAGCAAGATGCCACCAGAGAACAAGAAACCTGGGATAAAGACATTGGATAATGGTAACAGCGTCCTAAAACCAGACAAGTCAGAGGAGAAAGACAAGCCTCTGATTCCTACAGATCATCCCTTAATGACTGTTGGAAATAAATTGGGTATTTTAGAAGACCCCAACCATCCTTCTGCTGCCAAAAAATGTGGACCAAGTACTGGTGGACAACATATATCCAACCACGCATTCAATGAAAGTACCAACCTGAAGCCTCACACATTTGAGCTTGGGGTTATTGCTTTGGATGTATCAGAGAAGGATGCAAAGGTTCAGATCACTCCATATCATAATCGGCAAGGAAATGACCACCTACGGATGCTGTACTTATGTCAGGAAGGTGACAGTGGCCTTTCCTTGGTACAGTGGTCAGAGATTGAGGACAGGGTGAACTCTTATTGGTTCAGAGGGTTAATACCTGGTACTAATTACTCTGTTTGTTTGGCCTACAAGGGGGAGGATTGCCAGGTGCAAGTGGTTTTCACTACCAAGAAAGAAGTGCCATCTTTGATTATCATTATTGTGGTGAGCATTTTCCTTCTGGGTTTGGCCACCATTCCTCTTATGGGTGCTACTTGTTGTCACCTTCTTTCCAAGTACCATGGTAAGAATTATAAGTTAATCATGAAGGCTCAGAAATCAGATCCTATGGCAAAACAAATGGCTGCTGACTTTGACCCAAGAGCATCCTATGTAGAATCAGAAAAGAATTTTAACCCTAGTGAGATAGGTGATGGGGAGGCTGAAGGGGATTCAGTGCCCATAGAGGGAGAAGGAGAAGGGGAGGGAGAGGCAGAAGTTGAAGGAAGTGTTTTGGATGAGACTATTCCAAGCTCACAGTCAAAGACCAACCAGGATGAGTTTGAGGTGGGATCTGAGTACAGTGACAGGCTTCCTCTTGGTGCTGAAGCTGTGACCATTTCTGAGGAGATCAATGGTAATTACAAAGAGCCTGCATGCTAAGCTGTGCATGTCAGTGATGCTCATACTTTCCAAAAACTGCCATATGCTCGGTAATCTATGGGAAATAGAGAGGGGTGAGTAGTAGCCAACAAGGGTTTTATGAGGTTACAGTCAGCAGTCAAAAACAACCCAAAATTTATATGACTCTTATGGTGCTATAAATCCATGTCAATTTTTATCTTTATCCTCAAAGTTTTTACTTATGTGCCTGTGCCAAACCAGCGGCAGATTATTTACACCATAATGTGGATTTAAGGATCTAAGAGACAATGAAAATCTGTACACATATACTGTACAGCGTGTTGTGACACAAAACATCTACTATATCTCTAAACAAATACACAAATGAACATGAGAACCGCATTCTAGGGATTCCAAAACTGATTAAAAATTGGTCAATTTCAGCATTATTTAGGCTAAAACTCACTCACAAGGTCATTAGCTCAAATCTACATAGACAAGAATGTTTTTAATCAGGAATATCAGCTTATTTTGCATCTTTTCAGCCTAAAGCTGGTTGAAATGGATTGATATTTATTTTTTCACAAAACTATAAACTTAATAAGGTATGCCCACCTCTTTACATACACAAGTATGAGCAGGTTGGAGTCACGGAGTGCACTCACTGACACTGACTGCCTTCCAGATCCTCCATCTAATCGCTTCCCCTATGGCGTTTGACAATTTTCCCTGAGTACATATGGGCAAGGCATCTCTTGTGAAAGGCAAGATTCACCCATACAGACCAGTTATTCCAATTGCCTGTGTAAATCCATTTTACACGTTGTACACTTATTTTGATATTTCATACAATAAAACAGGCAGAAATTTAAGAGCCAATAGACTACTTTTGTTCTTCATGAATTACCTAGGCATCAGTACCTCCTCCCAGTCACATTTATAGTTTAGAGACTAAACTTTATAGTAACACCAGCCTGGGACCCACAGTCCTATTCTCTCTCCTAAGCATAAGGGCTAGTCCACACGGGGAGATAGCGACGCGTTTGCGGTCGCGGCGACAAAGCGCCGCGACAGTCGCCGCGACCGGCGCAGGCGACAGTTTTGTATGGGCGCCTATGTAAAAACGCCTGTGCTAACCACACGAGGCGATGCGCTTTTCAACAGTCGCCTGAAAAAGCCTGGCGAGGCTTTTTCAGGCGACTGTTGAAAAGCGCATCGCCTCGTGTGGTTAGCACAGGCGTTTTTACATAGGCGCCCATACAAAACTGTCGCCTGCGCCGGTCGCGGCGACTGTCGCGGCGCTTTGTCGCCGCGACCGCAAACGCGTCGCTATCTCCCCGTGTGGAATAGCCCTAAAGGCTCCTTGATCCTAACATTTTTAATCTTTTTGAGATAAGAGAAAATACAGATATGAGCCTGAATGGGCCCTTGGCTGCCCTAGAGTGTTACATCTTTCTTTAGTATAAGTGAGCCATGGCATAAATAGGTTGTCTCAGTGCTGAAAAGTGCATGCAGTTTAGTCAAGAATTCAGACTAGGTCCAATGCACATCACAGATGCCAAAGATGATGACAAGGCCAGCCTGGTGCTTTCCTTTTGTGTTGTTACATGGTATGTCATGTAGAAGGGGAAGGGGGGAAGCTGATCAGACTGTTGCGTGTCATAAACAACACAAATAAAACTGCTTATAATAACTTATCAACCTTTAAATACTCAGTGAATGTGCACATATTACATACTATAAACATTATATGTTTGCTTTCCAATTGTTATCTGCTGTCTGAAGCACTATTACACACATGGCACCATCTACATTGGATATGACAAGGCCATAAAGGAGAAATACTACTAAAAATTGCCACATTTTGAGTGAATCACCCATTTATTCTCCACCACTTCTTTCTTTCCTTTGATTTTTCTACTCTTCTCCTTTCCCCCAGCTCACTATTTCTCTCATTTTCCTCAACCCATCTCTCTCTTCTCACCTTCTCTACTCTATCCTCATTAATTACATTCTGTTTTATTTCATTTATTCTTCTATCCTCCTCACTATGTTTCTTTTTTCCATGCTATATCTGTCCCCTACTTGCTGTGTAATTGGACAGGAACTACAGAATAACCAACCTATAGCACCTGGTCTAGTCTAGTCATTGCAACCTAAGGTTAGTGGCATGGGGGGGGGTGGAAGTCCACTGATGTCTGAGGATGAGGAATCCTCTAGGAGTTCTTGTAGGCAAAATAGGCCCAGGCATTACAGTACAGAGAGGCCCAATCAGCCCAATAAATAACGACGGTCTATGGCATCTTATGGCAGTCCCTCTGGCATTTGCCAGAACCCACAGATTGCCAGTCCAACTTCACAGACGAATCATATGCACTTGACCAGTTCTTACACAAGCACTGTGCTGTGCATAACTTATAAATATGTATATATATGCAATTTAAAATTTTTGGAACATCCAAGCAGTGTTTCCATGGTAAGCAGTATGTATAAATATAAGTACTTTTTCTATGCTTATAGGATGACCAGCCTGAGGACAGTTCTCAACCTGTTCGGGTGTAGCATGTCCCTGAGAGACTAAATACCCATTGTGTAGCCCTACTTGGGCATACTTTCAGACCTGCTTGCAAAGGGTATTAAGTGCCGATGTCCACACAGGGACCTTTCTTAAGAGAAAGGTCCCTGCGTGGACCGAAACGTCACGTCAGCTTTTCATGTAATTTTTAATACACCTTTTTGAGCATTTCATAAGATATCTCGGTGTTACTGGTCATTTTTTTACTATTTAACCCATTTACCTTGCACCCCAGGCAAACTTTAAAAGCAGAGTGCTGCCCACACGAAGATATATATATATATATATATATATATATATATATATATATATATATATATATATATACAGTAAGTGCGGAAATTCTCAGCATACACGAGTTACATGCATTCATTTGTTTTTGCCAAAATAAACTTAAGAATAAACATTAGTCATATTAAATGTTAGGAACTATTGCAGATGGAAGATAACATTCTGACTACAATCGTTCAGGTTTATATAGATGAATGCATTTTAGAGAATATGATAAATTAAGCACAAATAAAAAATGTGAATTCCTTTCTCAGTGTGTAGAATCTGGCACTGGTATGTCTCTGTCTCCTCTCTCTTTCTTAGAGAGCTGATGTCAGAGGAGCAAGGGGATTCAGCAAGGGAAATAAATGATGTAAATCATGGGTGTCCCAACCTAAACATCTCCAGCTATTGCACTGTTAACTCTTAGCAACCAAAAAGAGTTGCAGCTTAACAATTATTACACAGTAAAATATGTCCTTTGTATGTATATGTGCCCCTCTCTGCCCTTCCCTAAAGCTGCCCCTGTCTCTTGGGATGATTGCTTGACACTTACACTGCATAGCTGGGCTGTTTTGGCTGAATGCATTTTAAACCTGACCATATATGTTACTATATTGTTCATGTAGGTTTAGCATATATACTGTATAATATACAATAATATAGTGTGTATAAAAACAGTGCTGTCATCCAGGAGTGTAACTACAGAGGAAGCAGACCCTTGACAACCTCTGGATATTTTGGGGGCCCGAAAATAAATAGCGCCCAGTAACATATAGTTACACCACTGCTGTCATCCCCAAAGTTCCTAATGTAAAAGAACAGTTTTTAGAACAAGAACTATTTGATCCATTAGTATCAGTGAGTAAAGCCAGGAGGGAGCGAGACCCTATAATCTATTCATGTGGGTACTACGCAGGTTCAGATGTTAATCCCCTTTCAGAGGGAGAAAGTGCTCTGCTATTGCTGACAATTAGAAAATATGTAATGATTTAAATCCCATGGGTGTGCGGTGCTCTTATTGCATTAAAACAAGAGAATTGTGGGAAAATCCTGCGGCACTGCTTCTCCGAGAGAAGCCCTCCATCCAAGCTCTGGGGAATACAACATGCCCCAACCCCCTACCGCCCCATCTACTAATAAATTCTCAATCATAAGTGGTTGCGTGAATTTTGAAAGCTGCATGCCACAGCAGGTATACAACCCTCCCAGTGCTGCTAAAGAACAATCACTTACTGTGACTGACAGGTAACCAGTACTTGATTTACCATTGATGTCTCCCTAGGCTCATTGGCTGTACTGTCCCTTTCACATTGCCAGTGTGTTGACCCATAGCCCCAAGCTCATAAATGATTGATTTTTTCCCCCAACCCCAATACATTTACAGCATCCTGTAATAACAGTTTAAAATTCAGTATCAGAAAACCTTATAACTTCTTTTGAGTGGGGGTGAGCCTGTTACTCTCTTATGGTATTTCATCCTAGACTATGGTCTATGTTTCCTGCTTTTCTTTTATCTGGACAAGACCAAAAACTGCTAGACTTAAGCCTTTCTAACTTGGGGGTTTGAAATAGAATTCCCAGTAACTGAAGGCAGTGGGGGACTGATGGAGGCTTCACTTCAACAAAGTTGGAGAGCCATAGGTTGGGCAACCATACTTCCTGCATAGTTACTAGGGAATCACGTGGAATTAAACACAGAGTACAAATAACAGTGCAGGTTCCAGGGCTCCTGCCAGTTTGTGAGCCTTAATGGTGGGTCCACTTTAGCACACTGTGAGCCCCAGAAAGTAGGCCTGTGCCCCAATAAAATTTGCAGCTGTTGCACCAATGATAGCTATGCCCCAGATTATGTGAATAAACATAAATACACTCATATATATATATATATATATATAAGTACAACCATACAAAATGCACAAATAAATACACCCATAGATGCATCAACTAAACTATTGCTGATTATATAATGTAAATATACACAATGCACTTATTTTGTTTCATTCTCTGTAAATCTGGAAAAAAATATTGGTCCAGATCTTTGTGCCTGAAATGTGTGTAATTTTCCTTCTCAAACAGGAAATAATTTGATGTAAGTTTTTATCTTTGTATAGCTAACTTGGTGTTTTTGTGGGGTCATTTGTAGGCTGTTTTAAGGACATTTTCTAGTGACGTTTATAAGAAATACATGTCTTATCAAGGAAATATGTATGTTGATTTTTAACTAAGCTTTGAATACCAGAAGCCTTTACTTTGTTGCCTCAAATCTTAATAACCCGAGCATGAATTTCTAATAAGGTGGGGAAAACATCTCTGGATGTTTTTGGGACAGGGGAAGGGAAGTTCTTACTTTAAACCTATTCACTGTATGGCCCACAACTTCACTCTTTTTTCAACAGCATACATTAGCTTTCCTTAGAAGGAATAATAGGGAAAGTAAATTTAAAACAAGGGTAGTCATAAAGGGATAAAGATTAGGCTACAGGACCCTGCCAACCCTTGGGCAATGAAACACAACAGTTTGCATTCATAAGGGCTAATTTACAAAAAAACCACAAGGTGCAAAGTGAAAACAGCAGCAAAGCACAAAGTTTTTTGCCAGCAATTTGCCTTGTACTTTCACCTTCCACTGTCAGACTCAGTGATGAGTTACCAGGAGGTTGCCCTGCAAGAGTAATGCATTATGAACCCCATACGTCCAAAATTCTTAAGCCCAGTGCCCTATAAGTAAGTGTATGGCATCATAAGGGGCACAATTTTGTAGCCACCCATGGTAAATGAGCCTGTTAGACTGTAAAGGTTGTTAAAGCAGAACATTACATATGAAGATCCAGGTTAGTCCCCTATATTAGCTTACAGCCAAAGCTGAAATTGGAGAAGAGGGCTCCCATGTAATGTAGAAAAGTGAGAGCAATATAAATCAGGGGTGGCCATTCTTTAGCTCTACATGCTTGATGTAGGACGGTGTTTGCCATTAGTTTGCTGGTGTAGTTCAGCCTCTGTTAGGAGTTTCCTAAATAAGTGAACTGAGAGCATCAAAGGGAAGTTTTGGGTACTTCTCAAATGGCTGAAATACATTGGAATCCTGTGCACCACCAGCCTTAGGGCTTGAACTCTGCTGGGCAACCTGTAATTTTACGGCAACTCCTCAGGCATTTTCCAGAATCTATAGATTGCCAATCGAGGCCAGTAAGACTATATTTTACAAAAAGGCAAAAGATACTTCATTGTTTATCTAAATAAGAAAATTCATTCAATAGATAAAGGGATTGGAGGATGACAGGCAGGGATACATATTCACATTTCCTGTTCCCCTTACCTGATTGGCTTAGACTTAGATATGGACAATATACTGTTTAAAGCTGTAACTCTCACCCTGGCAACTGTTACCTGGGTGCTTAGTTAACTTCCAACATACAATGTTTTCCTACTTAAAGTGTTACCAATCAAATAATTGTTGCTGTGAAATGCTTGTTAAGAAAATGGAGATTCTTGGAAATCGTGTAATGCTAAAATTGAATAAAAGTGAGCAAAACAATAAGTGTGCTTTGATTTATTTTGCTGGACGTTATCTCCTGCTGCTTTGCCAAAATGTCTTCTTCCATCTGTATGTTTCTTCACTTGTTTCTTCACTTTCTCCTCCTGCTCTCTGTCTCCCTCCTACTCCTCCTCCTCCTCCTTTTCATCCAGTCTCTGATGGACGCTGAGAATGTGATGTGAATTGGTGCAGAGACTTATTGTTTTCTGTTGCAGCTGCCAATTCCCAATCTCAGCAGTAGGAATATTGCTCTCACGCACACACAGGCAATTGCATGTCAGTATGTGTCTGACAGCCCTCACCTCACTGGTTCTCAGAAACAGTTGTGCTAACAGGTCCACCCCCTGCCCGCACTTTATATGAATACGTTTATAGTGTGACCTTCTACTCTTTTCTAGCAGGGGCACCTCTGTCATTCCTGCTACCTAATGGTGCAGACCCAATGCCACCCCACACTCCTGTTCTTGGACTGGACAATTGGGGAGCAGAATCGTCCAATTGTGTTCATTACATTAAAAGAGCCAAAAGATCATCCATTTCCTCATCCTGTGCAAAAATGCAAACATTTGCTTTTCTGCTCTGAAACTCACTTGGTGTAGTTCCACGCAGGCCGATGCTGTGCCTGTCAGTGGGTTACACAAAGGAGAGGATGACAGCAGATTGGGGTACAAAACTCAGGCCGAGGATAGAGGATGATCCACTCAGTCTGCCCTTAAAGTAACCAGACGTAGCTATTGCCAGTCCTCGGTAAAGTGTTGCCTGAGGCAAGCTTCTCACATTGCCTAATGGCTGAAACATCCCTGTTTTCCAGTTTCATCTCTCCCTCTGTGTCTCTCTCAAACAGCATAACTAGCATAGATTAAGTCCCTGCCCCAGTAGAGAAAATATTGCTGCTGGCAAGATAGAATTATAACAGACTGTCGAACTGACATGAAAGTAAATCACTGCTGTGCATGTATTAATTATTTGAAACAACAATATTTTACAGGTGCTTGAAAAACAAAAAAAAGGAACACGTTGCATGGAATTTATTTAGCAGCAAAACCAACCACGGACCCACCTGGAACACTGCTGCTTCATCTGCCCAGTTATGAAGCCTGTGTCCCATATAGTTTAGTACAGGACACCCTAGCCACATCAGTCTGTGTGTTGTGCAATTAAACAGGTTTCCTGTGCAGAGATCTGGCCATTTGGACATTGCTCTTTATGAATAATGCTCAGGAGAGATGATTGTGGTTAGGGGTGTAACTACAGATGAAGCAGACCCTGTGGCTGCAGGGGGGGCCCAGGAGGTATAGTGGGCCCAATGTGGGCCTAATAGTTTGAACATATATTTGGTAAAACAGGACAACCTCTGGATGTGTTGGGGTGGGGGAACTAAAATGAATTTGCTGTGGGGCCCAGTAACATCAATTACATCAGGTTGTGGTGATTGGGAAGAGGACATTTAGACAAATTCCATGAACAGCAGTGTGGCATATAGAGAGAACACACAGCACTCTTACAAATGACCCCCAAATAATTTTATGCCACTCTCTCCCTCAAATGTTTGTCCATCATGCCTATAACTGTGGTAAACATGACCCTAGAGATACTTCTGAGACACACAAATCTGCAGCACAGATACACAGATTTCCCATTGAATGGCTGGCTCTGCCTCCCTTTGAGTGTTCCAGTCCTTGAGTAACCATGTTCTGTCTCCATGTCACTGCACACATCTCACTTTCTTCCTCCCAGCGCCACCAGCTCTCTGGCAGATCCCCCAGGCTGTGGTACTAGAAAAAGCTTTTATCAGAGGTGTGATTACTATCTGACCTCATTCTGACAGCTGGGGAAGGAGGTGTGCTGGGGGATTTGGGATAAAAAGGCAGGGAGTCAAACTAGCTCTAATAAAGACATCTCTCCAATGCCAATGTTGTCAATACTGTTTATTTGCACCTTTAAATTTGATTATTGGAGTTTCAGAATTAGCTTTTTATTGCACAATTCCTTTTTAGAATGTTTAATCCACTGACATTATGTGAATCAATTCTTTCCAAACCTGAAACATCTAAGTGATGCCCAAGGCAGATGTCACACAAGGAAGATTCCCCACCTAGATGCCACGTATCTTCCCACAGTTCTGGTGCATGCAGTTCTCTAGCAGTAGATGCTTGGGGGAGGAGGGAGTGTAATGGTTGGTAGCCTTTAGAATTTCTCACCAAGGCCTCACATTATCATAGGCAACACCCACACCTCATCTATTTGAAACACCATTACTAAAATGATATGGGCACACAGAGTGGATTTCAGTGTGGTATAAGTATGGAAGTATAAAAGTATGCACTTTTTCAATGAAATCCACTCTGTGTGTCTACTGATAGGCTGAAGCCATTCTGCACCTGTGTTTCTATGCCTTAGGCTAATGCTACACAGGAAACTCGAGAATCAGACCCTCAACTTGCATCATCCTTCCAAGTCCGGCCCCAGACTCGGCAGGTGTTTTACTGGTTTGGTCGGGTGTCAAACCTATCTGCATCTACACAGGGATCCAGCACCCCCTTGACATCAAAAGAGTAAGAGCTGGGAAGGTCGAGGGGTGGAGGCATCAGACAGGACCCTTTCACCCATTCCTTGCAAGCCCTGCCCTTTGTGGCCAGTGAATTGGACATTTCTATCTACTAATTACAGCAAACCCACGATCCTCCCACACACTGTACTATCCCCAAAAGCTCCACTCCATTTGTAGCCTGTGAATCACACCTTGACATCTTGAGGACCCCTCTGCCATTGGGCCCCTGACTGTAGTACCCCATATAACCATCTAATGGTGGCCCTGCCTGTGGAGCCTATTTATTTGTAGCGGAATATAAGAACCAGTGTTATCAGGATAAAGAATAGTACAATACAAATACTAACACAGCCAAATGTAATGTTTTTTTTGCTTATATTATTATATACTATTCCTACACTGGCAATACATGTGTGCAACAATGTTCACAAACGTTTGCTCCACTTTAGTATGTGTTGCTGTAGTATGGTGTCCAAACTTTTGGCTTCCCTGGGCCACATTGGAAAAAGAAAAATTGTCTGGGGCCACACACGAGATACACAAACATTTTGATTTTAAAAGTAAAGAAAATACACATAAAATAACTACCAGGTGGATAACCAGTTGGAGCTATATACTAGAATATGGGACACCTGCATATTACAGTAAATAGACTTATTATGATACTATTATGACATTTCCTCGGGAACCGAGTGTTTCAAACTGAGCCGCATTCATATCCAACCTGGGCTGAATGCGGCACTCGGACCGTAGTTTGGACACCCCTGCCCTGGAGCATTAAGCACTTTGTCCTATTTTCTCTGCTAAAATCCATGTTATTGATCAGCCTGCTTGGCAGTTTCCTGAATAGTAGCACTGATTTAATAATTTGTGAGTGCCACTACTTTATCAGGAACTGTTTTGACTGCCACTGTTTTCTGTCTGATGGTAATGGTGGTCAGAATGCTGTGTGTGACGATCACATAGGAACCCTGATTAGACCTGATAAGAGAGGACTGCATCTATTGCTCAGTGTGGTCTCAGAACACAGAATTTTCAGATTTTCTCAACTAATAACTGACCAAACCCAGGTCAAATATTGGTCAGGGAGGCCATTGTTTACAGGGGTTAACACGCCACCATTGAACTTTTATAATAGTCACTTATCTGAATCCATAAAAACTAAAGTAAGCACTGGCAGACAGCAAAAAAACCACAGCAATACACCCAATTCATGTTAATATCCCTTTAATAGAATATATTAAACTAAGACCTACATTCTGTACAGAGCTGGAGATTATTTTAATTGATTTTCCATTTTCTACAATTACCTATTGGGTTAACTGCTGGAATCAGTACTAAAAATAAATGAGGAAACTATGATAAAAGGCAGAGAAGGATTCCAGATGAGAGATTAGAATTTGGCTTGTTATGATGTTATTTTTTGGGTTCTTCCCAGCCAGTGGGGAGGAAGGGGAGGAGAAGGAGCTTGTTTGCGTATTCTATTTTCATGCTGGAGACAAGAGACTGTTAAGGTAAGAGGACTGGGTGGGTGGCAAGACTGAATTATAATGGGAGCTAGAAGTGATTAAATGCCAGGTTTTTCAAAAAAGAAAGGAGCAAAACAGGAGAGGAATGGGCGGTGTGACAAGGGTTACAGAAGGATACAAGGAAGGAGACTGGAAATGAAGGAAAAAGAAATATGCAGAGAGAAGCATGGGGAGAGCAGGTCAGGGAAAGTCTTGCACTGAGAGAAGGGAGTTTTCAACTTTCCTTCCAAACACAGAGAATTTGGCTGTCTTATTATATAAGTGAAGTGCGTGTGATCAGGGCTGGCAGATTCCTTAATATCCACAGCCAAACATCCGAGAAAGAGAAAGGGGACTCTTGTGTGACAGAAAGAGAAACCAATAGGATTGAGTTTATAAACACTTCAATGGTGAAAGAAGGGGACACTTGTTGTTCAGAGGAGCCCAGTAACAAAAAGAGGAGCCCAGTAACACTTTCCGTTGAAGATGAACACAGCACCCCTAACTTATAGGATGGCAAATGCCATATAAGGAAACTGCAAACAGAGTTCAAACCCTGGCAGCTCCCTTCTGTGAAAATGGCAGGAGCAGCTCTGCCTGGGGCTCTCATGACAATAGCAATGCTCAGCTGTTAAGGTTTAAGTAAGATATGAATAGTTTAATACTGGATTTTATGTATTTAACACTGCGTGCAAGTATGACCTATGATTTCAGACATACAATATGGGTTATGGCTTGACTTCCTATTATAGATTAAAAACACTAGATTGGGAACTAATCCCCCCCACACACACACACACACAATGAATCAATATCAGTCAATTCTGTACTGTGTTTGGCTTAAATTGAATTACAGCATGACTGGAGTGAATTGAAGTATTTGGGACCCATGAGATTGTCCCTTGAAGTATTTGGGACTCATGAGATTGTCCCTTACATTAATTTGTATTATTTATGCAGGATTTGAAACTGTGTAACTCATGCATAAAATCACAACTTATGTCAGGGGAACACAAATAATCAGTTTAAACAGCCAGCAATAACCACAGTATGTGTTGGAAGGACAGATTTCCATGTGATATTTTTTTGAATTTTACTGTAAGCTATATTCAGTGTGGTGCATTATAGCTATTTTTCCCTGTTCCTAGCTGTGGTTCTGCTGGGGTGTAAAATAGGAGGAATATACCCTGCAACTGCTAGGGTGACCCAGGAGGGCATGACACCAAGTAGAGTCCTATAAGATTTAAATTTCATTACATGTCTGCAATAGAGTTCATCATCCTCGACTAGGAGCTGTAAAAAGATTTTAACATAGTTATTACACTGTCTAATTAAACTTGATCTTCCCATGTTTCTGTCAACTCTGCTATATAACCATCTCTTTCAGGTCCATCTAGAAAATGGGGCTCTCCCATATATTCATGGTCATAGTGTGGTGCCTCTCTCACGCACCAACAAATCCTTGCCCTGAAAGGTGCCGGTGTGTTTCTGCTTCTAAGCGCCCTTCTGCCGATTGCTCATACCTGGAGCTGAAGTCTATACCAACAGACCTGCCTTCCAACCTTACACAGCTCAGCATATCTGTCAACCAAATCACAGCTCTTAACACTTCTTGTTTTGCCAATACCTGGAGTATCGTCTCTCTCTGGCTGTCACACAACCAAATTGTTACAATAGCCCCTGGCACATTTAGGAATCTGACCCAACTGATGAACTTGGACATCAGCCATAACCTTCTCCTGGATTTTCCCTGGAGTGATCTCTCCACCCTCCATAAGCTTCAGATTCTTATTCTCAATAATAATCGATTGGTATACCTTCCATTAGACACTTTCAGCAGCACTAAAGAGCTGAGGTCTCTCCAGCTTAGCAACAACCATTTTTCAACTATTGCAGAGGGTACTTTCCAACCTTTGTCTTCTCTGTCTCATATTCAACTTCACAGCAACCCATTCAACTGCTCTTGTCAACTAATGTGGCTGAAAGACTGGTTGGAAAAAAACAAACTTACCATTGATAGAAGGAAAGAGATTACTTGTTCATCTCCTAAAGAGTTTGGAGGTTTCTCTCTCAACCAGGTGCCTAACACACATTGCAAAATACCTTTAGCAATTCAAGGTGACGACCCCTTTGCAGGCAAGATCAATTTACTTTGCAAGGAGGCTGGAATTTCTAAATTGATAGTGAACGCAAATTTCAAAAGGTTAAAAGACTATAAGAAGGCTGCAAATGGAACCATTTCAATCTATTATATTAAAGAAGACATGATCTACCTGTGCCATGTATCTAACCACACATCAGAGGCACCAAATGAAATCTCAATATCTTATAACCATGCAGAGGTGTCAGGATGGTTACAGGAGCAAGGGCAGAAGTTTATACTAGTGCTGGTGGTAAACTCAGGGGTGAAACAAGTGTGTTGTTCCACAGTTACACTCTTGTATTGCTGGATAACAGTATTAATAGTGCTCTTGCTGGCCCACATTTGGCCGTAATACATAATAAGGCACTCTGTAAGTTATACTCAAAGGTTATCACACATTGCACTTAAGGGTGACCTGTATTGTCATGCTACATGCTATACTATGTAACCTGAAAGCTTTACATTAAATAATTCACAAGGGATTTAGATTTAAAAAAAGGCTTTAGGAAAAAAACAGAAGACCCATGGACATCACATTGGAATCTTTGGGAAACAAAAAGTGTACAGTGCTGTATCTATAATGAAACCCAGGAAGGTATATAGAGATGGGAGAAACACGGGAAAAAACAAAAACACTGATGTTTTGTAAGAGAAAGGAGAAGTTGTGAGAGAGGGAAAGAAAAACCATAAGTAGCAGCACCAGGAACATACTATGATAGTAAAGTTTTTTTTTTTTATAAGAAAATTAGTTTTCTAGGATGCAAAAATAAAAGGGCCAACCCGTCACAGTACAATGATCTTTCCACACTTTGTATTTGGGGTATTTATGGGAAGGGGACAGAGGGAGAGGTAGTCTATGTTACTGGGCAGTGCCTGGGCAAAAGCCAAGTGCTACGTGGGGCGCATAGAGGTTGCTCCGTTGGTGCAGATGCTTGCTCGGTGGGATAGTAGAGATGGGTTGTGGATGAGGGTATATGCCAAACTCCAACGTATACGGGCAAGGTGGGATCGCCCTCCCTTTTGAATTTTTCCATCTGGGGGCATCAACTGAATTCCTGGGAAGTGAAAAATAGTACATAAGCTATGCATATTTAGCTCTTGCAAATACAAAGTATAGTTATCAGTAAGATTTAGCTGTGCAGATTAGACACAGTCTTTGTGATAAACTCATTAGCACTGACAAAACTATGGCGGAAGCAGACCCTGTGGTCTTGGGAGGAGGCCCGGACTGCAAGGTCTGTTTCCTCTATAGTATTGAAATCCCCCTCCCGATGCTTTCTTTTTCCTTAAATTGGCAGGGGTGGTGGGTTTCCCACAGGAGTCCCTATGTGCGCCGGGCCCTCCAAATATTTTTTTGGTGGAAGGGCACGCTGTTGTTACACCCCTGCTCATTAGGAACGTTACAGTGAAGGAATATAGAGCAGCAAGATGTGTCTGGTTTAAGTTACAGGTAGGTTTTATATACTATACGTTAAAAGAAGTGGGAAATCAAAAGAATTTGAAAAAAAACATTGTAAGGATGAATAATTAGTTAAGGGAACAACAAATATTGCAAGAAAGTGTTATATGATGCAACAGAGGTGGATAAAAAGTAATACATGCACAGTATATGAAGGTGAAAAAACTAGAACAGGAATAGGAAGCTAAATAGAAAGGTGATGCAGGACAGAAGGACCTGGCAGAAGGTTATAACATAATCTATCCTATGTTATTAATATAATACATTTAGTTAAACAAGTACAAAGTAATGTCATTATAATTTCATATTTTACTGTATATTTGGATATTTTATTTGCTAAATAAACATGTTTTTGCACTTACCACTTCTCAAACAAATAGCATTTTTTAAATAATATCTCTCTCTATTAGTGTGAGATTCTTCAAAACAGTCTATAAACAATTGATTTTAAACCAAGGTCAATCCTGTTAACAGGACTTAGTGGCCAACTCAGAAACCAACACCTACTGAAAGGTGTCTGCAAGGGATGGGGTAAAACTGGGTTAGCAATTGCATAGCGCTAGGGGTAAAATTATTAGTGGTCTGTAGTGGTTAGCAATGGGAAAGAAAACAAAAAAATGTTATTCCTGTAAAAACGTCAGTAGTTTATGATAAAAAAAAAAATCATAGAATTTGTAGACTGCCGCCCCCCATAACACAGAATGTTTTTTACCAAAGCAGGCAGACACGTTTAGGTGGGAAAATATTTATAAATAAAAAAAAAAAAAAAACAGGGCAAAAACACATGTGATGAAAAAATAAATAGTTTGTCAATGGCAAAAATAAATGTGAAAAATGTTGAGGTTTAACAAATCTCCCCAATAATGTTAAAGATATAATGTCGTGGAAAAACGTGTTTTTTTTTCAAATGCATCAGTAAATAGTACTGCTCCCACAGAGTTCTGCACTGAAATCCGTTTTTTCAAAAGAGCAAACAGGATTTTTTAATATTTTATTTTGAAATCTGATATAGGGCATAAGGCAATAGTACACACTTAAAAACCTTATTGCATGTAAATACTTACTGTCCAAGCGATAATCACCTGACTCATTGGTGCAGAATCAGGTACCACTGAATACAATAAAAGGGCAATGAATGCCAATGAAATTATGCCAATGAAATCAATGGCATGAAGAACTGACACTATGGGACATCATTGGTGTTTCCTGATTTTTTCTGCTACTGGAGACGGAGAATGCTCCATATTTGACACTGGTCTATAGCTTTGCATAGCAATTGTCTACATACTGCAGAAATAAATATGGATTTGTGGTCATGAATTCTAAATGACCCTAGAGGATCAGTCACCAATTTGAATTAAACCACATGGGATTTTAAGAAGCCAGAGAAATAGCATAAATATTCAGCAGTATTGGGCCCTTGTTTTCATCTGTTCTACAGGTAAAGCAGTGGTGGACCTACTGGGGGAGCAGGGGTGAGATTGTACCAGGGTCCACACCCACCGGAGGTTCACACACCGGCGTAGCCAGCTATATGTCGCTTCTGGAGGGGAGTGGGGGCCCAACGCCGGCTAGTTACATTACTGAGATAAAGGTAAAGAAAAGAGAATACATGTGCCAACTCTTGACTCACCCTCCTCCAAGTCTGCTTGTCTTTCCTTTGAGGGTCCCACCAGCAGGCAGAATGCTCTCACCAGTGGGTGACACTCACTGACTTCTAGCATCAGAAAGTGGCAGTAATTCCGGTATGCTAAAACAGGCAGATTTACACACAGGATTAAGTACATAACATATAGCGTAGTTGGCACATTACAGATTATCAGATGTTATTTACTCTATACGATGTACCCCTTTATATGGAAACATTATGTGAACTAGAATACTCATACAGGTTAAGTAGTCCCAAGAAAAACAACTTGTGGCTAATTAAAATAAATACATAATAGCATCCCCAAAGGGGACAGTGAAGCAACACTTTTCTATAGCAAAATGCATGTATCGCCTTCAGTACTTGTAGCAGATAAAAGATTTGCTTAAATTGATTAACAAACAATACTGTGACGGTACAGGCAGAAGGAGAGTACCTCATTGCTGACCATTTCCAGGTTTTAATATAAATATTGCTGCACATACCTGGGTCCCAGCCCTGCACACTGTGCTGGAGGAGACTCACATCCAGGCGGCAGAAGTGGGTGACATTAAAGATTGTAGAGACCAGGAGACGTAAAAGGGATAACAGCAATCCCCTCAGGGCATTCACAGGCAACAGGAGGAAAGTAAGCAGGAAGAGGCTTCTCCTGGGATCAACCAGAGAAAAAAAGGATCAGTGCCTGTCTGTGTAATTATGCACATTATTATCTGCTGATTTATAGCTTTCCCAGCAAGACCCAATGCCTGATATACAAGTTAAAACACATAGAAAGTGTCATTATATAGTATTCGCAACAGAATTTCGGATAAATCCTCTATTCAGGTTTCCTACACGTAAGCTGTAATCAGTGCAAAATAAAGTAAATACTGTAAAATGGGCTCAATGCACATTTGGCCATGGATTCTGCCATGTAAGAGAGCGAAGGGTCCACCTGAGCATCAACAAGTGTGCATGTGAGCCTCACAAGAAGTTTGCCTGGCATTAGAAGCCATGATGAAGGAAGCATTTAATGCAGTTTTACAGTTTTCCTGATCTAACTCATCCACTATAAATACGTTTTTGCCCGCAAGGTACTACTATTTAACTAGCAGGTAATTGTAAATTGCACATGCTACAGTCAAGCATATATTTTTGGGCCATAATCAAAAAGGGGCTTGTAATTGTATTACATCTAGCTTCCAAAGGGACAAAACCTGGGTGGGGCATGGGCGTCCCTTTACATATTCTGTATTTGTGCATCATTAACAAGCTGGATTGCTTCTTGATGTAAGGAGCATCTAGATTCCTGTATTAATTGCTTCCAATTGATTTCATGGATCCCAGTGAGCCTTAGACTGACTGTGCTGGCAAAGGTGCAAGTCACAGAATACTGCTTCACTGCACAAGGGCTTATCGCATGTACTATGTTATCTGTAAAGGTTTTCTGCCAAAAGGTATACCTCCCACTAATGATTTAACATTATAATGCTTTCACACAAACATCAGTACCTGTTATCGATTTGTGCCAGACTTCTCTCCAGGAATACGAAATGGGTGCACAGATGCTGCAGCAATGCCACCAAGACCAAAAGCAGCCAGAATGGCCTAAGGGACAAAGTAGAAAAAGGGCAGGAAATATATGAAAAGTACTTCTGCAGGGTTAACCGTCAGGATCACCATGCAAAGCCTTTAAATTCAGTGAGAGACAGACAGTGTCCTGAAGCAATTTCTGCCTGTGTCACTATGTCCAAGTCTGTCACCCTACTGAGAATGAAATGTCACATCTTGAAGCCAATTTTTGCCTGCCCCAGTGCACTCTGAGCCAAAACTGCTATCGGGCAAATAACTATTTTTCTATTAACCCTTACTGACAAATTTATGGGGCCCGACACATTGCACTTTTGTACATACCCCCAGGTAACTCACCACGTGTTCTCTAGAATGTGCAGAATGATCTGGAACTTTCCATAGACGATGGGAATAATTATAAGGAAGGCTACAACCAAATTGCAAAAGAACAGGACAACATGCTGGATAATCAGGCCTGTGAAAAAAAAAAAAAAACAGAATGAAATGGGGAGAGGGACCATCCATTACCCCCCTCTTTGATGCTCTAGATTAGGTGGAATTGTGGCAAAGGGACTGCCCAAACTCTTCTGCCACGAAGGATGAAAAAAAAATATCACCCACTGCAGTAGGGGAGAGGTCATGGCTAAAACTTATATATATAGCTTAGAGTTACATCAAGGAGTTATAATGTGCATAATAATTTTAGCTATACACCTTGATGTAAGCATGCAGTGTCAAGCATGACTGGCTGCTTTTTAAAACAATGCACTGGGTACCAAAACTAATTCTCAGTAACCAGTGCTGGACATCATGACTTAACTCCCAGTATAAAGTATAGAGAAGCAATTGGCTGCACACATTCTCTCTGTGGCTGTCTCTAGGCATACAGCACCGAACAGAGGTTTCTTTTTGTATACAGCACTGGACTCCTGGCTATCTATCTGTACACGGTACTGGAAAGCATTTGTTTTTTTTTAGCATAAAGCACTGGGCAATCTGGGTATCTCTGTGCTGTGCAGTATGGCTACACTCATTGTTGGATATAACAGTTACCATTCAGTAAGATTACCAAAACAGGTCACTGCCACCTGGTAGCTGACATGACTCATCCAACTGGAGAGTGCCATGGGTGTTGGTCTGATATTGCAGGACTGTAGGAATACAAGGGAAACTTGTCCAGAACACAGTGATTGGAGAGCCCATCTACAGGGTGAGAGAAGGCAGAGATTCATCATAGGAGGCAAAATGAGACAATACAAACAGAGGAAGATGTCAGAAACAAGAAAATATGTAGGAGAGGCAATATGGTACCTCTCACTACCTTCCTTTCACTTCTAGCTACCAGCCATTCAGCTTTTCACTTCAACAAAGTCAATATCACCCAACCCTCATGAGCAGCAATGCTAATGAAAGAGCACACTGTTTGTAAGATAACCATTTCCACTATTAAAATAATATAGCATTCTCTATTATCAGGTAAAACTGAGTTCAGAAAACACTTGTAGCTATAAAATTAACAATGTTGTTTACCTGTGCTTGACAAGGGATCGCAGGAGCATGGTCACAGTAACAGCGCAGGCCAGCACCAGTGCAGCAGTGTAACACACTATGGGCGAGAAAGTTATTTAACCACTGTCTTGGATAGTCTTCTCAGTAGCATATTCCAAGAACCACTAAACTTACTTAGTTCCCAGTCTCACCTTCTACTGCCCAGATATAATAGGCAACGTATGCCACTGCTCTGGACTTATCTTCATCTACATTCACACCAAAGCCAGCCAACATGAGGATAAATTCTGCATCCACAGCCTGGCGGACTTTCTTCACAGTAGGAAGAAACACGACAAGTAACACAAGAGCCACCTACGGCAAAGGGAAAATGCTGGTTGAAATATTAATCTTAAAAGAGTATCTGAGGTTAAATAAAACAGGTTTTTATTTTGTTTGTACTTGCCTTCCACCCACTGTTTTTGTCTTGCTGCTAACTATATCTGTTTTTTGGGGGTGACCATGGCAACCAAAAACAGTGACTCTATGTGTTCCCTTTTATTGGTATTTTTATTTTCTAATTGCTTATCCCTCTATTCAGGCCATCTTTTATTAATTTCCAAACTGATGTCTGTTGATAGGGTGATTAAAGGTGACCTTTCACCCTAAGAAATAATTTCCAAATTCTAGTTGATGTTAGTCAAGCAAAATAAACTTTACTTATATTAAATAAATGATTTCAACCTTGGAATTCACAATCACAGCAAGCAGCCAGGAGTCATTTTGTGGACACTGTTATTACAGAAAGCTTTGAATCATGCCAAAATCTTATTTATGCCGATGCACGTAGCACAGATGAGCTCCACATTTTTTTCTCCTTTCTGTATATTTATATAAAATGATACATTTAAGTTCCTTTAAATAATTAATGCTCACACAGCCTATAAAAATCCTTTAAAAAAGGTGAACAACCCCTTAAACTTTGCTCATGCAACTGCAGGAAGGACACAGGAAGGAAAAATTTGATTGGTTGCTGTGGGGTACTGTAGTATTGAAAAGGAGTCCATTGTTAGTAAATAAGCCGCACCTACCTTACAACTATAGGCAACAGAACAACCTATTGCTGCAGAGTTTTAATTACTGCTCAAACTAATCTCTAGACTTATTTTACAATACATACTGGGCTCTCTGCCATTACCTGGTATCCAGACAGTATTGATGCCGTTACTGCAAGGACAGATCTCAGTGACAAGCGGAAGCCTGCAGAAATATAATACATTTAGAAGACAATGTGGAATGGATATAGGACAGATGGCCAAGTTTGACCTATAATTTCTTTTTCCCTGCCCTTTGTTATGCTCTTTTCATATGTATTCCTACAAAAGTTATATTCATGTCAGTTGCAGTCATTTCTGAATGAAAACTACACTACTGGTGAAACAAATCAATCTTATATTTCACAGCATGGCTATATTGTGGGTGACTACTTGTGTCACCTGCCAAGATGAGTATGGGGCATATGGCCTCCTACCAGGACAGCCATACTGTATATGCCTATTCTCAGACACTGCACTGCTACTCAGGTAGTATTAAGAAAGCAATCTACTACAATATATTATTGGTCTTGTGATGCTCAGCAAGGATAAATTAAAAGCATCTGACATAATTTAAGCCATAATTCTCTATAGAAAAAAAAAACCCAGCAATCGGAAGTTCTGTTTCATAAGCTTTAAGGCGAGGAGTGTGGTACAAAAGGACATGAAGCCTCTTGCGAGATCTCAGATCTGATCTCAAAATACACTCCCTCATACAACCTCTGATCTGCTTCTGATCTTTGCCTCTCTTATACTCTCCTCATGTCATCCCATTACCAACTGCAGTGTGTGTGTGTGTGTGTGTGTGTGTGTGTGTGTGTGTGTGTGTGTGTGTGTGTGTGTGTGTGTGTGTGTGTGTGTTCCCAGCTATGACCACACTCTCCCCTTCCCTCCAAACTTTTAAATACCAACCTTTTTATAAAAGCACAGTACATCTTACTTGATGATATAATAAAATAAAACCAGCTGTTTTCAGTCTTATGTTTCTAAAGTTCCCTAACCCCTTTTATTTTGTAACCATGTTTGCTAAATTAATGTAAAACCACTATGCGCTGTGTATTTTGCTGGTGCTATACAACTAAATGATGATGATGTTTGTATGATACCCAAACAGCCCCATCCACGTATTTAGGAGATTGACCCTTTGCATTTTTGCAGTAATTCCTATACACCATAAAAGGAGGCCATTTATCCCAATAAGTAGTGCTTGTAATGGTAAATGTTCTCCTGTACAAATTGCAAACTAAAATGCCACATGAACCATGTGTGTACATAGGGTAAAACAGTACAAGATGTGCATGTAATATAGTTATATGTGCATATGTGGTAGAGAACAGTATGGTACCTGCATTTTGGGGGTAGAGATAAGAGCAGATTATTTGTGACACTTGGGATCCAAAACCACCGGACTCTTTACTGTTGGGAAAAAAAAACAAAAAAAACAAACAAAAAAAACCACATAATTAGGGTGGTATTTAATGGTTTCTTGCAGTTAACAAGTGCCAAAAGTTACAGAGTGCATAATTATAGAACTTAAAACTGTTAAAAAATGGAAAATGAGCAGGGTGCTTAATAAAAATTGATATTGTATCCCAGTCTTGTAGGAGAGGAGAGGGTTAATTGACAATCACTCTTTGCATAAAGAATCTGATCTCTTACAAGCTACAAATAGCAGTGAGGTACCAGGCAGTATGAGAGTGTCCTGTGCAGCAGAAATACCTCATTAGCAGTGGAGAGAGTAACAAGAGACTGAGCAACAGATAAAGCTTTTCACAACAAACATACACAGAACAACATAATTGACCAACCTGCTATTGGAACCTTTCCTTCTTAAAACACTCTTGAGATATTGTAAGTAATTATTTTTATCTGAAGCCTGAAAGAGACAAACAGACACCATGTCATTACATGAGTAAAGCAGATAAAGAACTTCGTCTAAAAATGGAACATTTAGCCCAAGATGGCGGTCAGGTTTCCTCATGTATTAAAATTGCGTTGACTTTCTCGGCACACCAAAAAATATAAAACCTGTGAACAAAGGGGTATATTCCTATCACAGAAAACAGTGGTTCCGGGTATACCTTCTGCATAGGGACCAACACAAGGACACAATTTAGAGAGGCCAGCACAGGTCCAGACCCAAGTTGAAAAACAAAGCAACTTGTGGTTTAAAAGCTTTAAATTTATTTTACATTATTATATAATCACAGACTTATACTTCGTGCCACCCAAGGGCACTTAGTCATAGGCTAATCATTAAAACTATACACAGACAATTTAAAGGAAGTTAGCCAATCATAGAACTACCAATCACAATGCAGAACACTTTCACTTTGGCTTTTTATATTAATATTTGAAACATGTTTCCTGATACTTTGTTTTCATCTATGGCTAGTTTGTCCAACATAATGTTTTTTTATACTTTTCACAATTTAGAAGATAAATCACACTTAGTGTTACAGTTTATGTAGTGTTCAATTTTATATCTCCTGTTACTTGCTATAGAAGTAAAAAAGTAATTTTTTTGCACAGTTACATGTAATGCATTGTCTAGAGCTGCATTTGTGCAATATATAAGGATACAATATAGAGTTGTCCTTTGCTACCAGATTAGCATTCCCATCACTTATAGAAGGATTGCTGTTGGAAAGGATGCTATCATTGGTTATGTTTTGTTTTTTTTTAAAAAAAAAAAGTTTTGCCTCAGCTGCTCATTTAAAAGTCCTCTCTAAGTTCGCTAAAGCCTACTCTATTTTTTGTAGTTCTCTGGATTGACAAAATACTCATATTTAGTATAAATACAATATAGAAATGGACTGTAAGGAAGGATTTTAAAAAGATGTCCCAAATTATAAGATCTAGCGTGAAGTACTGTATTACCCAAACATTTCTTCCAGTGGTGACTATATTACAGCCATCATTGCATATCGTAATGTCGAGGAAATGAATAAATTGTGTTTATTTCAACAGTGAGTTTTAAAAAAAGTATTGTGATTGATATAAATGAGGTCATCAAAATGGTCCATTGTACCATCTATATACCATGAGTGGAGTGAAAATGTACCCTGAAAATCTATTGCAATCTCCAGATATGCACAGTTCCTCCCACCAGCATAAAAACAAGTTGTAAGAGGAGAGAGTGAACTTTGCCCCCATTGCTGTGCCACAACATTACAAGTAACACTTGCCATCAAACAAAAAAAAAAGAGTATGTGTAAATATTGGATAGACTGCTAAATAAACACTATAAGATTGGAGTCTTAAGTGCTATATCCTGTTAGGTGTTACTCAACTGCTCTTAGACCAAAGTGAGGATGCATGCAGAAAACTAAAAGCAGCATCAGTAGAGGCCCCCGGAAAATCATTTTTCTGGTTAATGTCACTCAAGACATGTATCATTTGGGCAACAACTTGGGTAGCTGTACTAAAGGCTGTAAAAAATAATAAAGTTGTATGCATTAAACGGTTTGTGTATGCTACAATTTGTTTTGAGTACTGGTTTCAGCTTGTGTGTGATGCATAGCTTTTCCACTGAACACTGACTTCTAATTAAGGTTGCCGCCTTTACGGGGAAAAAAATATTGGCCCGTTATTAACATTATTATTTACATTGGCATCAAGCATCGTTTTTATCATCCAGGCAGGGTTGCAACCCTACGTCTAGGGGCATATTTATCAAAGGTCCAGTGATAAGAGGTTTTTTTTTTACCTCGAATGGCCTCAAAAATGCAATGGTATCTTACGTAAGAAAAAAACTCAAATGTCTAAAATTCGAACAAATGTTACTGCCCCGAAAATGCTAATCAAATTCGAACAGTACTCAAATCTAATTTTTCTCAAAAAAAACCCCTCAAATGTCAGGAAGGCTATTAACATCTTCAAATGGGTCAACGGACCTCGGCCATTGACTTCTACATGAACTTGTCAGGTTTTAGGTGGCATAATATCGAATTTGAGTTGTTCCTAGGGTCGAGGTATGATAAATCTAGAATTCTAAATTGAGTTTGGATTTTTCCCAACTCGAATTTGTGTGTTTTGACCAAAAATCCAACTCAAAAATTCGAATTTACCATTTGAACCTTAATAAATCTGCCCCCTAGTGTGGTCGAACATACCATTGCACTTGGTTCCTTTCCTTTGTGGCATTCTTCTGAGTATCAAGTACAACTACAATCACCTGTGATGACCTAATAATAATTGCTACTATATAATATGCACAGAAAAATATTTGGAATATTTACACTGAGAAAGCTTTAACCATAGACACAGCATGACTCAGAACAAGCAAAACACTGCCCAGTTGCATTCCAGATTGTGATGGTACTGCACGGGTACTAAAATCCTGTCCATTGCTCTCGTTTGCTTGATTTCCCCTACATGTGAATGACACTTTTGCTCACTCTTGTTTGGGCCAAGCTTGTCATGAGAACTCAGATTGTGTAATAAAGTTCTCATCTTGGTCTGTGTTGCTTCATCTTTTGTCAGCATTCCATTGTGGTGTTCCTGGCATTTTCCCATTCCCTTACACACATGAACTTCCCCAGATGATCAGTAACAGTGAAACCAAAGACTGGACTTTAACATCAGAGAACATGCTGATGACAAAGCACTGGCAAGAACATTGTAATGGAAAAAAAAAAAATCTAATTATTACCATTAATTAGATATTTACACAAACTAAACTGCTCGTTTACTTGTTCTACAAAGTGGAAACTATAATTGTCACTGAAAATTAACTCAGGCCCCAAGAAAAGTAATTTCCTCAGCACCAACTGTCTCTTAACCCAAACCCTTTATATGCCAAGTTGCCATCCATGCAATGAATCATACTGCCAGGATCCCTGCCTGTATGGGCTATTTTATAGCTGGAAGGATGATTCCATCAAAAGATAAAAGAAACCAAATAACCCTAAATAAAAGCTTTATTTCTACATTCTCACATTGCCTTATGGCAGAAGCACCCCTGCTTATCTCAGATGTTGTATTTACAGTATATTGCTAGTCACACTAAAGTGCACTTTCTATTCCTGTACATACATTTATTGCTCATTCTGCAGAAGGCAGCAAAGTGTGCTACGCTGTTATTGAATATTTTATGTTAATATCAAAACTTATGGCCTCCTTTTCCAGTGGTTTCTTGCCTCCATTTTATTTATATAAACAATATCATTTATAGGACTGTAACAGGAGGGTAGCTGCAGAAGCATTTTGCAGTCGGACACAACAAAGGTGCTATAGATCTAATAATGGGACAAGGTTCAACCTTTAACACCATGTCATTGAACTGCTTGTTAGTTTGTTCATTATTTGCTCTTATCTAGTGCTGTATCTGTCGTGTCACTGAGGTCTGTCCATCCTGCTCCCATCAACATGTTGCTGAACTACTAGGGATGGTATAGGGCAATAGCACATGGTGGTATTTGTCACTAGAAAATATCCTGCCATAGACAATACTGAGAATTGTCTCCTCTAAAACACTCAAATTGCTTAAAGGAGAAGGAAAACTACGGAGGCATTTTATTGCCAATAGATTAGCTGCAATAGTGCAAGATAGAATGCTATATTTATTCTGTATAATGTTTTACCATACCTGAGTAAAAAGCTCTAGAAACTCTCTGTTTGTTTAGGATAGAAGCTGCAGTATTAACATGGTGTGACATCACTTCCTGCCTGAGTCTCTCCCTGCTCTGGGCTCAGATTACAGTAGAGAAGGGAGGGGGAGGGGGAAGAGGAGCAAACTGAGCATGCTCTTGCCCAGGGCAATGAGGTTTAAGCTGAAGGCAGGAAGTCTGATACAGAAGCCCACAATAGTACACAATAGAAGGAAAGAAATGCTGTATTTCTTTTCACAGGGGACTCAGCACTAGTTTGGGGGTTTACTGGTATATTTAGATGGACCTTTCTGATAAGGCTTACTTAGTTTTAACCTTTCCTTCTCCTTTAAGAGAACTGCACTGAAGGAATAAACCCTAATCCACTGGGAAGAAACTGTTCTTGGGTAAAGTTCAAATGACATACTGTTACATTCTGTTGTATTACTGTGACAATTCAGTATTAAACTGTCAACCCACAATGGTTTTTGATGACAGTCATATGAATGCTGGTGTTTTGCAATTTTTTTATGATGTTGGAAAACCTGATTACTTGATTGCCTTTAAACTACAACTCCCTGCACCCCCAACAGCCTTTTTTGACCTGTTCAATCACACATATATATCAGACACCAAAGCTAAAATGATAAACAACTGGACATGGATAGTGATGAGCAAATAAATTTGCCAGGGGCGAATTTGCGGGAAATTTCTGCCGGCGATTAAATTCTCTAAACTCCCACGAAAATTTGCTGGCGAAAATCCGCCGGAGTCAAAAAAAGTGAGAAATTTGCCCATCACTAGACATGGACCCTTCATGCCTGAAGAAAATGTAGGTACACAGATAAAGAAAACAGCTGTAAATAAAGATTAATACATTCAGGGGAACCCAACAGTTGCAATATAGTCCCATGAAGTTTCAAATCTTGAATGAATGTAAAGTCAATGCAGTCACTGAATGCTGTCAGTACATTCAAATTTACTGCACCTGAGAAAGGGAAGGGGTGAAGGGTCCTGTCTCTGAAACCTTGTGATTGCAATAAATGTTCAGGGATTAGGTCAGGGGTCCCCAACCTTTTTTACTCGTGAGCCACATTTAAATGTAAAAAAGAGTTGGAGAGCAACACAAGCATGAAAAGGTCTATGGCAGGGTTCCCCAACCTTTTTTACCCGTGAGCCACATTCAAATGCAAAAAGATTTGGGGAGCAACACAAACATCAAAAAGTCCCTTAGGGTAACAAATAAGGGCTTGATTGGCTATCTGGTAGCCCCTATGTGGGCTGGTAGCCTACAGGAGGCTCTTTTTGGCATTATACTTTGGTTTTATGCAATTAAAACTTGTTTCAAAGACTGGATTTCAAAAATAATCACCTGCATTGAGGCCACTGGGAGCAACATCCAAGGGGTTGGAGAGCAACATGTTGCTCACGAGCTACTGGTTGGGGATCACTGGTCTATGGGGATGTCAAATAAGGGCTGTGATTGGCTGTTTGGTAGCCCCTGTATGGAATTGTAGCCTACAGGAGGCTCTGTTTGGCAGTACATTTGGTTTTTATGCAACCAAAACTTGCCTCTAAGCCAGGAATTCAAAAATAAGCTCCTGCTTTGAGGCCACTGGGAGCAATATCCAAGGGGTTGGAGAGCAACATGTTGCTCACGAGCTACTGGTTGGGGACCACTGGATTAGGTTAATGTCACACTGGGTGCTTTTAACAAATGTGCAGCCAGCTGAAAATTGCCTGTGTTTTAGTTGAATGGGAAATGTTGCAAAAAGTGTGAGTGCTTAGTCGCCTAAAAAAAGCTCAAGTGAGAATTTTTGACAACCACTCACACCTGCACTTTCCTGCATTTGCCACTCCACTGACCATGGGAATCACAAGGGCCCTTTTTAACTCAGCACCAGTGTGTGGCATTAGCAAGCCATCTTTATGTACACTTTATGTGGTAGCGGCCGAGCTTGTGTAAAGCATTCTGTGCCCATTAAATAAGCAGGGCAATAAAGAGAGTATGAAGACCAATACACTGTTTATTTGCACAACTTCTTGTACAGACTGAAAGGACAAGGCTTCTGTTATGCAATTGCATTTGTTTTGTGCATACCCAGAAAAGTGCTTGCATGGCTCCTCTTGTGAAGGAGGTGAAAAGGCTTATTTAGGAATGCAAGTGCAAATGCAGTCTCTGAGATTGTGCAGTAATCATTATGCTAATACAAGTATGGGAATCTGTTATCCAGAAAGTTCCGAATTATCGAATGGACTTGTCCCATAGACTCAATTATAATCAAACAATCCAAATTTTTGTATTAAACATATGATAAAAAAAAAAAAAGACAATCAAGACATATGAGATAACCTCTAAAGCTGGCCATATACGCAACCAATATTAATCATACGAAATATCTTTTGTAAGATAATCTGTGCATGTGTGGTGGGAGATAAGGTGACCAATATCGGTAAAAAGCCTTGGATATAGTGATGGGCGAATTTATTAGTCAGGCGCGAATTCGCGGCAAATTTGCGCGATTCGCCGCCAGCGAATAAATTTGCGAAACGCCTGCGAAAATTCGCGGCAAAAAAAATTTTCCCAAAAAAAACGGGCGCCGGCGTCAAAAACGAATTTTTCGCCGTTTCGCGAATTTCGCAAATTTTTCGGCGAAGCGGCGCAAATTCGCCCATCACTACTTGGATATCGGTCGGCTCGTTTATCAGAATGATTGAAAATTTTGAAGGTGCCTGAACATCATAATGTTAATGCTGAATTGTCAGATAGAGCTAAAGAATTCTGTTTTGTTTTTACAAGCATATCTGGCAATTCAGCTCTTAATGTTAACAGAGTGGACGAAAGATCTTTCGTAACACCAATGGTAGCGGGAAATATCGTAATTGTATGGCCACCTTTGTGTCACCCAGACACAAAAATCTGTATAATAAAAGTCCTTTTCAAATTAAACATGAAATCCAATTTCTATTTCTTATTAAAGCATTCCAACAATAGCTGTTGTAAGCTCGTTTAAAAATCTCAGCTGTCAATCAAATATGGTCTGTCCCTCCTCTATGCCTAAGGCATAGAGGCGAGGCAGACAATTCCATTCAGCACTTCCTAGAAGTCACTGCTCTCCCCACATTCCCCTGTTCTTTTCAACGTTTAATTGTGTAGCCAGGGCATGGGGATGGACATCAGGTCCCCCATTCTGGTGCAAAACCAAGATTCTGAGATGATGCAAGGCTTGCCTTGATAACAGTGTCCATAAAAAGGCTCCTGCCTACTTGCTATAAATTATGAATTCCCAGATTGAAGGAAACAAAATTCAAATAATTTCTAAATAGTGATGGGCGAATTTGCGCCGTTTCGCTTCGCCGAAAAATTTGCAAATTTCGAGCGAAATTCGCGAAACTGCGAAAAATTCGCTAAATCACGCCGGCGTCTCGTTTTTTACGCCGGCATCCGTTTTTGACGCCGGCGCCCGTTTTTTTTGTGTCTGGGTGACAGGTCCACTTTAAGGTGGCCATACAATTACAATATTTCCCGCTACCATTGGTGTTACGAAAGATCTTTCGTCCACTCTGTTAACATTAAGAGCTGAATTGCCAGATATGCTTGTAAAAACAAAACAGAATTCTTTAGCTCTATCTGACAATTCAGCATTAATATTATGATGTTCAGGCACCTTCAAAATTTTCAATCATTCCGATAAACGAGCCGACCGATATCCAAGTAGTGATGGGCGAATTTGCGCCGCTTCGCCGAAAAATTTGCGAAATTCGCAAAACGGCGAAAAATTCGTTTTTGACGCCGGCGCCCTTTTTTTTGGGAAAATTTTTTTTTGCCGAGAATTTTCGCGGGCGTTTCGCGAATTTATTCGCTGGCGGTGAATCGCGCAAATTCGGCGTGAATTCGCGCCTGGCGAATAAATTCGCCCATCACTATTTCTAAAGTGTAATTAAAGTTCATTTCGCTTGACTAATGTGACAAAATAGGATTTTGTACAATTTTCTTGGATGATGGGTCCCCTTTAAGAGGGCACTGAGACTTCCCCTTTATACTACATAACCTGGATGTATTATGACTAGCTAGGGTAATGTTAAGCACAAACTGGGTGCTGCTTTAGTACACGTTTCATCCTTTGACCCCACTTCTTGGGTAATATAACAGAAGAAATATGAAACAGTGTTGGTTTATACACATGGTTAAAGGGCAGTGCTTTCAGATATCAGTTAACAGCTGAAAAACTAATTTTCTAAAACTATTAACAGTTTTTCAAATAAATTAACAAAGCCAAACACTGAACTGCATAAAAATATGCTTGAAATGGACATATGGTATGTGAAAACGAACTGATTTTTAATGGTGTATTCATTGACAGATGCAATGGATTTGTTCTTGCCCTAACATGTTTTGCTGGGAATGGCCTAAGCATGCATAAGATTAGCCTCTGCCAAACGCATACATACACAGGCACAATGAGAGGGCTGGACCTAGGACTGTCAGTATCCGTTGTAAAGTGCAGGTAATTTTTAAGTCAAGAAGATCTTCTGCTGCTTCACAAATTGAAGGGTTTGTTATGCCATGGCAACACAACAACATGTTATACTCATAGCTTAGCTAACCTGTGTTCAATGTCACGCTGCAAATACACCACTGCAAAACCATATTCAGCAGCAAGACAATAGGTAGAAATTCTACAGCCAAGTGACTAATCCATTTCTATCATAAGGAAATGGGAACAAATGTGGCATTATCTGTTGAGAAGCACTGAGCAATCAATGCCTTTTTGTCTTGATGATTACAACCCATGGTATGTTCATTAGCATAAAACATGTTAATGCACCACGCACTCATTTGTAGACTGCCAGTGTAATGTGTTAATCACAACTTATCTCATAAACACTTGTATATGTTGAATAACAAACAGCACAAAATTGCAGAGAGTGTATATACACACACTCATAGTCCCATCACATGACCTGATAATTAATCAGATAAAGCTTGCGTTGGATAATAATATGTTACCAAGGAAACCAGGCTGATTAATCACATGGAACAGATTTTGGGACAATGAGCCCATTCAGTAGAAAACAGTAGAAATCCCCTATACACGGACAGGGCTTAGGTAACATCTCAAGTGGGTAGTGCAGTGCCAAGCCCCCCCCTGACCTGACCAGCCATTAATTTCTCTGGAATAAATTGTAAGACAACTTCAAGCTCACAAACCTTACACTTATGAGTAGGACAGTGACTGTAGATATCCTTGTTAAACACCCATACAATGTACTGTATATGAAATAAGGATCAGAGCATTAGTTGGTTAGTGTCCCTGTCTCTAAAACACTCTGCCAGCCCTTTAAAATGTTACAAAACCCTTAATTACCTTAGAACTATGTGCAATGAGGGTATTGCTAACTAGCCAACTAATCCCTTCATTAATATACAGCTCAGAATAAGACACGGCCTGTGCCAGCCGTTCCTGCAAAAGCTGCTAATCCCAAGGTTGAGGAAACATGCCAGATATCTTAATTGACTGCCACACTTTTCAAGCAGGACAGAGCATACTGTGGGCAAAGCTTGCCCCTTTTCACACGGTACCTGTTCCACGTTGGAGCGTCGGCGCAGACTGTACATCATCATGGCAGGGTAGACAGCACTTAGCAGTATCAGGCAGCAGATTTGGGGCAGTGCTGACAGCAATGAGTAGTATCTGTAGAACTTGAGACAAAAGGGACATGTTAAATATCTTTCATTATTTAAAACTAGAAACACAAATACCCCTGTTCCCTCCTATTCCATATTTTTTTTACTGCCCTTTATATTCCTCTTTCCCCATTACCTTTCTCACTTTTTGATTTATAGTGTCTAAGTGAAGTTTTTTCCGTTGTGTGCCCATCTCATTCTTACACACTCCTTTTCCCTTTCACTCCTTCTCTTTAATCTCTTCAATGTTCCTCTTGTTACCCTTTATATCGTGCTTTTACTGACCTGTGGTGTTTCTGGACACTCTGCAGTCTGCCAGATGAGGGCACCACAATGAAGCCAGGATAATATTGTGCCCAGTAAATACCCGATTGTCCGTTGTACACTTTGGCATGCCAGCAGCGGATAATACAAAGCAGGGTAATAGAAGAGAGCCAAGATCTTCCAGAACTCTGATGAATGCAGAACAAAAGATGAAATGATTGTCTGTAGCAGAGTTTGTGTTCTTATGTCAAACCATAATGGTTCCACGCTCTACCATGCCCTGCCTCTGGTAAGCCACACCAGAGATGTACTTATCTGCAGGAAACCCTTTACTACACTTTATTATCAAGCCAATGAGGTTACAATAATTTTGTGACCTAAATACATATTCCTGCTGTGTAGCATCAATCTTTATAGATACAGGATCCCTATTGCAATAATTGAAAACAACAATTACCTTGTCGTGGTCCCCCAAGCTCTGTGATGAAGTTAAGAGTAGTAGGGTCCAGAAGCAGCCGCCAAAGACAGGAGAAGAGCAAACCAAAAACAGCACAGGGTATCCACCGGTTACCAGAATCCTCCAAAAGGTTCAGAGGACTGTGCAGTGGGTACATGAAGCAATTAAACATAATATAGGTAAATGTATGGGGAACAGACAACAGGTCAAATTGAAGGATGGTTGCACAGTGAATGGATGGGGAGGTTAAGACTGCAGGAGCACCAAGAAAAACAGTTTTTAGTGCAAAAAGACGACAACAAGTGAGGTTATATACCTGAGTAGGCCTGGGACACCCCAGCAGCAGGATTTGCAGAGTTTTCGACGCCGAATAAGGAAGGAGAGTAGCAGCATAGTGAGAAGCTACAGAGAATGGGCAGTAAAGCAGAATGTAAAGTTATACAGAGCAATACCAAATGATTTAGAAAATGCCCATAAGGCACAAGTGAAAAGGTGTCAGGAAAGCATGCATATGGATCATACAGGCACTTTATTGGAAGCATGCTATTGGAACATACAAGAAGGAATGCAATAAAGGTTTATAGAGGAATTACATCACATGCTAGTAACATGAGCTATTGGAAGCTTTTATCTGATGCAATCTGGAGATATGGAAGGAATCAGTGCCATGAGTCTTTGGGTAATGTCAGTTTATATACTACTACAGAAATGTATGTATGTATGTATGTATGTATGTATGTATGTATGTATGTATGTATGTATGTATATATATATATATATATATATATATATACACATATACATATACATACACACACATTTCTGTAGTAGTATATAAACACAGATAAACATACACAACCATCAGTTAGAAGTTATGTAAAACAAGATGGATTGATTGATTGGTAGATAGATTTACTATAAAAGGGCTGTTATTATCACTGCTATATACTCACAGATAATGATGCCAGGATGAGGTGATACAGTCCATATGACAAAGTTGGGACACATTCTGGAATAATTCTGCGAAAATAAAACATTGGTCATGCATCTGGTATCATTAAATAGAAAAACTATAAAGCACATTTTGATATTGAAGGTTGGCCTACTGAGGGGCAACATTAGTCCAGCTGGTAGATGATTTACCAGAATTGCTAGAAGAAAACACACTGCCGAAACAGTAAGGTATAAGAAATAAACAAAATTCTTCTGAACATCGCATGATAGTAGAGAGTAAGGGCTCTTATACATGAGCGTTCCGACCTGCGCTCCCCTGCGTTCCGTTTTTTGGCGTTCAGCCGCAGGGGAGCGCAGGAATAGACGCAAGTCATTATTTGAAATGGGGCTGTACTCACACAGGCGCGTGTAGGCGCCGAACGCAGGTTCAGACGCAACATGCTGCATTTTTCCTGCGTTCGGCGCCTACAAGCGCCTGAGTGAGTACAGCCCCATTTCAAATAATGACTTGCGTCTATTCCTGCGCTCCCCTGCGGCTGAACGCCAAAAAACGGAACGCAGGGGAGCGCAGGTCGGAACGCTCATGTGTAAGAGCCCTTAGAGTCTGCCTTCAACACAGTTCAGAAATAATCACAAAGCCCACTACGTTCAACCATTTTTACAGTCTATCTCATAAAGAACCACCACAACTGATGGGCACAATTATTCTAAGCATTTAAAGGGAAGCCATGGGGAATTCCAGCATTACTGTAACTTAAGAAAAGACATTTAAACAGTGATGTTCATGCTCTTGGTGATGTTGTTGCCACTAGGCTGCTGGGACTGGGGCAGCATCAGCACAAAAGTGATAAGTTGAAGATCACCTTTCTGGACCATCTGTCGCCATATGAAAAATGCAAGTTGTGATAAATTGCTAAATAAGTCACCTAATATATACCCATAACAGATGTCAATATGGTCAGGATAAATTTGGAATGTAAAACTATTTTAATTTCAGATAAAACACAGTGTGGCTCACTCACTCATCAGGGTTCACAGTTGGTTCCTGGGGTTCATCTATGTACCAGTCGTCATAAGCAAAGTCTCCATGCTGAGGTTCGGAACTCCCTTGGAGTTGTTCTATGGACATGATGCTGACCCCAGTTCACAGTTTCTGAATGGCAAAAAGAAAAACTCCCCGTTATATACCCAGGGTCACCTGACCACTTTGCACAGCATCTTTTTGTTAAGGGGATTATGGACATTCCCTTAGGGTCAGCAAGCTCCAATGGAAAGGAATAAGAGAAAGAAGCAGTCGGCAGGTAATTATAACTGAAGCAGAGGCACCAGAGTAATTCGAACGGCAGAGGATGAAGGGGACAAGATGTTAGAGTCAAGTACAGGGAAACTCTTAGAAAATGATATTAAATATGCGGACTCAATGCATATAAAAACATACTATGTATCCCATCCATTTCCTTTATAAAGCTGGCCATAGACGCAAAGATTTGTTTTGAGTCTCCGTTTGTACAATTTTCGGGCCGTGTGTGGAGTGTCCGGACATTTTTCGTGCCATGGCGATTGTACCTTACAGAGGATTTGTTTTTAGATGAGATCAGTGACCCCCACTTTAAGAGTGGAGTCAGAAAAAGTCAAATAAACTAAAAAAAAAAAAACTATAAAAAAATAAAAACAATGAAAAATGAAAAAGTTTCTTAAAATTCTATAACATACTGAAAGTTAACTTAAACGTGAACCACCCCTTTAAGGATTTACCAGGTCAGTAAATTAACACTCGCCCTTCTGTCCCCATTCACTGCTTTAGAAATGTAGGGGGCCCACAGCACAGGGACAGCTGCATGTGAATTTGGATAATGTTTGGTGTAAAGAGTTTATTTGCAGTTATATGCAGTAGATATTTTTCTATACGATAACAATATGATAACAATATTTTAAATATATCTTAAGCTTAAGTGGGCCCAAAAAATGTATTCCAACATGTCTAAATACTGCTGCATACAGGTAATATAGTCTTTGATTGTTTATTGCTCAGCAGCAACTTTGCCAACAAGGGGCTTCATTTTTTTTCCATCTCAGGGATTGTTTGTTCGACTACCCTGCACTAGGACACTTGTGGCACCCCAGGAGGTAAATAATGCCTCTATATGAAAAGAAAATCATTCTCGCTCGTGCACCACTGAGTCCCCACACTGATCATTAATGATTCCTGTGTAACAACAGGCATGCAGAGATATTTCTGTGCACTGGTGAATAAATGCTGAGCTATAACATTTTTCCTAGTAAAGAGAAGTTCAGTGTTTGTTCATAACCGTGCTCAGATGTTCAGGATAATTGCTGACCTTGGGGTCTAGTTCTCTGCACCCCTCTTTTACACCACTTTGATTATTTCAGCGGACCGAGTTGCCAGCCCAATGACTTAACTCTTTGCCACCTCTTTTTATCTCCCTCTGGCAAATTGAAATGATTCAGTACCCCTTCAGTGACACTTCAGTGTATAATGGGTTTAATAACTTTAGCAATAATTCTTCAGGCACTGAAAGTAAGGAGTGAGGGGCCCTGGGAAAAACAGAGGGACAGCAAGTCAGAAAGATAGGCAAAAAAATAATATTATATATATATATATATATATATATATATATATATATATAAAGGGTAGTTGCATAAGCAAATAATCAGACAATTGGGGAAACAAGTAAAGGAGTTAATAGATACAATGAGTATGTCCCCATGCAGAATGGTTATGACTGTTCTTCATGCTTGCTTGCACCCCACTCAAGGCAAACCCACTACACACATTTACAAATATGTTATTCTACTTTGCAGTTTCCAGTGTTATCATAATATGGTTCCCATTCACAGAATTATCCCTATTTGGCCATCAGCCCTTTGCCCACTTATGATCTGGGAATGCTGACAAAATGTAACTCTCTGCAACTACACCTTTTGTTATTTCCCTCATCCTGCGAATCCTTTACTTGCACCATCTGTGAATTCAGGACAAACCTTTTGTTTAGAGCCCGAGACTTCCGATGCTCTGCAGGTGCAGAAATGGAACAGCAGAAACACCTGAGAACTGCAGCAGAGTCCAAATGAATGCACGCTACTCACTTCGCTTCTTCTGTGTGTGTGTGTGTGTGATTGGAGAGGGGGGGCTGAGGTCTGATTTATCTGAGCTGAGGAGGTAAAGGGGGGGGGGGGATGCCCAGACAGAGCAGGCAAAGTTCAACGGGAGGGGGGAGAACTTTACACCCCGCACAGCAAGAAGGTAGTGGATGTAGTCCAAGAAATAGGAGTGTATAGTGGGAGGTTGTTATCTCTTCATCAGCAGCATTTTTACTTCCTGACATATCTAACCTACCTTCTCTTTATTTCACATACTACATAGGTTTTTTTTATCTTCACCCTCTCCTGCTCCTTCCCACTGGCATCATAAGGAGCAAAATAAGGAAATGGCTTTTAGGATGCAGCACAGTGACTCTGTTTTGCCTCTGGACCAATCACAAAAGCTTATGAGCATTATCTTTGATTGTGGAATCTAATGCGTATATCTGCTTAGCACATTGATATATGATATGTATCAAGGCATGCTTTATAGGATTTTATTAACAGCTCTTATCTTTACTGGCTAAATTCATTATATTATGTAGGCAAGGGAGTGAAGAGCTTTGAAGCATAGAATGATAATCTGCAAAAAATGACTAACTTCATGATGAGACAGATGAGTAACTTTGAATCATTCCAGACAAAAGAACAGCAAATTTGTTTGGAGCCAAGGTACTCAAAGTAATTCTTCGAGACCCCTAAGAGTATTTCAGTTCTGAAGTGGTATACTGATTGCTATTTAAGGCACAACATGCGGCATGCTTGATGGAAAACTTACCGGGTTGACCTTGGTATTTGTAGCACATAAAACAGTGCATAAATACACCCAAAAGAAAACATCCACTGAATTGTCAGCCAAGATGCTGAATACCTTAACAAATTCTGATTTCATTGTGTCCTACTGAACTCCTAAATTCCCATAGCCGATACAAGTGCCCTATCTGTGACTAAACTTTTTACTAGCCCTAATCTTGATATCTTGCCAAACATTGACTCAACCAACCTTTCCTACATGTCAACTTAGCACAGCTTGACCAAAGCCATATCAAAAGTTTCATAATTACTATCCTAACTCAGCATTAACTAAGCTGCCCAACCTCAAGTCTTGTAAGATGAATAAATCAGTAGATATCATAGCCAACCTTAATCATAAAACATTGCATTAAAGACATATGCCCAATGCTTTTTATGCCTTTAGATGGCAATAATAAACTACAGGTATGGGACCGGTTAATCCAGAATGCTCAGAAACTTGGGGTTTTCATATAACGGATCTTTCTGTAATCTTGGTCTTCATACCTTGAGTATACTAGATAATCATGTAAACATTAAATAAACCCAATAGGTTGATTTTACTTCCAATAAGGATTAATTACTGTATATCTTGGTTTGGATACAGCGCAAAGTACTATTTTATTGTTACAGAGAAAAAGTAAATAATTTGAAAATATTTGGATAAAATGGAGTCTATTGGAAACAGCCTTTTCATAATTCGGAGCTTTCTGATTAACTGTAACTGTTTCTGGATAACGGGTTTTCGGATAACGAATCCCATACCCAATCTTTGTGCGCAGTTTTTGAAAACAGTGTGCTCAGGTCAGAATGAAAGCAACATTTTTGTTTTCACACAAAATTCTTTGTGCGCACCACAATTTGTTGTGTGCGTGTGTACAAGTACCTTCGTGGAACATTGCCCATGCCTGTATATGACAAATGTTGTAAATATGGTTGTATAGCCAGGGGCATTGTGACCCATCCCACCAGCTCTTCTGAGTTCTTCTTAAAGGAGAAGGAAAGGCTAAAACTAAATAAGCTTTATTAGAAAGGTCTATATAAATACATCAGTAAACCCTCAAAGTAATGCTGCTCAGAGTCCTCTGTCAAAAGAAACACAGCATTTCTTTCCTTCTATTGAGTACACATGGACTTCTGTATCAGACTTCCTGATTTCAGCTTAAACCTCCAGGGCATGGCATTGAGCATGCTCAGTTTGCGCCTTTCCCCCTCCCTCCTCCCCTCCCTGCTGTAATCAAAGCCCAGAGCTATGAGCGAGCAGGGAGAGACTCAGGCAGGAAGTGATGTCTCACCAAGCCAATATGGCAGCTGCTATCCTAAACAAACAGAGAGAGTTTCTAGAGCCGTTTAATCAAGTATGGTAAAGCATTCTGCAGAATAAATATTGTGTTATAGCTTGCACTATCGTGACTAATCTATTGGCAATAAACTGCTTCAATAGCTTTCCTTCTCCTTTAAGTGCAATCTAGCTAGTTCCAGGAGAGAATATTATATTCAGACCATACCCCTATAAGATGTATTCTTCATACATCTTATCCCAGCCTCCCCTTAGTAAGTCCAACTGTCTCATGGATCCTAACCTAGCCATTAAGAAACAAACCTAACCAACTAGTCATTCTGACTTTGCTGTCTCATATCCCTACATACCCTTTAAATGACAAGGAAAGTTAAACTAAAGAAGTAGGCTAGAAATGTTGTACATTACGTTTTATGCTTCTGTACCAGTCCAAGGCAACCACAGCCCTTTAGCAGTAAAGATCAGTGTCTCCAAATATGCCCCAGTAGCTCCCCATCTTCTTTTCTGCTGATTCAATGCACATGCTCTGTGCTGCTGTCACTTACTGAGTTTAGGGACCCACTTACAATATACAGTACACATAAAAATAGAAATTTCACAATATAAGGCTGATTAGTAATGAATACATGGCAGCAAAGAAACCAGTGCAATTAGCATCAGAATATAATAATCAGCCCTGTAGCATCAGCTTATATTACAGACAAACCTCGTTTTCTGCTTGATAATTAGTGACAACCCCTAAGCTTAGCTTCTCAACAGCTGCTCAGAGCATGTGAGTGTCACAGACACTTTCCAAGTTGGTGACCCCCTGTGACAAGTTTGAAGTCCTGGATCATTGCTGCTATTGAGAAGCTGAAACTTTAGGCTGGTGCAATAAGTTCGATATATAAAATATGGCATTTTAGGCACATTCATTTTTAGGGTTTAGTTTCAATTGGCCTCCTTTTTTATAGTTCTTCAATTATTTGCCTTTTTCTTCTGAGTCTTTCCAACTTTCAAATGGGGGTCATTGACCCCCATCTAAAATACAAAGGCTCTGTAACGCTACAAATGTATTGCTACTTTTAATTCCTTAGCTTTCTATTCAGGCCTCACCTATTCATTTTCCAGTCTCTTATTCAAATGAGTGCATGGTTGCAAGGGTAATTTGGACCCTAGCAACCAGATGACTGAAACTGAAAACTGGAGAGCTGCTGAATAAAAAGCTAAATAACAAAAAAGGAAAACCAATTGCAAATTGTCTCAGAATATCACTCTCTACATCGTACTAAAAATGAATTTAAAAAGACTATAATACATGCCACTGAGGAAGACCACCTCCTTCCTTCAATGAGGCAGTGATTGTGGTCATTCCGAAAGAAGGGAAGGACCCTCTTAATTGCGGGTCCTATTGACCTATCTCCCTGCTAAACACAGATGCCAAGGTGTTTGCTAAGATCCTGGCCAACAGACTAAAGCAAACTATAGAGGAAATAGTTGAACCAGACCAAACTGGATTTATATCCAATATATCTACTAATGTGAATATCTGAAGACTATTTACAAATTTGCATGCAAACCATAGCAACCATGGCTCACGAGTAGTAGTGTCACTGGATGCGGCTAAAGCATTTGACTCTATAGAATGGCCATACCTTTGGGAAGTCTTGAAGAGATTTGGCTTGGGGGACCAATTCATTAGATGGGTGAGACTACTATACAAACAACCGGTGGTGAGAGTCAGCTCTAATGGCTACCTATCAGCTGCACTCAACCTATGTAGGGGCACCCGACAGGGATGCCCATTACCACCATTCCTCTTTGCCCTGGTCCGTCAGGCAAACAGCATCACAGGACTCCGCCTGGGGAGCATGGAAGAACGCATCCCTTCTAGATGCGGACAACATACTATTATATCTGGATAACCCAGGCAACACCCTCCAGGCAGGAGTATAGTGGACCACTTTGGATGATTTTCAATGCTAAAAATCAATTGGGAAAAATCAAGTATACTCTCAATCGACACCAACATAAATCCGACTTATTTCCTCCCACCCCTCTGGTCTGGGTGGACTCATTCAAATACCTTGGCATTGTGGTTCATAGGAATTTAGACGCTTTTATACCCTCTAATCTTGAGCCGATCCTCTCCACTATGAAAGACAAGCTGAAAGTGTGGGCTAACCTGCCCATTTCCATCTGGGGCAGGATCAATCTTCTAAAAATGATATTCCTCCCCAAGTTCCTCTACATCTTCCACAACTCCCCTGTTTCCATCCACCGTTCCTTCTTTACCTCTATTGATACGGCCCAAACTGCATTTCTCTGGGCAAACAAGCCACCAGGTTTGCTAGAGCCAAACTGTGGGCTCCTGTTAGCGAAGGGGGGTTGGGCCTCCAGCATTGGTATTTTTACTCATTGGCAACCCAGATCTACTATATACACTGGTGGCTTAATCCAGATCCATATAATCCGAACTTCCCACTACAGGCCACTTTGGCAAGCTCAATAGAGTCACTCTAATATATCCCATTTCGCAAATCTCCAGATCTACATACAACCCACCCAGTTATAATCACCCCATACAAAGCATGGCAGCAGGGTGGCAGCACTTAAGGTTTGCAACCTAGCATTACCCCTTCTGTCACCTCATCTACCCCCTATGGGAGAATTCCTTCCTCCCACACCTGCAACACATAGCTGAGTACAAAGTATGGCCACAATGGGGCCTACGTACATTAGGGGATTTGGTTAAGGATGGAGTGATATGCCCCGGGACCAAAATTAAACATGTCCAAACCAGGAGCCTCTTCCCTGGTTCTCCTATTTCCAGCTTAGACAGGCCACCAATACCCAATTTCAAGGGAACGCTATGAACCTTACAACCTATAAGATAGAATCAGCCCTTAGAGCCCCTACCACCAAGAAACTTGTCACCAGGCTGTACTCGCTTCTCCTAGCTACTATTAAGCCTCCATTTAATGCAGCGGGTGCAGCCTGGAGCAGAGACATCCCAGGGTTGGAGGATGAGAACTGGGAGGAGGGCCTATAACTACCTCGTCTCAACCAGAGATAGACTAATCCAGTTAAAGATCCTTCATAGACTCCACTTAACCCCAAATAAACTGTTCCGTATGAACAGACTCGACTCACCACAGTGCCCTAAGTGTAAGGCCTCAAAGGCATCTTACCTACACCTCATCTGGTCATGCCCCCGAATCCAAGCCTTCTGGTCTCAGGTTCTCAAATATATTCAGTATAAAACTGCACTACCTAAACTAAAAACCCCTAAGGTATGCATTCCAAGGGCGGCCATGAGAATACTTTTCCATACCCTACTATTCTATGCCAGGAAATGTATCCTCCTGAATTGGATGTCCCCAGAAGCCCCCACATTTAACGGCTGGTTGAACTTGCTAAAAACAACACTCCCCCTAATACAACTCACCTATGCTGCAAGAGGGTGTCCCCAGAAGTATGATCTGGTTTGGCGAGACTAAATGTCAGTGAGGACAAGTTAATAGTGGCATAACTATCTATACCACTTATTCAATTGGTCTAGGGGTAACATGTACAGAATTATAAATGAATCAAAGTGTATACAAGCGTACAGGACTCAAATATATTAAATGCTTACGCTGTACTGAGATATTTATAATAAGATGGAACCATACATGATATAATTTTTTAAAAAAGATGAATTTAAAGGTGAACAACCCCTTTAAGCTAGCATATGTAACCTAACCTCACCTCACACATACTAAACTATGTCTGACCTGGCTACAGACTTATTCTATGAAAACATTCATTTTGCTATGCTAATCAAAGACCTGAAATACAATTGCCATTTTGTGCAACTCCTAAACTACAAGATTCTCAGGTTTCATATTCAACACAGGTATCATCCCCCACCCATTATTTCCAGTAACTTCCTACCTACACATGCCACCAATTACCTAATCCTATTTGCTTTCTCTTTTCATATTTCTGTATCTTGTCATTCTTTTAAAGGAAAACTATACCCCCCAAACAATGTAGGTCTATATTAAAAGATATTGCATAAAACAACTCATATGTAAAACCCTGCTTCATGTAAATGAACCATTATCATAATAATATACTTTTTTAGTAGTATGTGCCATTGGGTAATCATAAATAGAAAATTGCCATTTTAAAAAATAAGGGCCGCCCCCTGAGATCGTAAGATTCACTGTGCACACATACAAACCACATGTAAGGTCACATTAACCAATTAACAGATAGAGTTCTGCCTTTTGCTTCCTCACTTCTTCCTGTTACAGTTAGTGTTGTAGTATTTCTGGTCAGGTGATCTCTGAGGCAGCACAGATAGAGTCACGAAATGGTGGTTCAAGGCAAGAGATGTAAAAGGGCAATATTTATGTAAATATATATTTCAGTTTGGTAAGATTCTTTAATATGTCATTCAATTTGATATAAACTGTTGCTTAAGTATTCATTTTGGGGGTATAGTTTTCCTTTAAAGGAAAACTATACCCCCCAAACAATGTAGGTCTCTATTAAAAGATACTGAGTAAAACAGCTCATATGTAAAACCCTGCTTCATGTAAATGAACCATTATCATAATAATATACTTTTTTAGTAGTATGTGCCATTGGGTAATCATAAATAGAAAATTGCCATTTTAAAAAATAAGGGCCGCCCCTGAGATTGTAAGATTCACTGTGCACACATACAAACCACATGTAAGGACACATGAGCCAATTAACAGAGAGAGTTCTGCCTTTTGCTTCCTCACTTCTTCCTGTTACAGTTAGTGTTGTAGTATTTCTGGTCAGGTGATCTCTGAGGCAGCACAGATAGAGTCACGAAATGGTGGTTCAAGGCAAGAGATGTAAAAGGGCAATATTTATGTAAATATATATTCCAGTTTGGTAAGATTCTTTAATATGTCATTCAATTTGATATAAACTATCTGTTGCTTAAGTATTCATTTTGGGGGTATAGTTTTCCTTTAACCTTTTGCACTGGCTGTGCCCCCTTCTATTTTTCTTCCAAATCACCCTCTCATCCCCCATATCCCCTTTTTACCCCATTTACCTTTAGAAATTGGCAGGCATTTGAGCTCTCTGGCATATCCCCTTATGATCCTTTAAGATAGCTTGAGGTTTTATAGTGGACCCAGTTTATCACAATGTCCCAATGCACATCTGTGTTAAGACTATAGGAGTTAACATTATTCCCAAGAATAATGTAATGATTATTCAGTTATGACAAAAATATACAAAAATGGTGTGACTAATGCTGTAATCTGCACAATAGATTGATTGGGTCAGAATTGCGAGGCTGCCAAAAAAATTCACAATTTACAGTAATCCGAAGAGGATAGGAGCATTGCATTAAATGTTAGCAGTCTTAGCAGGGATCGGAAGAGAAGGCGAGAGAGAGAAACCACATTGGTGTTTATTACATGTTGGGAATCCAGCTGAAAATCAAAACCGTGCATGTGCAGCAGAGTGGATGGCAATCCTACTGTATTGACTCAAATAGGAAAGCATTCATCTTAGAAAAATTCCGATGCAGTTATCAACTGTTCAGTTCAGTAAGACAGCTGATGGCTGGAAACACTGTGGCCATGTGTCAAACCATACAGCTGGCTCACAAAAAGAAAATGTGTTCATATCTTTGTGTAATGCTTCCCTTGAGGTGATCATAAAAAATTTTTTAGGGCCCTTGCTCACAGGCGTTTAAAGCTGCGCTGCCCTGCGTTACAGTTTTATGCGTTCAGCCGCAGGGGAGTGCAGGAGTAGACGCAATGAATTATTTTCAACGCGGCTGTACTCACACAGACGCATGTAAGCATCGAACGCAGGAAAAATGCAACATGCTCCATCCCAACCTGCATTCATCGCTTACACGCGTCTGTGTGAGTACAGCCGTATTGAAAAGAATTCCTTGCATCTACTACTGCGGCTGAACGAACAAAACCGGAATGCAGGGCATTTAGAAATTGTCAAACTGGCCATACACACTGAGCTTGAAAACAGCTTGTCTGCTCTTTGTAAAAGGGGCCTTTGCATATTGATGCATTTTGAATTTGAGATTTGCCATTAGGTTCAGGTGAAAAGTAGCACAGCCATTATTAGAATAAAACATATCCCGTGTTCTAGAGCTATTACACGTGAGCGTTTTCTTTTTTTTATGTGTTTCACTGCAAGGGAATGCATGAGTTACTGGAGTGCATGCTTTACAACAGTGGTTGTACTCGCTTCACCAATGCATCTGACAAACGCAGGTGGCACGCAACTAGCTCCATGTTACTTCAAAATAATAAAAGGGGTTCATAAAATGACAATATAAGATTACAAAACTATCACTCCCAGTGGAGTAATTATTTTTGGAATATGACATTCTATTTATAACAACTTAAAATCACTTCTTTACTATAATTTTATTTCACCTATAATGAGCTAAAAGCAGAGTACGCAGGAGTAAAAATAAAAAAGCCCTACCCCATGTTTTTTTTCTGCATGTAAGTAATTAAAAGAACAAGGTTTAAACATTTAGCTAGCAATGTGTTTGATTGATCAGAGCTAATTGCTTATTTGCTGGCTATGGTTTGTTCCACTATGTGAATTTCTCCTAAAGCAGCCTTTCTGTCCATAATAGCAAGTTTCAAAAACTGAACATATTGCTATAAATGAATCCCTGTAGTAAAGAGCATCTACAAAAACCAACATGCTGCAGTGTTTATTTGCAAATCATATTCAAACGCATGCCGCATGGAAATCAGTGCAGTCTACAGCATGCATTTCTAACATACCTGGCAAGCTGTAAGGTTAGCCAGAGTCAGGGTTTGTCAAACAAATACAAGATTTCAGGTGGCACAGGCAAATTCTGCAGAGGTGGAGAATATAGTCTGCCATTGCTTTCCATCACCATTCTCCTGAATGGGCATAACCCCAATAAAGCTTTATCAGGTGTAACTCCTCCTCCATCTGTGACACATTTTACATCACTGCTGCACGCAGCATGGCCTTCATCCAGAGCACTGAACCACCAGCATTCCCAGGGATAATTTCCATTTATTTAGACTCATTCTGCAACATGTGACTTTTACAAGTAAAGGTATGGCACCTGTTACCCAGAATGCTTGGTACCTGGGGCTTTCCATAATTTGGATCTCCATATAGTCTATAAAAGATCATTTAAACCTTAATTAAATTCAATGGAGTTATTTTGCCTCAAGTAGGAATTAATTATAACTTAGTTAGGATGAAGTAGAAAGTAATGTTCTATTATTACAGGCGAAAAAGGAAGTCATTTTGAAAAATGTGAATTATGGGATTAAAATGTAGTATATGAGAGATGGGTTAAGCGGGGTAATATCAAAGCACACAATGTCCTTATTGCTACTGTTGGTTTATGATTATAGTATGTGCTCCTTCACACAGTGGTTTGGATTTGCCTTGTCCAACACAATTAGCATAAAAATAGCAAAAACCCACTGGAGAGCAGATGCAGGTGCAAATGTAGTGTTTATTTAGAAATGCATAATGCCATGCAACTCGAAATAAACTACACTAGATTTGCTCCTGCATCTGCTATCCAGTGGGTGCATTTTTTATTATTTTCATTTCTATGAGAGATAGTGTTCCCGTGATTTAGAGCTTTCTAGATAATGGGTTTCTGGAAAATGATCCTGTATCTGTAGTTGTTTTACATGGATGATAAGGCAAACACTAACCTAGCATCCTATGGATAATGTCATACAGATATGGGGACTATAAGGAATATTGAAGCCCAAAACATATAGGCTAATGCACACAGCAGAACTTGGCTTGGTCTAGCCCCACTTAGATTGCAATCATACACTAACATATAGGCCAATATCTACTTTTATTTGGGGAAGTTTATTAAATATGCCTAATACAGGGTTACCTATGGTTTCTGTACAATCTTTCACTATATAAAGTTGTATATTGGCATGTATGCACTGAAGCTATAGGAATGTGATGTTCCTCCAGTACAACTGTGAAATTTAGTTGTATGCTGCAACACCTTACCTGGGTCTGTATAGTGATCCAAGAGTTCGTTAACATTGTTCAGTCTGACACTATTCACAGAACTAGATTGTGCCTCCATATAACAAAAAGGAAAGAAGCTATTTGAAAGGAAAAGTGCAGTGGCACAATTATTGAGGAATTAGGGTCCTGGGGGAGTGCCCAGTGGACAGGTCTGCTTCGTCTACAGCTTTACCAAATCCCCCCTCCCCGATCAGGTAGATTTTTTTTTTGTGGTGTGCCATTGTTACGCTGCTGAATGAGTGATATTCTTATTAAATGTAATTTGGCAATTTACAGTGAATATTCCCACTTTACATATAAATGCATAATTTGAGGAAGACCTTGTATAAGAAGTGGTTTATTGAAAATACCATCATTAATAAAGTACCATAAAGAAGATATGTCTGGACTACTGGCTTCCCAAGAACTATCCACAGGGAGCAAGAACTATCCACAGGGAGCACAAGGGTCATTACACATGGGCATTTGATCCTGCACCCCCCTGCGTTTAATCCTTCCACCGCTGGGGACCATAAAAATAAAGGCAGCCCATGCTTCTTGATCGGACTATACTCATTAAGGTGCATGTAAGCACCCAACACAAGTAGAACACATCAAGTTGCATTCTACCTGCATTCAGCACAAAGGTCAGAACTAGGGGAAGTGCAATGATGATGAGACACTAGGCAAGTACCTCTACTTTCACATACCCCTGGTCTAGGCCCTAGGCCCTTGTTTCCCCCACTGCTGCTTGCCACTATCACTCACTTGTGTGAGTGTCATCACAGCTTTCGTGCACATGTGGGGGAGGGGATGAGATACATGGTTGGCTTGGCCCGACTCTGTTCGCACTTACATGAGCCTTGTGCAGCCTGAGTGCAGATACATGGAAAGAATTTCAGCTAGCTAAATAAAACATTTGCATTTCTAATAGAAACTTTCTATACATCAATTCAAGGAAATATTCTTGGTGAGAATTCACTGAAATATGGTAACTTTACTCTTGTTGGAAGTTGTAAGCCATGTTTAAATTAGTGAGTTCCGATTCTCACATGGGAGACAGTGAGGCGAATTTTATTTAAGGTAGACACTGTACATTAACAACCAAAAAGCACAGTAATCCAGGCACAGATTCAAAACTGTTACAACTTGCTACATTAGTTGATACATTTCTCAGCAGCATCTGTGGAGTATAAGCAACTATTGTATCAATTATAACAGCTGCCTGTAATGAGGCTCAGGGATTCTGCTCAGCACGGACAAAGGAAAAAATGTTTCAACAAATGCAGGCATATCCAAAGTCAGGCCGGGGACCAATTATGGCCCATTTTCAAATTTACAGCGGCCCTCAGCCTCCATCATGAAATTAATAATAATGGGCCCCCCAGCACAGTGCGATCAGGAATCACGTAGCCGTGGCAGTAACATTAACACCAATACCTTCAGCACACAGGCAGCAGTATAGACCAAATGGCAGATCATTTCACTAATTTGCCAAATATTACTGCTATGACTACGTGATTCCTTGTTTAAATGAGTTAAATGATGTTAATGGTTCAAAGAATGTCAGGCTGAATGGTCGGCCCCCATATATTTTCACCTCGCCAAATCTGGCCATTGTTGCAAAAAGTTTGGATACCCTGAACTAATGTTTCAATTTAAAATAGTTTGCAGTGTTTTTGACCCCCCTACACACCCCCTGCGCTGCTTCAGAAAGTGAAAAAATTTTACTTTAAATGTCAATATTAGAGTCATTATTTCAATTGAACTGAAAAATAGTATTGGAAGGTAAACCTGACAAATAATTTTTACAATGCTTTACTATCAAAAGTTGTAAGCTGCAGAAAAATGTGAAACATGAGTGCAGCCAGACATTATGCATCTAAAATAAATGTTATGTAGACACATTGCATTCACAAAGTATGTGTGCATTTTCAACAAGATAAAGCATTTTACCATCTGGCAGTCTGACAGAAAAGCCTGGGGTTGAAGATGCCAGGAGAACACAAGCTGTCTGTATGCATAATACAGATGGTAAAGTTTGGTGGGGAAGGAATAATGGTCTGGCTCTCTTTTCCATAGTTTGGGCAAGGGCCCAAGTTCCACTGTAAGCAAAGCTTAAGGCTACACCATACAGTTGCATTCTTGATATTCAACGCTTCTTACTTGGTGACAACAGTTTGGGAAAGGCTCTTTCCTGCTTCAGCAGAATAATGCTATTGTGCACAAAGTGTACCAGTGTACAGTACTGGTTTGCTCAAATGAGAATGAAGAACTGAGTGGCCTACACAATGACCTCATCCCAAATAAACACCTGTGGAATAAAGTCTGACTCTTAGCAAGGCCTGATGGCCAAAAACCTTGCTAATGCTTTTGTGGCTCAATGGAAGCAAATCCCCAATGTAAAATACAGTGGAAAGTCTTCTCAGAAGTATAGAGGTTTCTAAAGAAGAGAAGCATGTTTGTTTTAGTATCTTTGGTTTGGTAATGAGATGTGGCAGGATAATTTTGGCCATACTATGATGTGAACTAACACCATGTCATTAGGACAAAGATAAGTTACATATTAAAAATAATCTAGGACAGCATCATTATCACTATAATGATATACTGTAGGGTTAGTTGCCATGTCTGCCTTTTACCCCACTTCAAGTATGGGCTAACACCACTTTGGGCAATTTGCCTCTGGATCTGTTTAAAGGAGAAGGAAAGGTTAAAACTAAGTAAGCCTTATTAGAAAGGTCCATCTAAATATACCAGTAAACCCTCAAAATAGTGCTGCTCTGAGTCCCCTGTCAAAAGAAACACTGCATTTCTTTCCTTCTATTGTGTACACATGGGCTTCTGTATCAGACTTCCTGTTTTCAGCTTAAACCTCATTGCCCTGGGCAAGAGCATGCTCAGTTTGCTCCTCTTCCCCCCTCTCCCTTCTCTACTGTAATCTGAGCCCAGAGCAGGGAGAGACTCAGGCAGGAAGTGATGTCACACCACATTAATACTGCAGCTCCTATCCTAAACAAACAGAGAGTTTCTAGAGCTTTTTACTCAGGTATGGTAAAACATTCTACAGAATAAATACAGCATTCTAGCTTGCACTAAATAAAAAATGCCTCCGTAGCTTTCCTTCTCCTTTAAGCTAATATGCTCATGAGGGAGTGCAGGCAAACTGGCAAATGATCATGTTCTGTTTACATACTTAACATACTTTTACATACTTTAGTTATATAATATCCTTTATTTTAAAAGAGCAGCATGTTACAGAAATGATCCCTGCACCAATGGAGCTTACAGTCACAGACACACTACCTGTTTTTGGAGTGTGGGAAGAACTTAGAGTTTAGAATTATTTTTAATATGTCTAACTAAATGTAATTTTTTAAAACTTTAAATGGTGCAAGAGTAAATTTATAGTTTAAGAACTTAGAGAAAACCAACACAAGCTCTTTGCAGATAGTACCCTGGTTGGGATCAAACCTAGGCTGCAGTGCAGAGATGCTATCCAATGTGCCACAGTACAGTTAAGAAGTCATAGCATACTGAAGATCAGTTGCTAAAAATTACAACCACGAAAATGACTGAATTTTTGCTTCTGAATTTTCCCAGTCAGATGGAGTTTCTGAGAAAGTATATGCACATGATTCAATAGGCTGGACAAAAGCCTGGGAATGCAGAACTGAAGCTGATGCAATTTCTTTCCCAGAAAACACCCCCAGCTTCAAGAGAACTCAATGAATGGTATGGTATTTCTGGTATACAGATCTGAAATGCGGTATCTGTCAGTTGCACTGAATTCAGGCAAGATTTACTTATCTAAACTAAGGTTACTTAATAAATGCAAGTTCCTGAGTTGCACTGATTGCACTTTGCAAACACATTGCAATTACATGAAAGGGCAAATCAACCCTAAAATAAAAACTTCCTGAATAAAACATCATTCTAAACAGCTTTCCAATATACATTTATTTGTAATCAGGGAAGCTATTCCTATTGGAAATGCATTGGTTTGTTTCACATAATTTGGTAACCTTATCCTAATAAAGCCAAAAGCTTTGGAATCCAGCGTGCAAATACTACATAAGATTTATGTGCAACTCACCAAATTAGCGATTTTTTTATCCTAAGTATCATGGCATGCACTGCACCCAGAAATAGTCCTAATGAGGCATTTAATGCCCCGAGCAATACAAAGAATATCTTATTTCCAGAAGTGAATGATGTATGATGATTAATGACAAAATAATTCGTAAGAATAAAATACTTTGCATTTGATCACAATGTTTCTATTACTAGTTGCAGTTAATAAGATTAGATCAAGCTTTTGTTATAGCCATTCTTGCACACCAATCTATTAAGCAGCAAGCTGTAGACTGTACTGGATTCACATGGAGGCTATTCACTAAAATACAGTTGTACCTATACTGGATTTAAATTGGAGTAAAATTTATGCCAGCAAATCAAAAAATTTACAAAGATGTAGATTTTTTACTCTGCTCTATTCATCATTTATATTTCACTTCCTAGTTAGATGTTATTAAAGTAAGCAAAATGTTAATTATGTCAAAATCTTAAGCTAGCTTCACATAAAGGTTAAATTCTTTTGCACAAAGCAATCATTTTCACATGCTGTATTCCTCCCTAACAGCTTGTTAAAAACTAAAACAGGTATGGAAACCCATTATCCAGAAAACCCTGCATTAAATGGAAGGCTCTCTCCCATAGACTCCATTTTAATCAAATAATTTCGATTACCTATTTTGCTGTAATTAAAAACAATACCTTTTAGATTCTCCCAACCAATATATAATGAATCCTTATTGGAGGCAAAACAAGCTTATTAGGTTTATTTAATGTTTGAATGATTTTTAGTAGACTTGGAGATCCAAATTACAGTGATAACCCACCCTTATATCTTTATTCTACACACAATCCATGCTAAGAACTTGAGCAATTGCAGGTCCTCTCATTTGAAAAGAGGATGATCTTACACTGGCTAAAGAAAACATGTGTTGATGGAAAAGTTCAGTCCCGGATGCAATAAAACGAAGTACGGTAACAATAATGGAAAATGAAGACAATGAAGCAGATGCAATGGTATAGAGATAAATAATGTAGACTATAAGTATGGACATATGAAAGCAGTTCTTCTCCCTGTAGGTTACAATGGAAATTATGGCTGCTAAAGAACTGAGCCAAGGTGTGGCTCATTTCCATATACAGGTATGGGACCTGTTATCCTAGGGTTTTCTGGATAACATATAACAGATAATTTGGATCTTCATACCTTAAAGGTGGCCATACACGGGCAGATAAAGCTGCCGATATCGTTCATTTAGACCAATTTGACAGCTTATCTGCCCGTGTATGGGGGCTTCCGACGGGTCTTCCCGATCGATATCTGGCCACGATATTGATCGGGAAGGTTTGATTTTTACCCGACCGACCCATCTGAGCCCCTTGGCGTATCGTAATTCGATCGTTCAACCATATGGCTGAACGTTCGAATTACCCCCGATATAACCATGCTGTGGCATATCGGGGAAAGATCCGTTCGTTTGGCGCCAAACGAGTGGATCTTTGAGTCTATGGCAAGCTTAAAGGAACAGTTCAGTGTAAAAAAAAGCTGGGTAAATAAATAGGCCGTGCCAAATAAAAAATGTTTCTAATATAGTTAGTTAGTCAAAAATGTAATATATAAAGGCTGGAGTGAACAGATGTCTAATAAAACAGAATCCAACTTCCTGCTTTTCAGCTCTATTACTCTGAGTTAGTCAGCGACTTGAAGGGGGGCCACATGGTACATTTCTGTTCAGTGAGTTTGCAATTGATCCTCAGCATTCAACTCAGATTCAAAAGCAACAGATATGACCCATGTGGCCCCCCCTCAAGTCTCTGATTGGTAACTGCCTGGTGACCAGGGTAACCAGTCCGGGTAAACCAAGAAAGCAGAAAAGCAGGAAGTAGTGTTATAGCTGTTATATTAGACATCCAGTCACTCCAGCCTTAATACATTACATTTTTACCTAACTAATTATATTAGAAACATGTTTTATTTTGCACAGCTTATCTATTTACACAGGTTTTTATTTTTACACTGAACAATTCCTTTAAGTCTACCAGAAAATCATGTAAACATTAATTAAGCCCTGTTGGTTGGTTTTTATTTCAATAAGGATTGATTATGTCTTAGTTTAGATCAAGTACAAGGTACTTAAATAATTTTTTCAAAATTTTAATAATTTGGAGAACATAGAGTCTATGGGAGACAGCCTTGCCATAATTTGGAGCTTTCTGGATAATGGGTTTCTGGATAACAGATCCCATACTTGTACATAAACCGAGTGAATAAAAGCTGAGAGAGAAGTCAGTGTTAACAGTGCACTACACTTGTATAGATTAATTAGAACAACAGAACATTGCAGTTTTGTATCCTTGTTTGAAGGCATGTATCAAACCAATACATTCCAGGGATTAGAAAAAGCAGAAAACTATAATTTAATTATTTGAAGTGGAAACTTTGTAAGAGATAAACAGGTAGGCCTGACAATCCGTATCATGACTTTATCAGTTATATTGAATTTGTGACTTCATAACTGAAGTAAAACTGAGAACATTTTGTAGTAAAAAAAAACTCATGCCAAGAAACACCGGAAGACAAACCTGAATGATAAAAACCTGTGCTCATAAACCACCAATAAAATGTGTCCTATCATTAAGCCATTTTGAACACCATGCCTTCAGTATACCGAAAACATTTAACCCAGTACGTTTATTTGGATTTATGCTATGAAGTATATGATACTAATTTAATATTACAGAAAAAAGGCTAGTTAGTCAAAAATTAAGAATCGTTTCAATAAATAAGGCACTATAGTAATGGCATTGCTATATTTCAGAGAATTCTAGATTTAGCAAGGGTCGAAGTGAATTTGAAATTCAAAGTAATTTTTGGATACTTCGACCATTGAATAGGCTACTACGACTGCGACCATCGATTTGTAGTAAAATCGTTCGATATTCGACCATTCGATAATCAAAGTACTGTCTCTTTATAAAAACTTCGACTTCAATAATTCGCCAATTTAAACCTGCCAAATTGCTGTTAAGCCTATGGGGGACCTCCTGTGTGTTTTTTTAAGTCGAAGGATTTTTTGGGAAAATTGTACGATCGTGCGATAAAATCGTTAGATTCGAAGTACGATCGGAGTATGATCGTACGATGTATAAAATCCTCCGACTTTGAATTTGAATGTCGGAGGATTCTATTCGGTCTAATTTCAAAGTTTTTTCTACTTTGAAATTCGATCCTTGATAAATCTGCCCCCAAGTGTTTCCATAGAACAAACCCCATATCTGTAAAAAAAAAAAAAAACACCATTTAAAATTTTTTAAGGGTTTTAGTCAAAATTAACCAAATTGTGGCAACAATACAGGCATAGAATTTATTTTCTGGAATCCTTGGGATCTGGGCTATCAACTTACAGTATCCCTGTAAGTTGAAGTACCCTGTATTAAGGCTACTAGAAAAGAAAATAGAATTGTTTTGTCACCAATATAGACTGGTAATTGGAACTTTCTGGATATAAGGTTTCCGGATAAGAGATCTCATACTCAAAGGGAATTGGCAATTACATATTTCAGAGTTTTCATGATAACAGATTCCATACATGTACAATAATAAAGCAAACGCCATGTTATAATTTTAGATATATCATACACCGCATGTCCAATGTTGATGTGTCTCAAACTAATGACACTAGGAAGCTGCCTTACAGTGATATTACTATTTCACACTATGTGATCAGATATAATTATTCAAACTGCAAATTTGTGATATATATAGGGTCATTAAAAAGTGTATTATGAGGGTAAATGTAAAATCTGTAGAATTGACTGCAGGGCAAGTGGTAGTCTAAATAAAGACATAAATCCATTAAGTTCAGCCCTTTCAAAACCCTAATCCAACATCCCTGGAAACATACAAGTGTCTCACTGTAAGGCCTGGTGGCAAGATATAATCAGTGGATGTATCACCGAAGATTACTCTGTGATTCTTGGAGATACTGGTCATAATTCTGAATGGTAATTGTCACGCATTGCTGATAGTTACTGAATAATTAGTAATTCATTCTTCCAATGTTCAGCAACCACACAAAGTTACATTCATCATGGCAACATAACCTCTGGATATCTTCAAAGAAGTCCCATACTGCTTTATAAAATGATTCAATAACATTCTCCTAAGCCTTCAGTGCTCAGAATTATCTAGGGAATTAACCCCCCCCCCTTCCCGAGGGATGAAATCACATGATTTGACCTCCTGGAGGTTACAGGATATCTGCTGGGGTCTTAGATGTCACCGGGTAGAAAAAGGCTCTTAGTGAAGAAAGTTTCCTTAGCCCTATTGCTTATTGTTCTTCAGTACACAACCCCGCTGTGCTGTTTAATAGGATTTCATTGTCAAGCTGTCAAGGGAGAATAGAAGGCACACATTTGTTGGTAAACCCTTGCACTCTACTGTGGACCTATCTTACTTTTTAATATGTCTTCCGTGCATTTCCCCTTTAAAGGAATGTAAACTGAAATATAAAATTTTGTTTTAATGTAATTCTATGCAACTTTACATTATACATTAACGAAAAATTCTAAGTAGTTTTAGAGGTATTTGTAAACTTAACTGCTATTAAGCATTGTGTTTGTCTGGCCCTTGTTATGCACTGCTAGATCAGACTATTGAAAGAATGCTGCAGAGGCCAGCTGATTAACAGACCTGTAAAGAAGCATGTGAGGCATTGTGGAACATGGAGTCTTGGTTTGAAAAAAGCTGGCTCCTGCTTCATTGTTTAAAGTGTCAGAACTAGGAATGCAGAGAGAAACAAACAATAGCGCTTTCAATTGCAGTGACATTAATAAATAACTTTAAGACAACTGAAACATTTCAATTAATGCATTTTGAAAACAAACTTTTATTTCCCCTTGCAAAACCAAATGCCAAATTGTCTTATTATATCCCTTATAGTAATAAGTCAGTGATTATCCTACACATGTAATATTGCCAACTAAGGAAAGGTGATACAGAGCAGCTCAAAAATTTAATTGGTTGCTACTGGTTATTAAGGTGGCCATAGACGCAAAGATCCACTCGTTTGGCGACATCGGATCGTTCCCCGATATGCCATTAACGAGCACGGTTATATGGCGATAATTTCAAAGGATTGGTCGGACTTCACTAAAATCGGTTGTTCGGCAAGATAAATCTTTGCGTCTATGGGGACCTTTAGAATAAAGTACAGTTATTATGTAATAAAAAAAGTCAGGGGAGCCCTTGGGCTCGGATCTATAGTTGGACAGCTCTGGGCAAGTAAACAGATACACATGTTCCCAAGGCGTCTTCATTCAAACCAGAAGCAGTATGGCTCTTGGAGAAGTTACAGTTAACTGGGCAATGCCTTCTAAAACAGGAACCAAAGTAAACAAAATACGGAATGCATGTGGTCAACATCAAATAGAAGGAGAATGTCACAATGTCTTAGATCACTTGCAAACTATGGTGATGGCTTAAAACTAAAGAAAAAGGGAGGTCAATGCATCCAGTTTTACTTTAGGAAAATAATCTGCTTCCATGATGATGTAGGAATAGAATGAGAGAAAAAAACATCACTGAGCTGCTCTCTAAACTTATTAAATGTGTACAGCTGCCAGTGGAAACAGGGGCTTGCCATTATAATCACTGACTCATGTGTCTGTTGGGGAATGACAACATGCAAATAAAACATGAAAAACAGTGTTTTTTAACATGTACTACAACTATAATTGGATGGAATAATAATCTACAGCATATGACACATGCTTTAATGGGGCATACAATTATACAATTATGTATATAATAAATCATATGCTGTTTGTATGGTTATATTTTCTAAGTAAAAGAAAAGTACATATCAGAGTTATGGTATGCCTCATTTCAAAGTTGCTGGCCAATCAAGCAAGTGCAGTGATTACAAGTCATGCAGCTCCAAGTTTGTACAGGTTTACATTGTGGACAATCAACTTTAGTTGAGCCACATTGACGGGAAGCAGCTCCTAGACTTTACACATTGTTGGAAACATACAAAATAATACAATTATGAGAGTCTTGCCCAATTGACAATTAGCTTTAAATTGTCTACTGAAAGAAAAAAAAATATAGAGTTAATCTTTGGTTGCTAGGGGTTACTTCACTAAGGCAACATGCTATAAGTAATTACTTGCACAGAGATGGCCCCACGTGTTCATTATATTATGTTATGTTATTATGGACTAGACACACGGTACCTATAAAGAGGCCCCGAGTTTATATTCAGAACTGATTAGCAGAAGGAAGATAGACTAAAGTATACTTGCCTGGCTTAAATAGCTGCTGTCACATGGGGGCCATGCAAGTAATCCTCATATGATTCTCCTCCTTCCTTGTAAAGATCCTCCTGTAATTAATGGATCTCTTCTTATGTGTTAGTAATTCGGAATGCCGAATGCTATAAGCAATTCATGAAATAATAATACTAAGGCTGTTTTATTCCACAGCTCCTTACTGTTCAGTACAAAAGCAAAAAGCTACTTCCAAGTAGACTTCAGTGCAAAAAAAATAATGTGGAATCATAGGATTGCTACCTGTCTGGTTTTGAACCGGAGAGTCCAGTTTTGGTAGGTGCTGTCAAGTTCTAGAAATACTGTCCAGGATTCAAAGGTCCTAAAACTGGACAAAACATACACAGCATATTTGTACTCCTCAGCACAAGGACAATGGCCACAAATGTCTGGGACTCATGAACATTTCTTTTGCAAATACTATTTTGTGTGAGCTCAATGATCAAACACTTTGTAAAATACTTTTGTATTGTAAGTCTTGCTCTGTATGAGATTTGGCAACACAATAGACTGCTTGTCAGGGGCAATGAGGTATAGGGGTAATGTGAGGCACTAGATGGAAGCTGTGGGTGACAGAAGCACCTAGAACATGATCTTTCTAAGTCAATAGCCAGTTCATCTAATACCCTATTACTGCAGGTAAAGATCAAATAAAGACAGGTGCTTAAAAAACAAGGGGAGCATGGAGAGTGTCAAAGAAAACAGCCACATGAACCATCAAATAGGAGAAAAGGATTAATGTGCTTGATCCTACCATAAATCCAGATTAAACCATTAGGCAAGATGCATGAAGCCTCACACTTCTAGAATGGTCAGATATTTGTAAATCACTAAATCACGAGGCTCAGGTTGATCCACCATACACAAAAAGTGTATATGTCTCAAGCTGTCATAAGATCAGACATTGTTGGCCTTGGTATTGGTATAATTAAATTATTTGTTTTCTGATGATTAAAAAAAAGTATCCATAACAAAGGTTTTATAATTACTAACAGACATTTGCATTTTACAAATTAGGTACACATTATGTTAAGTTAGCCTTCATCCCCTGTTTGCATTTGTTGTACACAGTGGTGGAGATATTCTGCACACCCTTCAAATTATGCTTATAATTAATTTCTACTTAATGTTGCTATATACTAGACAACATTCTGTGGCTAAAGTTGCCACATTTTCAGGAAAAAAATACAGTCCCTATCATATTTGTAACTTTCTTTACTATTAAAGGCCTTTAACTTTTAGTATGATATAGAGAGTGATATTCTGAGACAATATTTACTTGGTTGTCATTTGTAATTATTTTGGTCTTTGGGTTATTTGGTTTTTATTTAGCAGCTGCAATTTCAGCAATCTGGTTGGTAGGGTCCAAATTACCCGAGCAAACATGCATTGATTTGAATAAGAGACTAAAAATGAGTAATAGTAAAATAGTAAAATGGGTAATAAAAAGTGGCAATAACAATACATTTGTAGCCTTACAGAGCCTTTTTTAGACTGGGTCAGTGACCCCCTTTGAATACTGGAAAGAGTCAGAAGAAGAAGGCAAATAATTTAAAAACTATGCAAAAAATAAAAAATAAAGGCAAATTGAAAAGTTGCTTAAAAAGTATACAACATACTAATAATGAATGTAAAGGTGAATTATCCCTTTAATAACTTTTTAGGAACAAGCATTATTTTTACTGGCTAGGCTGGTAAAATACAGGCGAGGTGGCAACCTTATCTGTGGATCTATATTGGGCCAACCAGATTTAGAACTCAATAAGAAGATACATTTTTATTCATGCAATTTATTCTAGTCCATTGTGTGGTTGTGTGGCCAAATACTACTGTTTTGATATTTAACAACCTTAAAGGTAGGATTTAATAGGAATTGAGGAGGAGCTGAAGCGTTTCTCATTTAGGGCCCTGACAGATAGGTCACTTCATCGCCTGTGGGAAAATCTCTCCATGCCTGAAAATACCTGTCCCTCTGGATTTTTTGTGAATTGCTGCCTGCAAAACACACGTGGCCGTGCTGTAATGGGGGCGGAGTTGCAACACAATTGGGGTGGAGTCATGGCATCAGGGTTGGAGCTATGACATGCCGATCTGCAATTGGCCAATCGCTGCTTCAATCGTGGATTCTGCAGATTCTGTCAAACAGAGTTCATGACAGCCATCTTCAGCCGCTTCTGTAATCTTTGGAATGAGACTGGCGCTTTTGCAATTTTCGGCGCATTTGCAGTTGTTGCGATGCAGAAAAGTGCTCCAACTGCGCATGCGCTGCTTTACCGGTCTCATTCCGAAGATTATCAAAGAGAAGAAGATGACGCCCGTGAACTGCGCTGGACAGAATCTGCACGGAGGGGTAAGTAAAGAGTAAGGGGCATTTGCCCGGGGGGGGGCAGCTAGGCTGGGGGGAGGGGGTTTGTGTAGGGTTTTTTTTATTAAGGGTTTGTTTCTCCTTTAAGTTATCCTTCTTTTGTTTGCAGACAGTCCCCTAAAGTTTATAGACTATGCTGGGTCCTAAATCTCAGTTGGGAGGGGAAAGCTGTTTTTTTTACGGTAGATTACCACCTAGCAGCAGCTATTCAGTTTGGCGGCAGCCTCCCGAAGATACGCTGGAAAAAATTATTTTACCACTACATCCGCATTTCAGCATTCTCCTTCTGGCATGCTTGTGCCGTTTAAATGTAGGAACAAGCACAGGTCTGCTCAGTGCTGATTGGACAGTGTGGAGCAGTGTGACATCATGGGAATGATGGGAACAAACAGGCTGATTGGATGCAAATCAATGGAGCAGAGGCACTGAGCAGATCTGCTTCTCTCATGCTGCAAAATTACTCAGGCTGAAAACAGCCACTGAAAACAGCCTGTGTGTCCATAGCATAATATTCCTCTTAATGCTCATGAAGGATATAATATCTTTATTTGCGGCAAATTCTGTGGTCTCCGTGATAAAGGAAAATTAGTCAATTTACATGTGCCGATTTGTTTTCCTGATATGCAGAAATGAATTGCGCTTTACATTTACCCACCTCAGGTTGCTATTTTAGATAATCAGGCATTAAAAACAAATATAATGGCTCAATTTCTTTCAACCTTCCACTTCAAAGTGGTGAATGTTATTAGTCCACCAACGATATTAGTCAATGTGGAACAAGAAGGCCTAGATAATAGATTCTTGCCATAAAGATAGCTCTGGGTTGGAATTTGTGGATTCTGGCAGATGCCAGAGGGGCTGCTGTAAGAAGCCAAACACAGTCACTATTAAATGGAGTCACTTCAGGAGATACCACTGGGGAGATCTCTTAAATAGAAGCTGGGTCATCCCCCTGTTTCCTATGAAAAAGTTAGGACAGCTCACATTCAGCAAGTGCTGAATGCAAAAAATACATATTACTTGCACCTAGGCAAGCTGTTGGACCTGTTATATGCATGCTCCTTTTGGAATACATATCTTTACAGATGGTATGTCATGGTATTAACCTTTCAAACTCTCTATATTTTCTTAAGGTTTATGAAAGCAGTAATGTACCAATTACACCAATGGGCAGTTCTTGTCTGTGAATTACCTTATAGCAGATGGTCCTTGATAACTGTAGAAGATCAGATCAACAACAGCCATTTATGAAGCTCAATTGTAACATGTTAACTTTAACTCTAAGGGGGTTATTTACTAAAATCCAAATTTATATCATAATGTTAATTAAAAAAAGCTTGACCAAACTCCCATGCCCAATTTTAGCTCATGTATTAATAAAAAAAACTGAGTTTAAGTGAAAAAACCTCAAGTGAAAACCCAAATTGTAGAATTTTTCAGGCTTTTTTCTCAAAAAACCATGTAAAGTCAGATTTGGGCTTTTTGCTGCATCACGGTATAATAAATCTCAAAAATCATAAAAAAAATTCTAGTTTTTGCCAAAAAAAAGCTTGATCAGAAAAATTTGAGCTTTAGTTAATAACCCCCTTCTTAGTACAAAGTTGCAAGAAACAAAACAAATCACTCAAAAATGACTTGTGGCAAGCATTGTCTAGCTTCTGGAGCTAGCCCAGTCTTCCACAAAGACCCACTGCAGTGCAGAGATTTCCACTAACTTTCTACTAAAGGAGTGAGACTAGGGAAAAATATATAGAATGTAAATACTGTACTCAAAAACAAAATTAAACAAATACAAAATATATGTGACAGTCCCCTTCCCTCATAGATGAACACCTTGTAGTTCCAACCAATATATTAGTCAGTTTAAGATTTTTACAACACCAGAACAGTAAAATGGTCCTAGTCTCCAACACAGAACAATACCACAGACATTTACTACAACTCATGGCTGCCAAATTAGCAGTTGTACTGCACTTTTGCCATATCCAGCCACAGTATGTTCAGATGAGCAACAGTAAAAGTCATATCATTTCTGTTCTAAGAAGCAGTTTTGCTTCAGAGCTTTACCCTTGAAAGAAACATATAGCCCAGAGCCAAAAGACATGCCAGTAATTCAAAAAGAAATATCAGACAGACTATAAACATATAGAGGCAGATTTATCAAAGGTCGAGTTGAATTTTCTAGCGTTCGGCACCAAGCATCTTAATGCCAGTGTCATTGCTTGTTGTGGGATTCGATTTTTACTGTTCCTGCCTAACCTTTGTTTCAACTACTGATTCCTGGTTTTCCGACTCTTTTGCCTGACTCTCAACTTGGAATTCTGCTGCCTGCCTTGAACCTTTTGCCCGACCTCGACTACATCTTTTCTTCAACCCTTGCCATTACCTCGCTTACAATTTTTCCATGCACTTCCTTGATGGATTCCGCAGCAGAAAGCTCGGGCCCCGAAAGGTCATCCGTGAACACCAGAACCCACAGGGAACATTGACATTCCTTGTTGTATTTAGAAACCTCTTCATTTATTTGCACAATTTATTCCTTAAAATTAAATATTTAATCTTAATAACTTTAAAATAATCTCACAAGTATATTAGTTCATTTTTGTCCACTATAAAATTTTAATATTGATATCATTCCACTCAAGGAAAATTCCTTTCAATCGACAACAACCAATACTGTTCTGAGAGGGCTCTACCTTCCTATTTTAATAAAAGTAGCATTGCAGTTTCTTCCAGTACCTTTCTAAACAATTTGACATAAAGAGATAAAAGCAACTTCTAGGTGTTGGCTATTCTCCCAATAGCTGTTGCCATAGAACAAAGTGTTTGCAGGAATCTATGACCTGCACACAACATTTGTTCTAGGGATATTATTGCCACCTAGCCTCATTGCCTGTTAATTCCATTTTGAGAAAATAATATCTATTTTTCATAAATTTTTTCTTGAAACTTTCGTTCTAGTTCATCTATGAGACAACTGAAATTACATCTTTGTCTCAATCTTTCTTAGTACAGGTATGGGACCTGTTTTTCAAAATGCTTGGGACCTGGCAATCTTTCTCCATCTCCATGCCTTAAGTCTGCTAAAAAATTATTTAAATAAACCCAATAGGCTGGTTTTGCATCCAATAGGGATTAATTATATCTTCGTTTGGATCAAGTACAAGCTACTATTTTATTATTACAGAGAAAAAGAAAATCATTCTTAAAAATCAGATTTATTACCTATAGCCTTTCCGTAATTTGGAGCATTCTGGATAACGGATCCCTTACCTGTATCTCCGCTATTATCAAAGAACATTCCCTTATCCTTAGGATTGTCATCTACCAGTTTCCCGGTAAAAAATCTGACTTTCCCATTCAATTACTCCCTTCCTATGATGTCACACTGTACCACACTGTCCAATCAGCACTGAGCAGACCAATGCTTGCTCCCACATCTAAAAGCACATCAGAAGGGGAATGCTGAAACACGGCTGTAGTTGTAAAATACATTTTTTTAGTGTATCTTTGGGATGCTGCCACCAAATCCAATAGCTGATGCTAGGCGGCAATCCTGTTCCTAGAACAAATGTTGTTTGCAAATCAGTCACTTCTTTCTTTATCCTGTGTCAAAGTATGCTCTTGGCATTTCCATAATTGACCAGGAGGGTTATTGAGCTACAATCTAAAAGGGGAAAGCTGATAGGGCTCTCTCTTCTCTTCTAGGATTCCACTTGAGCAGGGAGGTGGAAGAAGGTTACAGCCTGGGAGCAGGTAGGCCCAGAAGGGAATTAATTGTGAGGACCTCACTCTAATGGGTGGACATTTTCAAGTTGACTGTCTACAGACTGGTTACTGGCCCCTGAGGGGCAAACACCTCTAAAAGTTATATTCATTAATATATGCTTAATTGTACTGTACTATGTGTGCCTGCCTCCAAGGGATTTATGTTACATTCCTACCAATAAAAAAGTTATTGTTTGTTTCTAAGAACCACTGGCATCAATTTTATTGACTTCATCTGAGGGTGCAACCCCTTTCCTCTAAAAGCATGCAAGGGTCCACTCTCAGAGACTTGGGGGTCTATTTATTATGCTGTGGAAAAACTGTGGAAAAAACATCACTGATGATGTTGACAATATGCTGATTTCAACAGTCAAGTAAGAACACAAAAGCAAAGATTTGATTGTTTGCTAGGGGCAACATCACTGGTGATGTTTGTCTCCAATGTTAGTAAACATGCCATTCACATGTTAAAGGTCAACATCTTATTGGTTGCTATTAGTTATTGGCGACCTTTGTGCCCTTTATTACATATGGGGGCAAGTGTCCTGTAAACGTTTTATCTACTGCAAAACAGGAAGCAGCTTACGATTTTTCCACGCACTTCCTTGATGGATTCCGTAGCAGAAAGCACGGGCCCCAAAAGGTCATCCGTGAACACCAGAACCCACAGGGAACATTGACATTCTTTTTTGTATTTAGAAACCTCTTCATTTATTTGCACAATTTATTCCTTAAAAGGAAATATTTCATCTTAATAACTTTAAAATAATCTCACAAGTATATTAGTTAATTTTTGTCCACTATAAAATTTTAATATTGATATCATTCCCCTTAAGGAAAATTCCTTTCAATCCACAACAACCAATGCTGCTCTGAGGGGCTCTACCTTCCTATTTTAATAAAAGTAGCATTGCAGTTTCTTCCAGTACCTTGCTAAACATTTTGACATAAAGAGATAAAAGCAACTTCTAGGTGTTGGCTATTCTCCCAATAGCTGTTGCCATAGAACAAAGTGTTTGCAAGAATCTATGACCTGCAAACAACATTTGTTCTAGGTATATTATTGCCACCTAGCCTCATTGCCTGTTAATTCCATTTTGAGAAAATAATATCTATTTTTCATCATTTTTTTCTTGAAACTTTCGTTCTAGTTCATCTATGAGACAACTGAAACTTAAACTACAGTACATCTTTGTCTCAATCTTTCTTAGTACAGGTATGGGACCTGTTATTCAGAATGCTTGGGACCTGGCGATCTTTCTGTAATTTGGATCTCCATGCCTTAAGTCTGCTAAAAAATTATTTAAATAAACCCAATAGGCTGGTTTTGCCTCCAATAGGGATTAATTATATCTTCGTTTGGATCAAGTACAAGCTACTATTTTATTATTACAGAGAAAAAGAAAATCATTCTTAAAAATCAGATTTATTACCTATAGGCTTTCCGTAATTTGGAGCATTCTGGATAATGGATCCCTTACCTGTATCTCCGCTCTTATCAAAGAACATTCCCTTATCCTTAGGATTGTCATCTAGCAGTTTCCCGGTAAAAAATCTGACTTCCCCATTCAACTACTCCCTTCCTGTGATGTCACACTGTACCACACTGTCCAATCAGCACTGAGCAGACCAATGCTTGCTCCCACATCAGAAGGGGAATGCTGAAACACGGCTGTAGTTGTAAAATACATTTTTTCAGTGTATCTTTGGGATGCTGCCGCCAAATCCAATAGCTGATGCTAGGCGGCAATCCTGTCCCTAGAACAAATGTTGTTTGCAAGTCAGTCACTTCTTTCTTTATCCTGTGTCAAAGTATGCTCTTGGCATTTCCATAATTGACCAGGAGGGTTATTGAGCTACAATCTAAAAGGGGAAAGCTGATAGGGCTCTCTCTTCTCTTCTAGGATTCCACTTGAGCAGGGAGGTGGAAGAAGGTTACAGCCTGGGAGCAGGTAGGCCCAGTAGGGAATTAATTGTGAGGACCTAACTCTAATGGGTGGACATTTTCAAGTTGACTGTCTACAGACTGGTTACTGGCCCCTGAGGGGCAAACACCTCTAAAAGTTATATTCATTAATATATGCTTAATTGTACTGTGCTATGTGTGCCTGCCTCCAAGGAATTTATGTTACATTCCTACCAATAAAAAAGTTATTGTTTGTTTCTAAGAACCACTGGCATCAATTTTATTGACTTCATCTGAGGGTGCAACCCCTTTCCTCTAAAAGCATGCAAGGGCCCACTCTCAGAGACTTGGGGTTCTATTTATTATGCTGTGGAAAAACTGTGGAAAAAAAATCACTGATGATGTTGACAATATGTTGATTTCAACAGTCAAGTAAGAACACAAAAGCAAAGATTTGATTGTTTGCTAGGGGCAACATCACTGGTGATGTTTGTCTCCAATGTTAGTAAACATGCCATTCACATGTTAAAGGACAACATCTTATTGGTTGCTATTAGTTATTGGCGACCTTTGTGCCTTTTATTACATATGGGGGCAAGTGTCCTGTAAACATTTTATCTACTGCAAAACAGGAAGCAGTTTGTTACATGGTGCAAATTGTGATAAAGCAGAAGACTACTGTAGCGCACCCGTAGGTGTAGCTGTGTTAGATGGGTCCTGCTCTCGTCCACCTCTGGTGACACCCACAACCCCCAGCGATACACATAAACCAGCAGTGTAATAGCAAGCACTTTTATCAGATCCGAAGACCCAGTAATAAGGATAAATTGAACAATCTCTCTTTTAGCAATATGTTTCAACAAATAAGTCAAAGCATCTGAACACACAGTTATACCACTAATGTAATATCAAATGTTAGAAAATGACAATGAATAATAAACAGACTGATCTAGTCAACTCAGATAATGTTTAAGTCAAATTCCCTGAACACTGGCCAGTGTTAATAATAGCAGTAAGGCCGGCAGTTGGAGCTCATATATAAACCAGTATTTGTAATCCACAAGGCAAATAAACAGTAGTTGTGATCCACCAGGCTGTAGTGGGAGGCTTCACTCAGGAGAGCACACGCAGAAAATGACACAAGCTGAATTATTGGCGATATATGAATATTGGTGATATATGAATAATCCTCTCCAAATAGGCCTTTACCTTTCAGAATGGATTGCAGGCAGGCAGATATAAAAGTCCTGTCTCTAGTCCTAATTGTTACTGGCTTGTATAAAGCCCTGCAATGCCTGATTAAGTGAGAGTCAAAATCAACAGGTAGCACTCACTGAAAACTGCTTACAGTTTCTCCAGATATTGAGCAGACTAAGCAGTCACCATGTGATGTGATCTGTAACACTCCTCTTCAGATAGCAGACAGTCACTGGTCCCTGTGAAGAGAGGATTCCTTCTCACATGCAGCACAGCTCTGGGTATATCTCTATCTTCCCCAGATCTCCTCTGCCTTCCTGGAAGTTCTCCCTCTTCCTTTTCCTTCTTTCAGAAGTCAGTCTTTCTCTCATTGGCTGCAACTCCTCAGTCTCAAAGCTGCTCTCCTATTGGTGGCAGGAATCTTTCTTCTTCCTGTGGGAGGGAAACTGCAAGCCCAGCAAGGTCTTCAGCAATTAACTGTTTCAGTGCTGAAGATTAATAGAACTACAAGTCCAGAAATATTATTTTACACAGAATATACTTTGCACAATTTAAATAATAGCCATGTTAGCAGGATGGCTACACTCTCCCCCCACTGAAAATACTTGGGTCCTCCCAAGTCAAAAAGTAATTTAACATCAAATACAATTATAACATTAATGTACCATTAACTCAACCGCTGTTTTATAATATGGTATCACAACTGTAGAAATCAGCTGAGGTGTAGTGTCACCAACTGAGTAGAAAGTGGAGGGAACATGGGCGTAGATTCTACGATGAGCAGTGACCACAGGCTCTTGAGTATTATTCCCCAAAGTATCATATGTGAGTCTCTGTGGGGGTTTCACCAATCTCTGAGGCCTTGGTTCAAAGATATTGACAGGAGAACTTAGTTCTGGGGGTTGATCAATGTCTAAGCTTTCAGCTGTTATGTTGTCTTCTTCTAAAATTTCGTCTTGAACATCCTCACTCTGTTTCTCCAACACTGTACAGTTGCCATCAGGATTACTGTCAAGACTTCCAGTGACATTGAGTCCTGCCTGAGGCATGGAAACATTTGTCAGTCTATTGCTAGAAACTGGTTGTTCAGTGTGACATGGGATGAATTCTGATGCATCTGCATTGAGATTACTGTTAATGGAATCTTGAATGTTGTCATCAAAAAGTCCATCCAATCCCCATTCATCCTCACTGTCTTCTTCCTCTTCTGGGGAAGTACCTGAGTGTTGAATAGCAGGAAGAGTATCTTGTCTCCGTCTTAATCTTCTAGATCGTCTCAAGTTAGGTTTGCGCTGAGGCATTGTAGGTTCAGAATTTATAAATCTCACTGACTCTGCCAAAGGCATTAAATTATTGCGGTGCCAGGTTTTTATAGGACCTTCTTTACCTTCAGGGCGGACTTGATAGACTGGAATGTTAGGTAGCTGAGAGCAAATAATGTAGATCTCAGAGCCCCATCGATTAGCTAGTTTGTGCTTACCAGGCAAGCCCAAATTTCTCAACAGAACTCTATCACCAGGCTGCAAATCATGACATTTCACCTTCTTGTCATAGTGAGCTTTGTTCCGCTGATGTCTCTGTCCACTTGCATGTTCAGCTAGATCATAAGCTTCTTTGAGGTTCTTCTTGAGCCTTTCTACATAACTGGCATGAGATCGTAAAGGAGTATCATCAGCTGTAACTCCAAAAGTCAAATCAACAGGAAGACGAGCTTCCCTTCCAAACATTAGGAAGTAGGGTGAAAATCCCGTAGCATCATTCTTAGTGCTATTATAAGCATGCACTACTGTAGCCACATGTCTACTCCATTGGCTCTTCTTCTCAGCAGACAATGTTCCTAACATATCTAGCAAAGTTCTATTGAAACGCTCTGGCTGAGGATCACCTTGAGGGTGATAAGGAGATGTACGACTCTTTTGAACTCCCAGAAGCGTAAGTAGTTCGTAAATGAGTTTGCTTTCAAAGTCACGCCCTTGATCAGAGTGTATTCTTTTTGGCAGGCCATAATGTACAAAGAACTTTTCAACCAGTAGCTTGGCCACTGTAACAGCTTTTTGGTCACGAGCTGGGAATGCCTGAGCATATCTGGTATAGTGATCCGTCACTACCAGCACATTGCTGATTCCACCTTCATCGGGTTCAATGCACAGAAAGTCTATACAGACAAGTTCCATAGGTCCACTACTCTCCATTTTACCTAATGGGGCAGCTCTAGTGGGCAGAGTCTTTCTCTGGATGCAGCGAAGACATGAACGACAATAATCCTCAACATCCTGTTTCATACATGGCCAGTAGAATCTGTCTCTTACAAGTCCCAGAGTTTTGTCATAGCCAAGATGGCCATGTTCATCATGTAATGACTGAAGTACCACTTCTTGATACTTTCGGGGAAGCAGCAATTGCCACTTTTCATTGTCAAGAACACTAGGGGACCTTCTATACACTAGTCCATTTCGTATCTGTAGTCTGTGCCATTCTTTTGCTAGGAGTCTTGCTAGTGGATGAGAATCTGTATGAAGTATCTCAACCCTTTTATTCTCCAAAGCAGCAACAACTAACTGTCCGAGGGGGTCTTCTCTCTGGTCTCTCCTGAGATTACTGTTGCTCAAAGCTGGTAAAGAGTAACATTGCAATGTTACAAGATTACAGTAGGCTTGGGGTATGCTTGGACCTGGCAAACCCAGCTTCTGGGCCCAACATTCAGTTTGCTGACAGTAAGCTACCATCTGGCACATAGCTCTCACTCCTGGTGCTGGAATTTCCACCCACTCATCCTCAGGGTGTGAGTCTGCATGTGGCCTTCTTGACAAACCATCAGCATCCCCATTCTGATGTCCTGGACGATATTTTAAACTGAAGTTGTAGTTGGATAAAGCAGCCATCCATCTATGTCCAGTAGCATCTAACTTTGCAGTGGTCTGGATATATGTTAAAGGGTTGTTATCAGTCTGAACTTCGAAATCAGCTCCATAAAGGTAGTCATGTAGCTTGTCAACCACAGCCCACTTCAGAGCTAGGAATTCCAATTTGTGTGCAGGGTAGTTTCTCTCTGTTGGAGATAAACTTCGGCTGATAAAGGCTACAGGTCTCAGTTTCTTGTCATGCTCCTGGTAAAGGACTCCTCCCAAACCTTCTCTGCTAGCATCAACATGTAAAGTATATGGCTTTCTTGAATCAGCATAAGCCAGTACTGGGGCATGTGTGAGACAATACTTAAGCTGTTCAAATGCCTCTTCACACTCAGGAGTCCAACGGTTCTCAATGAACTCTTTAGAATTCCTTGGTCCCTTTGGCTTCTTCAACAGAAAGTCTTCATCAGTTTCATCAACTATATCATTTTGCAGCAGTTGGTTGAGTGGTCTAGCTGCTTTTGAGAACCCTTCCACAAACCTCCTATAATAACCACAAAACCCAAGAAAAGACCGCAGTTCTGTGATGGTTCTGGGTCTGGGCCAAGATGTCACAGCTTCAATTTTGCTGGGATCAGTTGATATTCCCTCTGCAGATACCACATGTCCCACATAGGTCACTGAAGATTGGAAAAACTTACATTTATCCAGGGACAACTTCAGCCCTTCCTTCTCAAGTCTGTCTAGTACTTTCATCAGCCTCTGTTCATGCTCCTCTAGTGTCTTCCCAAAGACAATAAGGTCATCGAGGTAGACTAGGACTTCCAGGAGGTGCATATCCCCAACAGTTTTTTCCATGATCCTCTGGAAAGTTGCAGGAGCACCTGAGAGACCTTGAGGCAAGCGATCAAATTCGAAAAATCCCAAAGGAGTAATGAATGCAGTTTTTTCCTTATCTTCAGGGTGCATAGGAATTTGGTAGTATCCACTCCTCAAGTCTAACACACTGAACCATTTGCTGCCCACCAGGCAATTAAGAGCATCTTCGATTCTAGGTGTGGTGTACTGGTCAGGAATGGTTCGCTGATTCAGAGTGCGATAATCCACACACATGCGAATTGATCCATTCTTCTTTCTGACAACAACAATGGGAGAAGCGTATGGGCTTCTTGACTCTTTAATTATTCCGGCCGCTTTGAGATCTTCCAGATGTTTTCTCAAGTCCTCCAAATCACCTGGAGCAACCCTTCTGGAACGTTCTCTGAATGGTCGGTCTTCTTTTAATCTTATACGGTGTTGTGCACTTCTTGCACACCCCACATCAAGCTCACTGGTGGAGAAACAATTCCTCCTCTTTATCAACATCTTTTTTACTCTGGCTACCCATTCAGGTGTCATCAGACCACCTCCTATATCAACATCTTCCAGCTTCAACTGTTTTGCGTTACCTTTATCACTTGTCAAAACAGAAGCAGGTAAGGGAGTGGCAGCGTATACATTACCCAAATGCACTTGTGAGCCAAGAACAATAGGGTTACTTCCTTTATTTGTCAGTCCCACAGACACAGTATCACAAGGATGTTTCAGCTTGTCAACAGGCCAGATTTCTGGTACTAACTCAAGTCCAGGTGGCAGTTGTAATTGTGGATCCATTTCCATCATAAGATGAGATGTGGCTGCTTGCCCACACATCCTTAATTTGGCTTTGAAACACTTGACATGACCAGGGAGTATTTCATACTCTTTCCCAGATAGTGTCCATACATGTCCTATTTCCTCTATCTTGTTGTCCTTTTCCTCCTGAAGGGCACAAAATGCTGGTCTCAGAAGTGGATGTAGTGTTGGATGTTCTTGAGTTAGCTGAGGCTTCAGCATTCTCCTGACAAGGTCAGTGTTGGTCCCCACTAAAATAGAAGCTATACCTTTTTCTTTTGGTCTTGGACACACAACAGCGAGAGTTTCAAAAACTTCTGTTGACCCCACCACCGAGCTGGGAAATTCTAGCTTCAGTGAGACATAGCCATCATAGGGAAACTTAGTATCACTTAGTCCCCAGATCTGCAAGTCTTCTAGCTTCAAAAGAGGCAAATGCTTTAAATGTTTCTGGTAGAAGTCTCTAAACAGGATAGTGATTTGTGCACCAGTATCCAGTAGTGCCTTACTGTACACGTCTTCTATCTTTACTGTTACTATAGGAGAAAGTCCCACTAAGCCTTCAGGTAGTTTCTCTTTTCTGTGCTGCTCAGCAGTGCGACAGTCAGCATGGTTTTGAGGAACAGTTGGTCGCTTCCCGCCTTTTAAAGCTTCTATTTGGGGATAGGATTTTTTTGTAGTAATTCTTGGTGAGTTTTGATGCAGAGACTCTTGCCGCGCTGGTTTTCCACATTTGCCAACTGACTTAGATGAACTGGAAGGGGCCACAGTGGATATTTTCTCCTTTTCCCTGCTAGAAACATTTAGAAGATTAGGTCCTTTAAGACTTCTGTTTCTGTTAGACTTCATGGAGTTCTTTTTAACTGGGCGCTCAGCTGACTCCTTCACTGAGGCCCTCTGAAGTTTTCCTGCATCGCACTTGCCAATAGCAGTTCATTTACTTTTCGCAAGTTTTCAGCATTAGGACATTGTCGCTTTATATGCCCTGTTTCTCCACAGCGGAAACAAAATCCAGAAATAGCTATGGATCTGGGCTTTGCAGATTCTCCCTTAGGTCTCATTGTAGGTGCTTTTGCAGGGGTATCCTTCCCTTCCGCTAAAACTACCACAATCTTCTGCAACTCTGCAACGGATCTGGTAACTTGGGTTATTGCTTCTGTTAGTGTAGACACTTGTGCTTGTAGCTGTGACACCTCAGTACTCACAACATTTGGGACCATGCCTCCTGTTTGGGTGGTATGTACTGTAGCAAGCTCCGGCTTACTTCTGCTTGCAACTTGAGTTGAAGTCTGAGATTTGGCTTCCAGCAGTGCTTCCTCTTCCCTCACTTCTTTGACCAACTGTGAATAGGTGAGAGTTTCTCTTCTGCCTCTCATCCTCAGTTTCCACATAATGGGATCCAGAGCTTGAGCTCCTTGCAAAATCTGACCAATCCGCACCTGATCTGCTACTTTTGGGTCCACTCCCTTCTTTAGGATGATCTGGTGGAGTATTTTGTCTAAGCGATTAATATAATCAGATAGCTTTTCACCAACCTCTTGGTATGTATGCTCAAACTGGTACAGAAGGTCAGAAGCCTTCTCTGTTCTCCCGAACACATCATGCAGCACTTCTAAATAGTCTTTAGATGTACAATCATACTTGCTCATCTTTAAGTTGCGTATGGTGTCAGCAGCTAATCCTTTTAAACTTTCAGCAATTCTTTGTTTTTTTTGGGGTTCCGGAATGTCCCATTCTTCTATGGCCTGTGAAGCCTGATCCATCCAGGATTCAAAGTCTTCCTCTCCCTGAGGGGTGGGTTGCTTGCCGGAAAAGAAACGTAACTTGCGGTACCCAAATCCAGTAAATGGCTGTGTAGGCTTTAGGCATTTTTCTACAAGACTCCCCAAAGCATTCAGAACTTCTGGTCCTATGGCATTACTGGGTAGTGAAAATTCAACCTCTGTTGTAGAAGGCGGTACTGTTTCCACAGGTATTCCTTCTACTAGTGAAGTAGTGCCCCTTTTAGGGAATATCACATGGACTACATTCTCTCCTGGACCTGACACACTCGGAGGTATTTGTTCATGCACCAAGGGATTTCTCCATTCTAATAAAGCTAGAGTCTTGTGTTCAGCAGTATCCATGATGCTGTCTAATATGAATCCACGGCCAACCACTGGTAAGGACTCAGCTACTTGACGTATTTGTATTTCAGTCCATTCAGTGTCTGGCAACATGAAAACTAAGCAGTGTTCTGGCTGAGCATTGTGCTGTTTACACCACTTTGCAGCGGTTTCTGGGTTCATTTTGCCTTCCATATCACTTTAACACTTGGTCTAGGGAAATAGGGGCGGAGTTCTGGGCGGAGCAAGGATCCCGGACGAGCCCCCAAATGTAGCGCACCCGTAGGTGTAGCTGTGTTAGATGGGTCCTGCTCTCGTCCACCTCTGGTGACACCCACAACCCCCAGCGATACACATAAACCAGCAGTGTAATAGCAAGCACTTTTATCAGATCCGAAGACCCAGTAATAAGGATAAATTGAACAATCTCTCTTTTAGCAATATGTTTCAACAAATAAGTCAAAGCATCTGAACACACAGTTATACCACTAATGTAATATCAAATGTTAGAAAATGACAATGAATAATAAACAGACTGATCTAGTCAACTCAGATAATGTTTAAGTCAAATTCCCTGAACACTGGCCAGTGTTAATAATAGCAGTAAGGCCGGCAGTTGGAGCTCATATATAAACCAGTATTTGTAATCCACAAGGCAAATAAACAGTAGTTGTGATCCACCAGGCTGTAGTGGGAGGCTTCACTCAGGAGAGCACACGCAGAAAATGACACAAGCTGAATTATTGGCGATATATGAATATTGGTGATATATGAATAATCCTCTCCAAATAGGCCTTTACCTTTCAGAATGGATTGCAGGCAGGCAGATATAAAAGTCCTGTCTCTAGTCCTAATTGTTACTGGCTTGTATAAAGCCCTGCAATGCCTGATTAAGTGAGAGTCAAAATCAACAGGTAGCACTCACTGAAAACTGCTTACAGTTTCTCCAGATATTGAGCAGACTAAGCAGTCACCATGTGATGTGATCTGTAACACTCCTCTTCAGATAGCAGACAGTCACTGGTCCCTGTGAAGAGAGGATTCCTTCTCACATGCAGCACAGCTCTGGGTATATCTCTATCTTCCCCAGATCTCCTCTGCCTTCCTGGAAGTTCTCCCTCTTCCTTTTCCTTCTTTCAGAAGTCAGTCTTTCTCTCATTGGCTGCAACTCCTCAGTCTCAAAGCTGCTCTCCTATTGGTGGCAGGAATCTTTCTTCTTCCTGTGGGAGGGAAACTGCAAGCCCAGCAAGGTCTTCAGCAATTAACTGTTTCAGTGCTGAAGATTAATAGAACTACAAGTCCAGAAATATTATTTTACACAGAATATACTTTGCACAATTTAAATAATAGCCATGTTAGCAGGATGGCTACACTACTAACTGTTCACACCTGGCATGGACTGAGATTCAAAATAGGCCCTGGCATTTCAGGTACACAGAGGCCCAAACAGGCCACATAGAGGCCCAAACAGCCCCCCCCCCTGCCAGCCCAATATATAGTGACTGTCTATGGTAACTTACAGCAGCCCCTCTGGCATTTGCCAGAACCCACAGATTGCCAGTCCGGGCCTGGTTCACACTTGAAAAATAAAAGTATAATTAAAAAGGACAGTCAATTGTAAAACTGAATATGATTATGCCAGATCATGACTATCACCAAACTATGACTACAAGAATCAGTGTTTCAATCCAACACATCTCAATGTGCAAAATGCTTCCCCAAGATGGAGCCATATCAATTATCTCCTACAGCCAAAGTGCTGGAAATGTAGCAGACTGTATGGGAACGGGGGATGGGTTTAGTTTGATTATAGAGAAATCTTTACTTAATCTGCCAGTCTAGATCTGAGGCTTTCAGCATGTACCTAAAACATATACTTGCAGGTCCCTAATTGCCTCTTGGTTCCAAGGTAACCTAGCAAGGAAAATTCTCATTTATAAGCACCTCTTTATTGTGTCTTTAGTATCATTTCAAAAGCAATTATGTTATTTTATATAAGTCTGGTATAATGGCACAACTCCTTTTCTCAGTATCAGTAAATACATATTTTCCCAAATAATTTAAAGAATTTCCTTAAGGATAATATGATATTTAAATGTATGTTATGCACTTAAATATTGTTATTTCATTACTGACCCATTAAAGACACTGGGTGCATACAGTTCTTTGACATTATAATGAGAGGAGTATTGATTTCAGTCATTCCCTGATTAAGATTCAAGGCACAAGTCCCACGTGGCCCTCATACACCAGGCAGTTTGCAAACCTCACATACGCATATTCCAGCTAAGCCGGGGAAGAATTTATAGATTTACCAGATAAGTAGACATTTATCTGTATTCATTCCAAGTGAGTGTTAGTAAATTACACACATACTTGCACACTTACTTAGCGTTATAATGCCTTCCCTTCATTTCTAATTCCCAATTTTTGTCTTCTATAAAAAGAGGTGAATATAAAATTATTTTCCATGGTTTTTTTTCCCTACAACTTCTATTAAATGGGTAGTTGAATTTGAAATTGCCTCTTGGTTCCAAGGTAAGTCCCACGTGGACTTTTGGAATGATGCATTGATATCCTATATAAAGTTCAACTAACTTGAGCACCATACAATTTAGGGAGTGTCAGGAGGTGCAACCTGCATTGGGGCCCTGTCCTGCACCAAGTACCAGATTTTTTATCAAAGCATGGTGTATACATGGGTTTCAGTTTTACTGGTTGTCAAATGTTATTGTTTCTGGGCCTAAACATGAACGCTGAACCAATGCACAGAAATATCCAAAGACCAAAAACACCGCTAATAAAATAACACTTGGGGGCACATTTATCAAGGGTCGAATATCAAGGGTTAATTAAACCTCAAATTCGACCCTCGAAGTTAAATCCTTCGAATTCTAAGGATTTAGCGCAAATACTTTGATCGATCAAAGTAAAAATCGTTGGAATCGAACGATTCGAGCGATTTTAATTGATCGATCGAAGGATTTTTCTTTGATCAAAAAAAGCTTAGAAAAGTGATGGGGAAGGTCCCCATAGGCTAACATTGTACCTCGGTAGGTTTAAACTACCTAAGTATGTAGTCAAAGTTTTTTTTAAAGAGACAGTACTTAGACTATCGAATGGTCGAATAGTAGAACGATTTTTAGTTCGAATCGTTCGAATCGAAGTCAAAGTCGAAAGTCGTAGTAGCCTATTCGATGGTCGAAGTACCCAAAAAAATACTTCGAAATTCGAAGTTTTTTATATTCGAATCCTTCACTCGAGCTTAGTAAATGTGCCCCTTGGAGTTTTGTAATTACTGCCTTGGAGCTGTTTAGTCTTCTTTTTGAAATTGGACCTAAACAATAATGGATGTATTATTCCGCAATTTTTTCAGCAGTTCATAACCTTAAAACGATAGCCTTGGGACAAAGTGCTTTGTACCTGATTTCTACATGTTTATGTTTAGCACCCTCTAAAATTATCTAGTGTGTTTTTGGGGAGTCAAACCTGGAGCAGCACAAAAACTGTCCAAATCACTAGTACCTAAATCATTTTACCCTTCCTAAAAATATGTATATGATCTTGCTTAACAAATTAAAAGTGTGCTATTCAAAATTTCCCATGGTGCACTGCTGCCCTCTATTATAAAGTCCTTTAATGGCACAGAGTGGATCTGTTGGGTTTTGTAAGCCAGCGCCATGCTGTGTGGTGCTAAGAAATATGTTAAATGCTGTGTCCATGGAAACATGTTGGCAGCAGTTCCCTTCCATCTTATCCCTTCCAAGTCACTACACATTTCTTCTCCCTGCAATTTTACTGTTTACTGTTTTTCCAGGTAAAAAGACTTTCTTCCTTAGCTGCCAGTGTTACCAACAGAGCCAAAACCATGATTTTCAATCTTCCTTCAGCATTCTGTTACTTTATTATTCCTTCCAATATTGTGATATCTGATATTTTTCTAGTTCTTTCCCCATTATTTCCCTTGAAATCTAGTACCTACTGTGTACATTGTCCTGGAATGAATGATAATTTAGAGAAAAAATGTAAATTATGCTTCTTATAATCACATTTTATTTTGGGCAAGAAAGAGGAAGGCATTGTATCTAGGGCCCCGTAGAGCAATTTACATTGTTTACCAGTAAAGCTTTTATATTTAAATCATCAGTGCTCAACCTGCGGCCCTCAAGCTATTGCTGAACTGCAGCTTTAGAGGGTGTGTTTGGGGTTGTATTTCAGTACCAGCTAGAGATCTGCAGGCTGGCCTTGCCTGATTTACAGTCGATTTTTTTGTTTCACAGTGATTAAAATAATCAGACATGGAATGCGAGGCAAGTAACTCCTACTAGGGATGTTACATAAGATTTACAATTATTTTGTTTCTCTGTATATATTCTGTGTACAATTGGAGTGGGAATTTTGTTCATTATAAAATTAACAAATGAAATACAAAATATCAATATCATAAAATTGAGGTTTCACTGTAATTGAGCATTTTTCCAGAGAGACATATATAGAGACATATTTTAATTTGATTTCTCCAGATCCCTTTCTTATTAAAATAAAATTCTCTCATAATAGCATTTGTCACCTGACTGTCTCCTCTGCCTATCCCGATATCAGTCTACAGCAAATAATCCAAAGGAAAAAATCTAGAAACTGCAATTATGTACAATGTCTCCATATGAATATTAATGTCTCTATCAACAATTCCATAGTATAATTCAGCAAATGTACAGTAGCTGGATTTAATATGGACAAAGACCTTTCCAGCCTTTCCCTAAGTGTTCTTGAAGTTGGAAAGTTTACCAGAAAATGTTCACGTGTTTTATCCATTCCACTTAATTTGAGTGGGATCTGCCAAACTGTCCCATATTGTTAAGAGCAACCAATTAAAACTCACTCTGATTTGGGGAAAAGAACAGCCTCTCGTGGTCAGATTGTCATGGAAAATAGCAGACTGCTTACTTAGATTTACTGAGCTCGAAGGTTTGCATTATAGCATAGTACACCAAAAATACTTTCCTGTCTACGGAATGAGTAGCTGTCACATAGCCATCCCCATTGCCCCCCTCCCCTCCCCATTTTTTGCTTAAAGGAGAGATGTCTGTGGCACATTCAAGGTAAATGAGCACCACCTAAGAATCTTTTCAATCTGATTCTGCATGAATTCCATTAGCATGTATGCTAAAATGTTTCCAGCGTCCCCTTTATAAATCGGGGGGGGGGAGATAGGCACTAGGTAGCCTTTTCAAAAATGGTGTAACACCATTTTCTTTTCGACCACCTGACACCCTTTACAATAAAGATAGTGGAATTAACAGGCTAAAACTGCTTAGTACATAAAATGGGACATAAGACTGTATAACAAGTGTACTCTGGTTAAGACTTCATGCTTCTCTCTCTCTCTCTCTCTCTCTCTCTCTCTCTCTCTCTCTCTCTGAGGGGTAAAGAACTTTGGTTTTTTTGAGATTGGAATAAAAATACAAAAATGTCCCAAAGTCCTTTATATTTGAAAGCAAACAGTACATTTCAATTGATGCAGATGGCACAGCCTGAATTCTATCCAACCCCACAAGTGCACAAGAATTTGCTGTCCTTGCAAGTAAGTGCAGCTTTCTATTACATATATTATGGGAGGGTCTGATTCCACCTCTTTTTGTAGAGAGACAGGAGCTGGAGCAAGCAGTCAGGGCATTGCCTCTCTTCCTGTCACCTAGTTACTTGGTTTTGTCTCAAACAAACTGCAGCCAGGTGAATGTGACCCACCCCTCTATTACCACTCCCTTCAGGTGTATAAACTAAGAAATAAAAGCAAGACGTTGTAACAAGGAGGAAAAAGACCAAGGGACACAGAGCCATAGTAGGAGGATAAACAGGGACCACAGATGGGAGAGTAGGAAAGGGGTATGAAATTTCTTATACTGTGACTACCTGACCACCTATATGCCAGCCCCAGCGGCTATCCCTGCAGCCCTGCCTGGGCGCCCTCGTCTGAGGTTGGATGACAAGGTGCTGGCTCTAGAGTTCCTGCTTTTGGATGCCCAGTTTAATGAACAAGGGCGGTACCAACTGGTCCTTCGTGTGGAGAACCCATTGCTTGATGGCTCCGTTGAGGGAGTCACAGTCAGCGTCAACCAGGGTGTCATGGTTCAGGGCAACCAGGCTGAATCTGACATTGTAGAACAGGAGGACCTGACAGACACTATCTGCTTCCAGAACAACACCTACCTTTTCATCCTGCCACAAGGTGACCACTGGGACACTTACTTTCCCTCTTTCTATTTCTCTTTCTATGAACTTTAGAGAGCCATACTAGTATTCGTGGAAGCTGCCATAGTGTCTGGCTTAGCTGGCACAGTGAGGGATTTGACTTAGGTATGACATTGTTTAAAGATAGTTGTACAAAACCCCAGTTAGATATAACCAAGGTACACCATCATTAAGGTAGGCAACATCTGAACTCCTAGTTATATAGTACTGAGAATTTATTTATATAGAGCCAGCAAGCTATGCAGTGCTTTACAATTAGGAATTACAATAAACAATAAGAGTTAATAATAACCTTACCATTAACAAAACTAGATATTACTGGGCCCTACAGCAAACTAATTTTAGGGCCCCCAGTATATCTAGAGGTTGTCCTGTTTTACCAAGATATGTTGCTATTGCTCATTAATTAGGGCCTCATGGGCCCCCTCTACCTCCTGGGCCCCCTGCAGCTACAGGGTCTGCTTCCTCTGTAGTTAAGACACTTGAACCTTACACAGGTGGTTGTTAAAAAGAAAATGCAGCATGGTGGCTTTAGGAGTAAAAAGTTTATGTTTTCTCATCATGGTTGTTATATTTGTTACTGTTTCCCTTTAGGCCTGTGTAAAAATGACAAACACCATGATGTCCGACTCAGCATTGATGTCCTGAAGCTTGAGGGTAAATTCCAAAAGGTGGGGAAAAAGGTGGGACAAGCCATTTTTGCTATTTATCCCCGCACTAACCAGCCTAGGATTAATCTGCGTGCTGCGCGCTTCCAACCACTCTACAATTACCAAGGAATACTAGCACTACTTCGAGTAGGTGGTGACCATCTTTCCATGCACTGTGGACGACTAGCATATAAGGTCTGTTTCCGAGAATACCAGCCCCAGAAACCTGAAGAAAATCCTAAACAGCCCTCACCTAGGCAGAACACCATTAAAGCTGGAACCTCCCAGAATGGTACACCTAGATCTGCCTTTTTCCAAGATAGCTCAACTAATCCAGTTTCCCCAGTACCTACTACATCAAGGACAATCAACTCCCAGGCCGACACACCAGGAGTTGGAGCTAACAAGACTAATGCTCCTAAATCAAGCAGAACATCAACAATACAGACTCCTAGGACACATCAGGCTGTAAATGACCCTAAGGATCCAACATCCCCAAGTCCCACATTGAACTTGCATGATATGCCCCCTTCTGAGACTGAATTGCTGCAAGACCAGGTAAGATTATAATGAAAATATTATAATGCTATATAGTGTAGTAAGTTTCTCAGAGTTGTAGTTCCACGACCTCATACACTCTCCAACCTTATTCCCCTTTTGGTGTGTGTAAATTGCAATTCACACTTTCTTAACTTCACGTGTTAGTAATAGATGGGTACTCGCAATGTTTATTATTAATTCTGCACGTAACAAACATACCAATGTTGTCTTGTCTGTGATTGTTCTCTCACTGTTTAAAGATATAGAGCACAGAGATAGTGTAGATCCCTTTATTAAGTAAAAGATTATTTAAAAATGCATTCACAATTGTGGGTTTAAAATAAGCATATTGAGTCCCCCTTTGTATTAGCAAGCGTGAGGATGATTCGGGTTTGGTCTAAGACCTGCAGTGTATCAGTGCTGTCCAACATTTTCATCATCTGCATTGTCTATTTATATTGCTGAGTTCCACAATAATATACATCAATTGACTAATATGACCCAGCTCCACAGATATTGCAATTTCTGTGAATTTCTTTGCCTAGTGCAGTTTGTGCCCATGCCAGTGCCAAGGGGCACTCTATGGCACTATTTTAGCTTTAGCACCTGACACACCCACAGCAAATAACATGGTACCCCAATTCACCCATTAAACAATGACACTTAGAAGCCCTTTGAAGAGTTAAGGGTTTTGGCATCAAACCTCATGTTATTAGAAAACTAACACGGGGTTTCATTAAAGAGTACTTGTGCCGAGATGTACAACCAATCTTAAATGAGCCCCTTGTTTTGTGGTTCCTTTTTAATTGTATTTTGTTTGAAGGGGGATAACAGTAGCAAATAGTACGTGTGTGCCAATGTAACATATTTATTTATTTAGCACTGTGCTACTTAATGAGATTTGCAGTGTCTTTCACATCAAATTACATTCCATGGCATATTTTACTGTATATATCTTTAAGATTATTTCATCTGACCTTTTTTGCTGCTTGCCTTATCTTTAACCAGACACAGAACTATGTTTGGGGTTTGAAGAATCCCTGGTTTGCATGATACAAGTGATATAACTTTACAGAACAGTTTAAAATTAACAATTGTTGCCCACAAAAGCTGCCGTTTTGATGACAGATACATTATGTGCTCAAATTCAGATGCAAATTCAGTTGATTGTGCAGTCAAGTCTTTTTTTAGTATTAAGTATTAGCAAAGGAAAATAGGTATCCCTTAACTGAATTCTGAATTTTCTCTTTGGTTTCAAAGGAATTTTCACTTGATAAACCATGTCTGTTGAGCTTGGATTTGCCCATTTCTAAATTATTCGCTTAAAATGGAGGGATGTTGTAGAAGTTATGTAAATGTTAGTGAAGTAGTAATACCTTCTACCTGATTATCTATGGGTATTAAAATACTGAAGGCATCTTCCATTGCCAGACAGTAAATCTTAATTCTTCCAAAGGACTTAACGAGGTCAGTGCTGATGAGTCGTTATTTTGGTCAAAGTGAAAAAAAGCTGTTTTTAATTAGGTGGAGCGAGAAAAACTGGTCGAACTTGAAGTTATACAATAGTTGTAGTAGAGTTAAACTTTTACACTGATGTCAGTGACAATTAAAACAGATGACCGGACATGTTGCTACAGTATACAGGTGATGGATCCATTATCATGTTAACATGTTATCCAGAAAGCTCCAAAGTACAGGAAGGCTATCTCCCATAGACCCAATTTTAGTCAAATCATTCAGATTTGAAAAAAATGATTTCCCTTTTCCTTGTATTAAAAAGACAGTACCTGGTACTTGATCCAAACTAAGATAATAATCCTTATTACAAGCAAAAGACCCGGTCCTTGAGAGCAATTCTGCAGCTTCTCCGCTTGTGTATGGGGCCCTCCAACTGGCTTCTCAGACTATCTGGCCAAAAATTGTCCAGATCTCGATCGGGCAGGTTTGATTTCCCCCCTCATCAAAGACAGCATTGGCTAGTTGATGCGATGCCCTATGGCCTAACAATCAGATTAGCCTGATATAACCCACTTTTTGGTGGGCATTGTGGGGGAAAGATCCGCTTGTTTTGTGAAACAACGAGCGGATCTTATAGTGTATGGCCACCGTTAGACATATAGGACTCATTTATAGTTGCAAGTATAAATACAAAGAGTTATAATGGACTCAGAATTGAGCAAATATTTATGCTAGGCACAAACGCACTTGTGTACAAACACTCATAAACAAACCACGATGTCCCAAAGAAAATTAACCACAAAGTGCTTTAGCAATACTTTGCTGAGGACATATTCTGTATTCATGGATTTCTCCTTCACTTTAAGTAAATGTGCCATTTAGTTTCTCTATCTGATGATGAGACATACCAGTTTTGCTGTGCATAATAGGCACCTGCCTGCAGTAAATTCACTTTAGCAGGATGCTGTTTCCCATTTATAGATAATCTATGTTTAAAGGGGAACTATTGCGAACATAAAAAATGAATATAAGCTTCAGCACACTGAAATAAGAAACTTTGTAAATACAATAAATTAGAAATTCTGTAGCGTTTTTGAAATAATCAAGTTTATCGTCACTATTCCTCTCTCAGCATCTGTTTCTCTTCATTCTCTCTTCATGCAGCAGTTGGGTGTCAGATATTAATTGACAGTTAGATCCAATATATCTTATAGGGGGGCTCCTTTTGTCTAGATGTATTAGATCTCACTCTATTAAAATCACCAGACATCATGTCTCTCTACATTCAGGATTTGTGCAAAAGGCAGTTATTTTGTTATGTTTTGTTTGTAATGGAATCAGTTAATTGAGTGAGCTCTAATTCATCTGCTAGGAAAGGAAGTCCCCCTATAAGATATATTGGATCTAACTGTCAATGAATATCTGACACCCAATTGCTGCATGAAGAGAGAATGAAGAGAAACAGATGCTGAGAGAGGAATAGTGAACATAAACTTTTTTTTCAGAAACAATGCAGAATATTTAATTGATTGTATTTATAACGTTTCTTATTTCAGTATGATGACGCTTTATTAAATTTTCATTTTCACGATAGTTCCCTATACACCCTTCAGTTGTACATCATATATTGGGGCTCATTTATCAACAATGGGCAAATTTACCCATGGGCTGTTACCTATTGCAACCAATCAGATTGCTGCATTCATTGTTCGTCTTGCAGCTGGCTTTAAAAAGCTAATCACTGATTGGTTGCTATAAGTAACAGCCCATGGGCAAATTTGCCCAGTGTTGATAGATGAGCCCCATTGTTTTTGTGCCCCCTCATGTTAGCAAGCTTAAATGGATACCTTTAAGCTTTCCCATGACAGTATCCCTTTAACTATTTGAGTAGCTGAGAAAGCGTAAACCATTCAGTTGATTGCCAATAACGTATTTCAGTGTAACCTCTCTGGAGACTTAAATCTAATCAGATAATCTTATGGATAACTTGATTTATAATTGTATAAACCTTCTAAATCAGGCCTACTCAGTTGTTAGTTCTGCAAATGGTTAATATGTCCCATTAGATATCATTTAAATGCATTTGTGATGAATAATCCTGCAGTCAGTAACCTCTTCCAAGCCAAGCCTTTTGGGAAATAAAAAAGTAAATTACCAGCAAAGTTTAAAATAGTCTCAAATGGGCTTGTGCTTCAAATGCACCATAGTCGCCATGGCTGCCACATACAGAGACCTTGGAAATACTCGGTATTATCTTGGAGTTCCATTCTCACAGGAAACAACCCCAGAAAACAAAAACGGTGTTTCTAGATCTGGGGATCTGTCTGAGAAGATGTAACATTTCATCATTGTTATGTATTTGAACAGGGTGGCTGCTCTATTGTGTTTATTCTCCTGCTGATAATATACTGTTATTTTCTATCTTCGTTTGTTGCTCACTCTTGTCTTGCTTTTGTACATCTTCCACAGGATAACTACTCTGATGACTTAGATGATTCTCCGCCTGTCTCACCAGTACGTCCTGTACCTAGCAAAGTCCATCATGATGCGCCTCTTCTCCTCCCTTCACCACCAAAAACTCCAGCCACTACCAGGAAGACTCATGTGAGTATTAGTAAGAGACATGTTGATTTATTGGGAGGGGCATTGGTTGTTGGTACTGAGAGCAGGGCAATGCACCAGGGACACACGACTCAACTAACTATAGCCCTGGCTTATTTTGTGCCACAGTGCAGTAGTAGTAACCATGTGTGTAAGGGTGCATGCCATTATAGGACTTGTAACAGTGGTAACTGTGTGTGGACATGTCATTTGTAAGAAAATAACATGAGGAACAGTGTGGGGTTTGTGTGTCTCTATAGAAACATTCTGTAGCATGGAGTGCCATGGTAACTGTACGGGGGTTTATGTCAGCATAGAAAGAGTATGTAAATGTGCAGAATGGAGATCAGTAATAAAAGAATAAGAGGATAAGTCACTATTAAAACAGTAAACAGTTGTGTAGGATGGAGGGTAGTTGTAGCTGAGTTGGGAAATGGAGCATTTGTGTGAAGGTCATGTCAAGATCGGGACATGTGTCTCTTGGTGCGCAGGATAGGCATATCACTTTGGAATTTGTATATAAGTCTGTAGAATGGAACACAGTTTATTTGTGTGGCAGGCTGTTACTATAGTAATATTATAAATGTGTGCAGAATTGAGCTTAGTGCTTAAGGTGTGGGAGAGCAATAAAGTCAAAAGGGAGGAAACCCATACAAAAACAGGGAGAAGATACAATTCAAATCTGAGAGAGCCCTAGTGGGATTGAATCCAAAACCCAAAAGCTGCATGGGTATAACTGCCTGTAGGATCCAGTTTATGGTGTTTGGGGCATCATGTCACTGTTGGAATGGCGAGAGTAATAAACAGGTTTATATAGCAACAGGATAAAGGAAGGGAGCAGCTAGTCTCCTTTTGCACTTGTATTCATTTTAGTCTTAAAGAGGGGTTAATGGATTAGATGATGCAGGTTTTTTGGCAGGCAGTGGGTTAGTGTAGAGCCATTCTGTACGTTCTGTCACTAACAGAGGATGGCTGATGGAGCCATATACTCTGAAGGTCAGACAGACTACATTTCTCTAGGAGAAATGGGGTTAATTTAGTTAGTGCTATGAATTGTATTCCTTGTGTGCATTGCATTCACCTAATCAGAAAAATGTCTTGGGAAAACTGAGTAAAATGAGATTTGCTGTTTTAAAGATGCTAGTTTCTTGGAATCTGTATAATACTTCATATTTCTGGGGCTGAAAGAACCAAACTGTATGGTAATCCTTCCATTAAAGCATTGTTCTGTATAGGTGATTAAATATGCTCAGGCGGGGGTGTCTTTAGTAAAGCAGGAGAGGGGTTAGTAAAATGGCACTGGACAGGTCACCAGAAAAGGATGGGATAATGAAGTGATGCACTTGAGGTGTAAAATACAGCAGAGGTTAATGGATTTCTGCTTTGCAGATCTCCGGTAGGGGAAGGATTAATGGTACAATACGCTGCATGTTTCTAATAAGGAGAGTTATTATGGATTAACTCTGTTTTCTTTTTTCTTTTTTTGGCTCACTCTTCATATTAACTCCTTCAGAACTAGCCACTTTCCTTTCCTTATTCATGTGTTTCTATTGTGTCTCTAAGAGTACAGTTTTGTGCATGCAGGTTACAGAAAAGCCAGCAGCAAAAGGTGAACCAGTAAGAGCTACCAATGGACAGTCTAGCTTCTTACCCTCCTTGGGGACAGAGACTGTTGTTGTCACCATCCATTCAGCCTCTCATCTCCCATCCACTGGAGGTGGCACTGTGCCTTCTCCTTTTATCTGCCTGTAAGTATGAGACAAGCACAGAGTATAGGACTGGACGCTGCTGCTAGTGTTAGACTTGCCCACCAGGATACCAGAAAAACTCCTGGTGAAAACGCACATGTGTCAGTGGGCCCTCCTGCTCCTAGTCATTTGACCTATTTCATGGTCACAAAGAGGAGAAACAAATGGAAAAATAAATTATAGTATCTAAAGAGACTAGCAAAATAAAGAGATAAAACAAGAAAAGAAGAAAACATTGTTTTCATGTTTTTCACTATTTCATTAGCAACTATCAATAATTATCTCTCCTACAAACCTGTTCTACTCAATGCTGCTGAATGAATTTACTGGCAGCATTATATTTCTATTATATTTTATCTCAGACTACTCATATCACCACTTTTGGGTGCCACTGTACTCTCTGGTTGAAACCCCTGAAGGAGTAGGCACAGTTACTGCAATATGACCAGCAGCTCAAAATGGAGCCATTACGTTATTTTCTTCAACCCCCTTCCTATCCCTTACCAGGAGACGGTTGAAAAGAATACTTGGCATTAATATTTCATCAAGTCCACATCTGACAGGTCACATGACTGGAACTGCAGTGATTGCTCCTACTCCAATTGTGCAACCCTCCTCAATTGTCAATCACAGCATGAGGTTGATTGACACAAGGAATGAAAGGGAGTGGATTCTGCAGATCACTGTAGCACAATCCTCCCTTCTTTGAAAACCTAGTTAGAAATGATTTTTGCATCTAATCAGAGATCGATTGTTTTTGCAGGACTAACAGCTTGGATGAGCGCAAAGGGGTTGGAGCGCAGAGCATTTCACATGCAGTGCAGAGCCCAACACATGACCCAGTCTGGTGGGACACTTTGACCATGACTGTGAGAGAGAATGAAGCACAGCAGGAAGGTACCGGCACACAATGCTCTGCCAACTCTCTGTTGCTCTGCTAACAGATACTCCATACCTCGCTTATGTCTTCAGATATTTGCTTAGCTTCCTGAATAAAGCTCTAGATCATATGTCTATGCACAAATCTCTAAAACAGATTGCATTTCTTTCTTTCTCAATGTATCAGTGAATATTTTGCTAATTATCAAACCTGCAGTCCTGAGAAGTGGTTCTGAGCAAACCCCACTCACATGTAATCCAGATAGAATTGTAAAGGGTTTATCTAGAAGAGAGGAAGGAAAGTCAGTGTTGCTAACAAATATTTCTAGCCACAAGAGGGAGACACACAGTGTTCTGATTAGTATTGTTGTTATGGAATTTTGTTTGGTAATGTTGTGCAAGCATCATAGACCTGTAGCAGAAGATCTCCTTTCTTTCCATAGATCTGATCCTGAATGTAGCTGACTCTGCTTCCTTGGAGGTCCTCCTCTCCTACAGTTTGCCTCTCAGAGATCTGCAGCCATTTCACACATACTACCTGTGTATGGTGCAGGTACTTCAGTAAAAAATGGTGGGGTGGGTTACATATAACTGCTTTCTCAACCTCACTTGATCAGCTCCACAGATCTTAGACACATATGTGTTAATCTTTAGAAACAATAGTTCCACTTAGTTAATATTCTTCAACTGTTTATTATATGTTTAACATTGTCTGAGCTGTATAACTGCATCGTCTAACTAGCTATAAAACCTGTTAGTTATGAAAAATCTTTGGGTCATTTTCACTGAAGAAGGAAAACACAGTTCACCACTAAATTACTCACATTATTGTGCTGAATTGTGTGAACTGACACTTGACTTTTTGATTTATATACCCCATTATGTAGTCCAGTGTCTACATACCTGCATTTCTGGTAATTCTGGTCTGGTCATAAATGGAAGTATCTGCTGCTACTTCTACATAGATCCTACTTTTACAGTGTAAACAATGGCTAGCCTTTCATTATAACTGAGACTTTCTATAACTTTTACCTACAGTATGTGGTAGCTCTTCTTTGGCCTTTGACTATTTCAATAAAAAAAAATTTTTAGCACTTGAGACTAAAACCGCACTGCATATAATAGATATGGTCTTTCCAGGGCATTGTAAAGGGGACAGGTTACCGTTTCCTACCATTAATTTAAGCCACTTTTAGTAGAGGACAATCAGTGCTGGGCCAGGCCAGTCAGGCACCCTAGGCAACTTCAATCTGTTTCCACTTTCCTGGAGTTAAAAGCAAGACAAAATGAGGTTGAAAATAATTTTGCTAAGCTATGTTTTGGGATACTCACACATGCATGAGACTGTCAGTATAGAATCATTGTGACTTATTTTTGTCTCATGACTCCCTTTTCTCAGCCCCATAGTCAGGCTCCAGGAGAGAGTCACCTCTATGCCAGCGTGGAGCGCCGGATCAGTCGCATCCCTCAGCAAAAAGAATTCACTTACAGTGCTCTGCAGGTAAGTTGCCAAACAGACTTCACTTGGTGCTATATAGTGTATTCTTTCTGTATCTGAGGGGTTAATCTCGTTTTTGCCCTTTTATAGGTTTTGATTGTACGGGTGGAAGATCCAGTAGAGGGACAATCAGATGGTCTCCTGGCTGTGGCACGGATAGTTCCAAATTACACAGAGTACAGGTACCATTTCTGTGCATAGAGACCATATGCCCTGAGTTTTCAGCATATACAGCATGATAAAGATGTTCAACCTGTGACTTTACAACTGTTGTTGTACTACAACTTTTGACATCCACAGCAGCCACAAACATAATCTTACTAAACAAATCAAGGCTGTTAATAACAACAGTTTTCAAGAGGAAAAATATTTTTTATTTCTCTTTATATAAAGTCCCTGTATAAATCCTGTAAGTGTATTGCAACATTTATTGCATGCCATATATAAATGGTTGCTCCCTACACAGTACTGACAGTCACTGGATTTTACTGGCAGTCAATAAAAATGAGGTCGTATTTTTTGAGTAGCGAAAAGCCTTTACTGAAACAGTTGTCATTGTCCAGCCAGTAAAAGTGTAATATCTCTAATGCTTTGCAACTCTGAAACCAGAACATAACATGTGTTGCATTACTGGGGCTTCATCCAAATTCCTACCATTACATTTAACCTGTTATGGAAGGCTAGAGGATGAAATACAGACAATTGAACCAGAGCAGCAGTCCACATAAACCTGTCAGACCTGGGGTGATTCTAGTCCCAAAGCTGCCTGAGCAGACTTTCATAATGATGTATCACTAGCACAGAGAGTGCAATTGCACCTTCTGCACTAGAAGAACAGACTTTCTGGCTTAATAATTGGAGATATGTCTCCTAAAGTTACCAGGAGGGGCTTTTTGCAGCTCCTGTCAATTTCTGGGGCACTGCCTCCTGGGGCAATTCTCTCACCTTGCCTCATGGCAGAAACACCCAAAGCCAGATTTCATTATTCAAATGGAGTCAATACATTGGCCCTTTGGGTCCATTCTTTGACCAATCAACCCATGGGCTAAACTGATATGAGTGCATATGAAGGGCGATACACAGCTATTTTTGCAATTATTTAAAAATGTTAAAATATGTCTATACATGCAGTGAAGTCTGCATGGCCAACATGATGCATCATCAGATGAAATTTTCAGACTTCCTGATCCTCAAACCGACTGATATCCACAGTATATGAATACTGATCAGAATCGGCAGGCCATCTGCAGCTTATTTGTTACTGCCCCAGGGCAAATTTGTACCAGGTTACTATATATATATATATATATATATATATATATATATATATATATATATATATATATATATATATATATATATATATATATATATATATATATATATATTCATATATCTTAAAAGCCTAATTGTTGTTTACCCTCAAACAAGAATATCTAAACTTCTGGTTGGTTACGGGTTATCTTAGCAATAGCATCACAACTTATGTCAGTAATGCTGCTTCCTTGCCATAACAAACATAGAAATAAAGCTTTGCAACAATGGACAACAGTGTCCACAAGACCTGGATCATCTGTAGGGCCTTTGTGATCATAGGTTTTTGACTATAGGATTGTAGTGGGGACTATACAATATTTATATATGATATGGCTAGATTTGTGTCTTGTGTGAATAAGTGATCGGATTGCTGCGCAAAAGATCTGACACTGCTGATCCCCCCCAACCAACTGAATATGTGTCTATTAATTTCTCCCTTGCTACTTGCTACCAGTACAGACTGTTTATTTATTCCTCCTCACGCCTTCTGTCTGTGTGTACAACTGCGCACAATCTCTTCTCATCTAAGGAGATAATAGGAACATCAGTTGTCCGATAGTTCCCAAGAGAGCACAGGTGTGAGCCTGTGTAAAAGAGAAAACAAAGTAATACTGTCACCACATTATTACCATTTATTGAAATCAAAATTATAGTTATTGCCTGTTGCGAGATTTGGTTTTCGACATTTATTTTAAAAATTCAGTGGTTTGATTATGTTTGCTCCAGTTGACCCTTTACATTTACCCTAGATAGTTCTAATATGCTTGGGTCAGACATTTCAATTTCTCATGGCATTTAATCACAAGTAAGACACTAAAAAATGCTTTCCATGGTGGTCTGTGGCTGTGAGGTCAGGCTGGGTGTGGCAGTCGCTTGTCATTTGGGAAGATTAAGCTTCACATTTGTGAACGAAAGGCAGCAGATTCAGTATGCATACAGAAAAATACTGAACAGAGGCCTAACTTTAGAAGAAGCAGACCCTGAGTTCACGGGGGGGGGGGCAAGAGAGTAGAGGGCCCAGTGAGGTCCAAATTATTGAAAATGTCAATATCTTCATAGAATAGATAAACTTACCAATGTTTTAGGGCCCAGTAATATCTAGATACACCAGTGTTACTGAACACTCAGCAGTAAAGTCCCTCAAGGTAGAGGAGTGGTAATGTCAGCTGTGATGTCTATCCATTGCCTGGGCACACTGTAGTGTTGCTCCTCATTACTGCAAGCAATATGAAACAGAGTTTGGTATACAGGGTATAAATTTATAAATCCATGTCTAGACATGGTTTGGCAGTTTGGCCAGTTCTAATCTTACTGCCAACCACCTTGGCATGTATGGAATGTTGGGTACATTTCTATCTGTCCTATGATCCCATCAGAAACATCGTCTATTTGCATTAAGGGGTATCGGCATCTCCCTCTCAATTTCATCAAGATTGAATTGTTGGGGCCATTTACCTGAACAAATGACCAATGACATTTGTCCAAATTCATGGAATACCAATTTAAATGTCCCCATGGCAAGTAATCGTGTCATTGCCCTTAGTGCTAAACTTTATTTTACAATATATAGGTTCAAAATTATGTTTAAAGAAATTCTTCCTGCTCGTTGGTTTTAAACTAAGGTTAAAAACCCCATTCTATAAATTGGAACTGGTGGTACTGCAAAAAAGCATTCTAAAATTTGGAAACACAACTTCAGTGTTTGACTCTATATTTGTATTGTCAGCATTGTTTAAAGGAAAACTATACCCCCCAAACAATGTAGGTCTCTATAAAAAGATATTGCATAAAACAGCTCATATGTAAAATCCTGCTTCATGTAAATAAACCATTTTCATAATAATATACTTTCTAGTAGGATGTGCCATTGGGTAATCATAAATAGAAAATTGCCATTTTAAAAAATAAGGGCCGCCCCCTGGGATCGTAGGATTCACTGTACTCACAAACATACCAACAAACCATACATGTTAGGTCACATGAGCCAATTAACAGACAGAGTTGTGTCTTTTGCTTCCACACTTCTTCCTGTTACAGTTAGAGTTGTAGTATTTCTGGTCAGGTGATCTCTGAGGCAGCACACAGACCATCACGAAATGGTGGCTCAAGGCAAGAGATGTAAAAGGGCAAGATTTACTTAAATATATATTCCAGTTTGGTAAGATTCTTTAATATGCCACTTAATATTATATGAACTATCTGTTGCTTAAGTGTTCATTTTGGGGGTATAGTTTTCCTTTAAATGCAATGCTCCCTCTCAGTTGCCACTACATCATCAGGCAGCGCACTTTTGTAATGCTCCAGGAATTGACATTGAGTATTTCTTAGTAAGACAGTAATATAGACTGAAAAAACACATATACTGACATGTCCGATTTCATGTCATTTTGAAAAGACATTTTGTTGCATTGCTGATCAATGCTGATATTCATGTCCCCACTAGAAAGCACATTTCTGAACTCTGTAATGGAGGCAGCAGCTATAAAAGCAGACATCTGGGTACTGTACTGATTGTTCAGCATCGGGTTACATGAATTCCTGGGAGCATTCAGCTGGTGGCAGCCTGGCAGAGCTACCCACACGTAGTACAGATCAGAACTGCTCCTGTGCTTTGCTGCAATGGTGTATAGACTACATGAAACCTTGACTTTCTTCTCACTTTTTGAGCTAAACAGATGTTAGCAGGAGATCAGTCCTACCAAATGAATATTCATGCATGACTTTCCAAGCATACATGAACTAGATGTAATAAATGCCATCTATACAAAAAATCTTGTCAATTTTCTGGCTAGAATTTTACCTTAAAATAACCTCACCCTTTCTAAATTCAGGATAATAAGGGAAACTGTCATTTTCAATGTAACTATCAGCGTTTCATGTTATTGCTCTAGTTATATACATTAAATATGCATTGAACAGTACAAATAGGTAATCTAAGTGGATTCCAGTAGTATTTTTCAGCACTAGCACCAATAGCACTACCAGTGGTTCCTAAATTGTGGGTCTGGAAGCCCTAGGGTAACTAGGAGCAGGTGACTCAACCTAAGGGCCAATTAGGAAGAGATCTAGGGGGGAAAGCTATTCACTGTACTAAATACAAATGAAAGACTTGCAGGTTAGTTGGAGTGAGATGGGGGAGGAGTGGAGGAGGCCCAACAACCGCTAAAATAAATTCACAATAATACCACCCAAGAAAGCAGATGCAAAGGGATTACTCTCCTATTTATTGGGTAGAACAGGTGCTCAGCATGTAAAAGAACTAGCCTCCCTTCTACAATATTATCTTCAGCCGTTGGAAGGAAGGAATGCATTACATCAGCCATGGAGCAGTTTCAGTATGTTCAGAATGATTCATTTCAGTAAAAGGCTGTAACAGGAGGACAACCACACACTTTTAAAGCAAAAACACATTTCATTTCATTTTAACACTGTAAAAAAAATACAGCCATACAACTGCTGCTACCTACATTCAACATTAGCAGCTTTTATCCTATCTTAGTAGGTTGGCAGATGGGACACTTTGTAGCCTGCAGGAACCTAAGCATTTCTTTCTGGGTGAATTTCATTCACTGCATGTTCAACACTTGAAACAGTGTGTTCAGATGAAAATAGGAGAAAAAACTATTTTTGCATGATTTGTCAATTACTTTTAAAGTGTTTTACATGAATGATTGCAATTTATCTGTATAGAAAAGGGTATTTTCTGGAGCTTTGCTGCCCACAGCTGACAGTGTCAATTCTGCCATCAACTTTATTGTCACCTCTTCAGACTTCCTTTGTTGCCCTGCTACTGCTAGTTATACATGAAAATCTCACAGTGTGCCACTGGTGAATAATGTTTCCAGCTTTGCAAATGAAATAAGATAAACTAGACTAAGTGCAGTCTGAGATTAAGTTGTCGCAGCAGTACTGACTGTATGCCCAGTGTTGGACTGGCCCACAGGGATACCAGGAAAAGTCCCGGTGGGCCCAGGTGTCAGTGGGCCCTCATGCTGCTAAATATTTGGCCTATTTCATGGCCATTCCCTATTTCTATGAGAAAAAAGAGGCTAAATAGATGGAATAATAGGTTATAGGATGTATAACTAAAGAGACTAGGAGGATAGAGGAGGTTGAGTGAGGAGAGGAAGAGCAATAGTACGGAGATTGGGCCCCTGGCCTAAATTTTCTTGGTGGGCCCCTGGTCTAAGGTTTTCTGATGGGCCCCTGGTGTCCCAGTCCAACACTGTGTATGCCTGTTCCAGCAGCAGTGCTTATGGTGATGCAGACTATACAATGCATTACTGGATAATTCAATTATAGTATTTTTGAACTTGATCAGATCAGATTAGTTACATGAGCCCACAGAAGTCTAACATGGGAGCACGGCATTATAGCACTAACTTACTAGCATTTATAGCTGGAGTCCCTGCCCTCTTGTATGCCCATTGAACAGTAAATCAATTTTACATAGGTACATAGATACATAGGTACTGCCTATGGCACTTTTATAGCATTACTTTTGGTGGCACAAGAGGTTTGCCATTTCTATCAAGCAGGTTTAAGGTTGTTAATCCTAAAGTAATATGTTAAAATAAAAGGCTTTCTGTCTGCTAACTGCTTTGTCACTTGGGCTTTTGAAATAAATAAAATGTTATATGATTTTATGTCAAGGCCAGAATGCTGTAACATGCCATATATCTGGGAACCTTACAGCATGATGGTTCCTCTGAGAGTTGTGTGTGACATATTGCACATTAGGGTTCCTGTCTCTGTCACTATGTATTGCAGGCAATCTCAGGTTCTCCGTGAGGTGCATCCTGTGTTTGATGCCACAGTTCTTTTCCCAGACCCAGTTCCTACCTGCTTCCAGGTCCCATCAGAAGCTTCACAGGGACACCCACAGGTGATATCAGATTCTACACACAAAATGCAGGATTCTATGTACATGATAATCTCTACAGCATTTATTTGAACCTTTATATATAATCATTTGTATTTTTTGCCTGTAGTTCTACAGAAAATGCTCAAAAATAAAAACATTACCCTTTCCTAGGGTATAAATAAAAGTATTCAGCATGACCCACTTTTTATATTTTTAGAGGAACAGAGAAGAAATGGTAAAATCTAATCAAGGAAATGTGAGCAATTTAAGGTTCAAGCATTTTAAAAGGACATAAGGATATAGGAGTCAGTTTTTCTATCCAATACTGTAATACAGTAGAGCACTGGCATTTTTCTCTTTAAAATTCACATATTAAAGAGAAAAAAAAACGCATTTACATACCAGCAAGTCGTAATGCCTATACCAAGTCAAACAAGTGAGCAGACACTTGACTTGTTATACGCATTACCAATTGGTGGTATGTAAATGCGTTTTTTTTCTCTCTTTAATATGTGAATACTCTTGATTCAAATTGATTGTAAGAAGCAATTTTGTGGATGCATTTATATTACATAAAGAAAGAATACCACTGTGTGAATATGGTAATGATTATTTTTTGATTGTGCACACCCTATATATCTACAATAGTATATCTGTGTTGACTTTTTGGGAGTGGTCTGGGGCTATGTTGCACCTCTCTCAAAAAACAAATATTTTCTAATTGGAGTGCCCTCCACCCATTGTTGTTTATAACAACTTTAAGTTGCCCATTAATGTTGCCAAAAAAGCTGATCTTTCCCTGATATGCCGACTTTGAGCAAGGAAGCCCATCATGGCAAGGACAGTATTGACAAACCAACGTGATCCTTACCCTGATGGGATTGTAACCAGATAATGGTTGGCCAGGCCCATTGGAAGACCAAATATGCAGGCCAATAAGCTGCTGACTTGGTCTGGAAGTTTTTTATCAGCCGGTGTACAGCCACTTTAACAGAATAAAGCTCCCCATAGACGCGACGATTCTTCTTGCCGAACGACCGATTTTAGGGAAGCCCGACCAATCCTTCGAAATTATCGTGCGGTTAGTGGGATTCGAACGATCGTACATCTTACGATTTTTCGGCCGACATCTGTCAGGAAATTGATCGGCCAGGTCAAAAAATCTTTGTCGGTCCCAGTGCAATCTATCTATGTTTGCAGGGCCAAGCAGGCAGCTCCCCTTTGTTTTCCTGGCAAATTGGTCTTTTTAGTAAATTTGGACGATCGTACGATCATTCTGAGAAGATCGTGGTCTCACGATCAGGATCTGATTTTTTAAAAATCTCAACATCTATGGCCAGCTTAAGTCATATTTGAGTGAGCCATGTGAAGCACAAAGAAACTGTACTTCAATTTACACAAAGAAGCCAGGGTAAGATATGCATGTAGTTTGACATTTAATATAAATTAATTGAAAACAGCTTAGTTCCATTAAAAATAACGTTCACTAATGGTGGACTGGTCAAAAAATTGTATGAATTGCAGGAAAGTGTAAAATGATGGAAAACAAAATCAAGTTTAGACTGTAGTATAGTTACAAAGCACCAACCGCACCAACATGTTCCTAATTACTTGTAAAAGATTATATTGTCAACAATACTGAGAGGCCTGTGGTTTTGTTGTCATATTTATACCATTTTCTCTCTATTTCTATTGTTTTCTCTATTTCTGTTTGTTTATATTCCTAGCCTAAAACACACAGTCCTATACACAGTGTATTTAACTCATTTCCCCTAACCTTTTTACATCTGCAACAGCTCTCCCCTCCTGGGCTTCCACCTTCCCAGCCTGTGTGGAATTATCCTTTCCTGTTTCAGGGGAGAGATGGGGTAACCCTCTTCAGTGAAGGTGCTGCTCTGGTTCTGGAATATTACCCGGCAACTGCTGGTAAGATTATTATTACAATTTATATGTAAAAAAAATGATATGGTAACTTCAAACCTAGCAATCACATAATTTACAAACTCTATATTATCCAGAAACCCATTATCCAGAAAGCTCAGAATTACAGGAAAGCCATCTCCCATAGACTCCACTATAATCTCTGTTATAATGAAACAATTCCTTGTACAAGAGCCCAACAAAGATATAATTAATCCTTACTAGAGGCAAAACAATCCTATTTGGGTATAATTAAATGATTTTTCTTTGTAAACGTAAGGCATGGGGGTCCATATTATGAAAAGATCCATTATCCAGAAAACCCCAGGCCTCGAGCACTCTGGATAACAGGTCCTGTACCTGTATTTATTTATGGTTTTATTGATATGGTACATTGTTTTACACATTTTTTTATATATACATTTTCTGTAGGATCTTATGTAGTAAAAGACTCTTGTCCAGTAACCAATATTAACCAGCCAGCAGTTAGCTTTTGCTGAACTCATTAGAATACTAAGAGGCCAACATCTGATTGGTTGTTATGGTTTAGCAGACTGCTGCTCTTGTTAGTATACAATGGCAAGCGACCAAATCCACCTGTTAAATTTTCAGGCGAATAATAATTTTCAGATTACTACATATGATTCTTGTGATAGACAGACATGCTCTGTTTTCTAAATCTTCTATTAGGACAGGCAAGGGGGGATATTGCTGATTAATACGTAATGAATTCTCCAAGCTGAGACGTTATGAGAGCTGACAGATATGAGGTTAAATTAGTTCAATTCAATCAATTGGTCTTTATGAGTGACATATTGTGGGGCAAGCCAGACTGAAATATTGTATTGCCATAGGAACCTTGAGGTACAGTTAAGCCTTAGAATAAAAAATGTTCATTGTTAGGTGCAGCACAGCAATACAGGCTAATGCATTTTGCCAGTGCCATGGAACATTGTTGTATTCCCCCCTACAACAATAGATATAAGCAAGCAATACATTGGTGTCTTGGGAAACCAAGAAAGCAAAAGAGGACTAATAGATTTTTGAACATGATGAGTATAACAAGTTATGTGTTAATGAGCCGACACTATTTCCTAATGCCAACTGGCTATGCAGTGAGATCCTTGACTATAAAGTACATATCTTAACAGTCACATGACCACTACAATAAAACATCATTTCTTTAGTGTTGCTCTGTTTGTTGCTGGTTCATTCCATATACAATATTTCCTCAGACACAAGGCGTGTTCCCTGGCATCTCTCAGACTGTTGTGGCTTCTCTGTGGTTCCCCTAGACATGCGTATGTATCATGAGCTGATGAAGGGTTCTGATAAACCACACACTCTAAGTGTCACCATACAGGTAATTAATCCTGCATTAAAGGGGAACTAAACTTAACAAAGAAATAGAATAAAAATGCTGCAAGTTATGTTTGTGGTTCTGTACCAACCCAAGGCAACCGCAGACCTTAAGCAGGGAAGATCTGAGCCTCTCAACATGTTCCTTTTGGCTCCCTATGTTCTCAACGTCCTTTGTGCTAGTGTCAGTTATCTGACTTTATTTCTTAGGAAAACTAAACCCTAAAAGGATACTGTCATGGGAAAAAAATGTTTTTTTCAAAACGCATCAATGCTGCTCCAGCAGAATTCTGTACTGAAATCTGTATCTCAAAAGAGCAAACAGATTTTTTAATATTTTTAAAATTTTTAATTTTGAAATCTGACATGGAGCTAGACATATTTTCAGTTTCCCAGCTGCCCCCAGTCATGTGACTTGTGCTCTGATAAACTTCAGTCACTCTTTACTGCTGTACTGCAAGTTGGAGTAATAATCACACCCTCCATTTTCCCCCCCAGCAGCCTAACAACAGAATAATGGGAAGGTAACCAAATAGCAGCTCTCTAAAGCTGACCATAGACGCAAAGATCCGATCGTACAAATCCTCGATTCATACGATTTTCGGAGTGTCCCGACATTTATCTTGACATGCCGATCGGCCGTTCAGTCATTCATATCTCTGCATGTATTGCCAATCTAACGATCTTCAGTGGGAGACTGATCTGTTCTTTACTGCTTTGTTTGATTTGAATGGTTAGTGGCAGGTTGGGAGATGAGGACGTATGATCGTTCATCCGATATTGCAGGGAAATCTTTGCGTCTGTGACCAGCTTAACACAAGATAACAGCTGACGCACAAGATAGTGAATATATATAAAATAAATGTCACAATGTAAGGCTGAGGCTAATTAGTAAATAACTATTGGTGCATGTCAAATCAGAAATCAGCACAATTAGCATTAGAATTTAATAATCAGCCCTATAGCATCAACAACCGCTCAAAGCACACTGAGCATGTGCGTGTCGCAGACACTCCTAACAAAATCCAAAATGGGAAACTCCTGTGGCAACCTTGAGTGCCTGAATCATTACTGCTATAGAGAGGCTGAACCTTTAGACTGGTTCAATAAATTCAGTATAAAATTTGATATTTCTAGCCATATACATTTTTAAAGTTTTGTTCTCCTTTAACTTTGATGGCCTGGATCATTATTATTATAGGAATACTGAACTTTTTAGGCTGGTGCAGTAAGTACAGTATATATTTCATTAATATGCTTACTCGATCAATCTGGTATGTTGAAGATGCCTCAAAATCTCTATATGAGAAAATCTTAATGCATTAGGGAAAATGACAGAGGTACACAAGTGTGATATTATGTATAGGACGATTGCCATGGAACAGCTTAAAACATGTTGTGCTATTTTCCTTTATCCATTCAGGGTACAAAGCTACAGACTCTTTCTGGTGAAACACCCACAGTGTCCCTGCAGCTGCTGCTCTTCAGATCTGAGGTGAGAGGATGCCCTTGAACTAATTAAGAGCAAAAGGGTCAACATAGCAGAAAAAAGACTGGATTAAGGTGTGGGCTGAAAGGGAAAAAATGGATAGAGAGAGATATTTCACAGTTCACACAGTAACTACCTGAGGTCAAAGACACCTGATGGGATAGGTCATTTATGTGTATAGATGCTGTTTTTTAGGTTAACAAAAGAAAACAGCATATTTCAGAGATGTTTATAGATACCTGGAATAGATTTATGGTAGATACGGGAGGAACATTTTCTGCAAATTAAAGGACACACGCAAAGACATACATTTTATATGCTGAAATGGTCAAATTGATCCTGAGAGTTGTTATTCTGCCATTGCTTTATTTAGTTTGAGAATATACAGTCTCTTTCTACTAAATGGATAATAATCATGATATGCGAGTTACGTAACGTGCACATGGAGGAAATCATGGGAACAAAATTGAAGAGACGATGATTAGATTTTAGGTTGTATAAATGATAATCTTCTGCGCCAAGCAGTACAGGTTTTTTAGGATGACAAACAATGCAAAGCTTTTACCCAATACACAAATAAGGAGGACACCTGGGGAATAGCGATCATAAGTGGGATTAACAACAAAGCTCCACATTTAAAATGTATAAGCAACGACAAATTACTATGGGAAGGCCGGGATATCAGTTTGTATGCAGCTGGGATGAAGCTTTGCAAACAGAGGATTCATGGTTTTTTTGATGGATTAAAACACTGTCACTGTTCTAGAAATAATCACTTTCTGCTTGCTGCCCTGTGTTGTCCTGCAGACAGCTGCAGTCAGGGTCTGACTCTTGCAAATGCATGACATGCCACCTTTTCCAGCATTTCCAGGCAGGACAAAAATTGCCTGAAAGAGCTAACATTACTGTGGGTAGGTTACTGGGTGAACGTTTTTGATGGACTTTTCATTAGAATTAATATAATGCAATAAAGAAAACTATACATAGAAGGAATTCAGGTTGCATGAATTTAAATGTTTCCTTTTGCCGTCATTTATTTTTTTATAATTGACTTTATTGCTTTCCTAAATATTTATTCCTTTTTTTTTTTTTTTTGCTCATTTGGCTTATTTCTGCATTCTTCTTTTATTGTCTTACGTTCCTTTTCATATCACAGCCCAAAAGCATGAAGCAGGGCAATATGGACAAAGCTTCTTCCTAATTTCCCTCGTGATGTGGTTCTGAAATATAAAGAAGAGGCAGGGGCTCCTGTTGAATTATTCAGGGGTCTCACGCCCCCAAGCAGCAATAAATAACCTTCTCCCTACACTAATGTCTCTCACTGAATTAATTCAGTGTTAGTGTTCCCCTGCTACATGGCCCCATCCGATGGCAGTCTGTAACAGCATATTATTGTAATATTGATTCCTGCAACAGGCAGTTTCCTCACAGATCATGCAAAGTGCTTTACAAATGAATGCACCCATAACAGTTTCTCTCTTGTGATTATGATTTGTCTTAAACAAGGTAGTGAACAAAATTCAAAGAGGGTTTTAAGAGAAAATAAATGTGAGAGTACACAAAACTGTCCCTTTAATTTAAATACATTTTTAGTATGATGTAGAAAGTGATATTCTGAGACAATATGCAACTGGTGCTTATTTGTTATTATTTGTGTTTTCTATGCTATTCTGCTTATTATTTAGCAGCTCTCCAGTTTGCGAGCAGTTTGCACTTTCAGAAATCTGATTGCTAGGGTCCAAGTAACCCTAGCAACCATGCATTAATATAAATAAGAGACTGGGATATAAATAGCAGAGGTCCTGAATAGAAAGATGAGTTATAAAAAGTAGCAATAACTATACATTTGTAGCCTTACAGAACATTTGTTTTTAGATGGGGTCAGCTTTCAATTTGAAAGCTGGGAACAGTCAGAAGAAGCAGATAAATTATTTAAAAACGATAAAAAAAAAACGAAAGCCAATTAAAAGGTTGCTTAGAATTAGCCATTCTACAACATACTAAAAGTTAAGTTAAAGGTGAGCCACCCTGGGGCCCAGATTACTCTATATTGCTTTGTGTTATCTTGTGAAATGCTTTGCGCCAGGCCCAGTGGACTAAAGTAATATAGGGAACATGTATTTAACACATGGTCAAAGACAGGTAGTATGTGCTGGGCCCTGAGCATCATGGTGTGCTATGCACTAAAGCAGGCAAGTAAATAGATAGACAGCAGACCCAGCAGCTGCTGGGGTGACATGGCTTAGATGGGATCCTGGCCAATGCTTAGTTTAATGTTAAGTGTGCAAACAGTTCACCTTTGTGGCCAATAACATGTAGTTATACCACAGAATTAAACATTGCACAAGTAGTGAATACAGGCACAGGCATATGACATTAGGGTCTTCTGTCTGTAATAAAAACACAGGACTATTTTCTTCGGTGAAAACGCCCGGAAGGTCATATAAGGAAACGAGAAGCTGGAGAATAAACCAGTGGAAACAATGGCGATGTATAGGAATTAATGCAGGATAAATTCTGTTTTTCTTTTCCCATGATAACAGAAGCCTGATCTGGGCAACATATGCAAACGCACACTTACACATCACTCAGCACACAATCAAAAAGCCCTCCCAGTCTCCAGTCATTAGATTCTATTACTATCTAATGCTCCAATTTTCAGTAACTGCACGGAACTAGACAGGGTCACAGATTAGCCGTTTTACTGCAGTGTGCTCTGCACATATGCCAGGACAAGAAAACACACATTACCTAGTACATGGATTTTGTACTATAAATTTCTGCATATTGTTTTCTATAATCTTCTTTTCCACCTCATAAATTTATAATTTTTTTCCTTGTACCTAGTTCCCAGAGTTCTTTCTAAGACCAGTAGAACTAGAGCCTGGACTGACTTTAGAACACAATCATTCGCCAAAACCTACTCAAGAGATCCCTGTTTCCACAACTAACAAGAGGGAGCAGGTGAGTTGTCATCACTCTTAGTGCACAAATAATTATTGTATAACTGATTGACAGCCATGAAGCCCACTATTGTATCCTTAGAGACAGGTGGCCTGAGAGTTTTCTGTATATAGAGAGAAAATGCATGCTGCAAATTGGCCAGTAATTTAATTATACTGATAGTAGTACTGCATAATGGTATATACTGAGATGTTAATTATAATAATTATTCCATGATGCCCAGTTCTGTATACGGAGAGATAGTTGTGCATGTTGGGCTGTACTGCCCAACATATTGGCTATATCAGATTTGCAATGACAGAGACAGAGTATGCAGGATATTGATGTTGTTGAACAACGGGAAATGTGATTGGAAAATGTACAGAAATATATATACTGAAGGGAATAAGATGAGCCATGGTAAAGTATTAGGGCATTAGAGATGCTGCAATCACTGAGAGCAGTTATGTTCTTTGGCGTTTGTTTGTCCCTATGGTTGGATTATTCCTCAAAAGGAAAGGATAAAAGCAGGGGATGAAAGGACAAACAGAGCTGCTGTTTAGCTTATCTTCAATGCACAGTGGTAAACTGCACGTGTATGTAAAGACCGCTGAGACTGCTCATTTACCACTGTGAGACTGAACTAAAACATGTTTGTTTGTATACAAAGGCCACTGGGAGTTCTCTGCTTGAGCTGCATCCATGGTTGTGCCAATATAGTGGTTGGAAACTGATTTATCTGGAATTATGACTCTCTTTCTACATACCTGTCTATTCATTATCTTAACCTATCAATCTATCTATCTATATATCTATCTTTCTATCTATCTATCTATCTATCTATCTATCTATCTATCTATCTATCTATCTATCATCTATCTATCTATCATCTATCTATCATCTCTATGACAGATCCAGTTGGCCATGCTGTTTAATTGTGTGTGTTTGTATAATAACACAGAAATAAATATAACTCTACATGTATCTGTCTATCTCAGGGGAGCAGATCCTGCAGCCCATCATCCCCATTCTAAACATCGCCTACTAATGAGTCTAGGTTATCTCTCTCTTGGACTACTTTTTATGTGGGTGGGGGCAGTAGGGCACATACTAAGGTGAAATTATGAGAGTCCGGCTAAGGTTTGGGGATAACACAGGCACATTCATTCGTTCAAAGGCAATGAGGTATCACTAACCTTTTAATAAACAAAGCAAAGCACTGCTCTTTAAACATGTCTAAATGGCTTAAGGTGGCCATACACGGGCCAATAAAAGCTGCCGACAGACCGTGTCGGCAGCTTATTGGCCCGTGTATGGGGCCCCCCGACGGGCTTCACCGATCGAGATCTGGCCAAAAGTCGGCCAGATCTCGATCGGATGGGACAAAAAATCCCGTTGGATCGCGGCCGCATCTATTCGTTGATGCTGTCCCGCGATCCGCCCGCCCGTTAGGCATCGTTAGGATCGGATATTGCTCACCTCAAGGTGGGCATATCGGAGGGAGATCCGCTCGTTTGGCGACATCGCCAAACGAGCGGATCTCTCCATGTATGGCCACCTTAAGTAATACATTGTTCTGTCTGAGAATTTATGGCTTTGTTTAGTATAAAGAAATGTAATAACTGATCTTGCAATTTTATTACTAGCAATAATCTGCAAAAAGATATAGGCGGTGTTTAGATCAGGGTGGTATTTGCACTGCACAAAGTAGGGCTAATTACTGTATGTAAGGCTAAGCCATCTCAATGGATGCAGTGCGTGCTTGGAATGTTTCATTCCCATGGGAGCCTTTATCTAAAATGTAGCCTCTGTAGATCTCTTTCATATGTTTGAAAAAAAATCAAATGATTTGCACATCAAGACACGAACAGAGCAGAAAGGAAGAAGCAAGAACAATGTGATTCTTTTGCATGAAAATATGTTGCTAGGCAAACAAAAAAAATCTATTGCTTTCCATTAGAGATTCTATTATTAACACCCTGAATCTTATTCTTGCAAATGTACTTTTTTTTAACCCAAAGAAACACTCCAATTTGATCAAATTCTTGGATATCTTTATGAAGATTTGGTGCCCCTACATATATTTTTATCTGGGTATTATGCAGGCCAGTAGGAATTAGTATTGTGTATCCAGTATTTTCTGACACACTATGAAAAGAGATCACTGCCCTGGGACCCCTTCGTTTATTTAAAGCATTGCTTATGTGAGTAAGTATGCACAGAGTTATGTCTCCCCAGGGAGTGATCTGGTATAATAGATATTGTGGCAATAATGAGGGAGAGATTTATTAGGGGACAGGAATGAGGGGGAGCACTTGGGAAGTACAATGGGCATGGTGAGAGTGCTGTGGGAACAATCATAGTGAATTCTCAATGAGACCATGAAATGTACCACTTAATATGCCACTATTCAAATATGTTTAATTATTTCTCATTTCTGTGATATACTTCAATTGTAAAGATCAGCCCATATATATATATATATATATATATATATATATATATATATATATATATATATATATATATATATATATATATTGTAACAAAAAACCGCACTCACAGGACTTAAAAAAAAAAGCCGCAAAGGCTGTGATTTATTGATCCGACGTTTCGGCTACAACTCTAGCCGTCCTCAGGAAGAGTTTTTTTCTTCCTGAGGACGGCTAGAGTTGTAGCCGAAACGTCGGATCAATAAATCACAGCCTTTGCGGCTTTTTTTTGAAGTCCTGTGAGTGCGGTTTTTTGTTACAATATATTACTATTTGTTTGCCAGCACCTGGGCAGTTACTGACAGGGAAGGTGTGCACCTCTTTGGACTTTTTATATATATATATATATATATATATATATATATATATATATATATATATATATATATATATGTGTGTGTAAGTAAACTTGGTGCACTCAGCAAATAAATCTCCAATGCCTGTGTGCTGGTTCAAATAATTATATTAACTCCCAGATTGTGCACGTATTACAGTGGTATTACTTAATAGGATCTTTGATTGGGCTTACCATCTTGATAATAAAGTTTTGTGTTGAAACCGAACAACAATCTACAGGTACACACCTTATACAATTGCACTGGATAGATAAGATTCATCAAAGAATATTGCATAACTCACACCCACTGCTCAAAAGCACAATGAAGGTTTGGGACCTGGTGAAACGAAACCCCAAAATAAAGTCCTTTCCCTCTCCACTTACGCCAATTACAAATAACCCAGCATTTCTGGCGCACTATGGCCTAATGCTTTTAATGAGTGGTAATGGATGGACACTTACAATTTACACACGTGATGGAGAGAGACCAACTTGTTAGCTTAGATCTACTTAGGCAAGCCAGACCCAATGAGGTCCTTCAGAATTACAAATATTATCATCTTAAACATTTCTTCACCTACTTGGGTGGTAATAAAACCTTGGCCAGGCAACTTACCGCATTTGAAATTTTATGCAATAAAGCTAGCCCTCCGAAACATACGATATCACTAATATAAGATTTGTTAGGCCTAAAAGCTGAGAAGAAGCAATTGCCATTCATAAAAGCATGGATAAGGGACCTAGGTCTGGAAATCTCAGAGGATACATGCAGAAAGGGAATAGCTAATCTAATGTTTAGCTCAAGATGTTGTAAAATCCAAGAGCTAAACTATAAAATTCTGAGCAGATGGTATTACACACCCCTTAAGCTGAGCCAGATTTACCCTGCTGTAAGTAATATATGTTAGAGATGCAACCTTTCTCAAGAAAGGTTCCTGTGAGGAACCGAAACGTTGGATTAATAAACCTGATCATTTTCACTATAGCAACCATTTGACCTTTTATGAAAATCCTGAGAGTGCCAGCACCTTGGACGGTGTTTTTTGCCTAGAGCACCCAGGTGTTTATATCTTCTTCAAGGTGTGCAGCCTGCACCCACTGCTATATATATATATCTCACATCTTACTGAGAATCTCATTATTTCATGCCTTCCACAAACCTAATTAATTTTGTTTCTGACACATTGCCTCCATATTTTCCTCTTCCTTTTCATATCTGGGATCTAAATTCTTCTTAGGGTTCTATGGGGGAATGTCATCCATTGTCAGCAGTGTTATTCCATATATTCCTAGTATTATTTTTTATATGCCCTTACCCTAGTATTGTGTCAAATACTCCTGTTATTTTTTTATTCTGCTGCTATAAACAAAGGTATATAGGAGTCCATTGGAGAGCTCTCCATGCCCCCACAAGACATTTTCTGAACTGCTGTCAATAGCCATATCCTCTTTGTTAACAATTTAGAGCTCTCTGGTGGATTGCATTTGCTTTTATCAGCAAAATCAATGACATGTACGTAAATGAGATATTTTACTGTTGGTTTTATTATTTAATATGCAAGAGCTTTACTAATTAAAATAAATGACAGTACTTAATTTAATTTGCCATTATGTAGTGTCTAGTTCAATAGTCTCTCCCAGGCAGAGTATCTTGAGACAACATTCTACAACAACCTATAGCCCACTTTCTAAATTCAATTGAAATGAATGGTGAGACAGAGAATCGTGTATAGGTAAAATCCATGCATATTTTGTAGGTGTGGTTCGGAGCTTGTGCAGGCTATCCGAGATCACAGGGGTCAAATTCACTAGTCTCATCAGAAAAGGAGGGGGAGGCATATATTTGTTATTATATTATATTTTAAGTCAGACGCCCCTAGGCCTGCTGTCTTTGTTTGCCACATCCCCATCTCTTTATTTGTACAAATTTTCAGAGCAATGAGGATTGGTGCACAGGAATTTTAAAAATATTATTGTATCTCCTGCACATCCCCAGTGTTTTTGAACCAATGTGTTTGTGGTTGGGCAGCATGCCGCACCCTAAAATCCTGCCGCCCTAGGCCTGGGCCTTGTGGCCTTTCCACAAATCCTGGCCTGGATTCGGCAGTTTATCTGACTGTGTGTGGGGTCTTCTGACAGACCCCCCCTGATCCATAGGCCAAAAATTGGGCAGATACTGATTGGGCAGATTTTTACTGCGATCAAGGACCACATCGGCTAGTTAATGCAGTCCTACGACCCGTCGACGCCTATTTGCTTAGTTGTAATCCGATTGTTGGACCCTAGGGGGAACATTTGGATTAACCCAATATCGCCCTGCTGTTAGTAGGCATATCGGGTTCAGATCCGCTCATTTGGTGACCTGCCAAACAAGCGGATCTAACAGTGTATAGCTACCTTTACACTATCAGGCAGATTTATGAAATTTCTTTATTTTTTTGATCAACTAGTATTGCTGGTAACTGCTTGGTAAAACAAACCACCAACATACATTGCATTTATTGTAATGTAATGGTTGATATTTTCCTGGGACTTAGTGATTCAGAGAGTCGTTAATGTCAATAAACTGACTATTTCACATAAAGTAATGTGAATGCTCAAACAATTCTGCCATATTGATAAACTGATCAAAGCAGTAAATGTGGCAGTTCCTGAAAAACTTTTTGAAAAAGTGTTCATACAAACACTTCATAGAAGTTAGAAAAGCTGCCGTGTAATGCATTTTTCAGTGTGCACAGGCTGTCAGATTTATCTTTTGATTCACAAAACTGGTGTAAAATGGAATGAAAGTAAGAAAATTAATGGTGTAACACTTTTATAGAAAGAACATTGTATTCACTAATTTGGTGCATGTACATTTTGGCATTACCTTGCACCTTCATCATTTGGGAATACCATTTATGTTTTTTTTATGATGTAAAAGGAAATAAAGTGTTGTTCAGACCTTTATTAATTTGGCTGCACAACCCCCTAAGCCAACTTCCCTAAATACAATAATTCTGCTGTGTGTGTATATATATATATATATATATATATATATATATATATATATATATATATATACCTTTTTTAAAGGGTTAAGGCCATACATATACAGATAAAATCATAGAAAAGAAAGTTTCATGCTGGGTGTGCTTGCTGGGCCCCAAATCCAGACCAGACAGGTTAAAAAATGTAATCTGCTAATGTACAATGTCGGACAGTTCATGGAACCTGGGCAGATGAAGAGCCACAGCTGCTTCAATTGTTAGTGCACTTTGCAGAAATGATTGTAATAATAGAAAGTCAGCCATTAAATGTGTGGCTCCACATACGGTCTCTTATTTCTTCAACCAATGGGCCCATTAGTCTGAGAGCACAATAGATTGCCCTGTATAAGGCACCTTTAGTTCACCTTCACCAAAAAAAATAATTCTGTTTTTCTAAGATAGAAATTGTATTTTTCATCATCTTATATTTCCCAGTAGCAGTTTAGTGGGAGATCGGGCTGATTCTCTAAACTGTTTCTTTTTGATACATGATTCCTACTGATCATGCTCTATTACAGTTGATACATTATTTGCTGACATTGCTTTGATACTGCTGAAAATCTATCAATTCATAGTAAATTGAGTTTGAGTTTGAGTAAATCAGATTTGGAATAAAAGTGTTTGAAAGGTAAGCTGCCCCTTTAAATGTCTCGCAGTGCACCAAGTGCAGCAGAATGGTGTCCTGCAGTTTCTCAGTACAGACAGAGAGGCAGAGCACAGGTTGGATCTCAGGCTCATTCTTTCCTCCTCTTCCTCCTCCTCCTCCTGGTGACAGTTTCCAAGGGGATTTCATGTTGTAGCAACCTGACTGCATAGTGGGAAGTTAAAAAAGTGAGAAAAATGCATAAAGGAGAAATCCAAGTTGGGAAGAAGAGGAGATGGTGTAAATAATCCAGAAAGGGAAAAATACAGTCCAGCCAAACAAGGGGAAAAGCACAAGAGAATCAGGCAGGTGGCCAGCTCTACACAAATTCCTTCCAGTAGGATTTTACACTGTCACTATGCACACACAAAGTGACCATCCTAAAGTGAGTATAATGGGTTGTGCTTTCTAAATCAAATAAAGGAGAGGCAGTAGGGTGTGTGTGTTTGATGCAGGAGGGTAACTGTGCAACAGCTATCTTTCCCTAGGATATTCTCTGTTTGAAGGGCTGCTCATACAGTCAACTGCGCTCAGCTAGGTTAGTGTATATACTGTATATGTCTGTCAGCAGGACTATAATCTCACTAGAATAGTGTGTGGCAGATATAGTGTATAAATGCCCTGCAGCAGGGCTAGAGTAGCATATGGCAGTCTTTCACACCCACAGTGGATGGATCTGGCACTAGCACTTCTCTCACATTTACACTGCATAACTCTATAGCAGCAGGGTTCTCTGTAATGTTAGATGTCTGCTGATAACAAAATAATAAGATGCTTTTTACATGACTAGTGCAAAGCTGTAAAAGCTGGTGCTATACAGATACATAGATGGATATGTTTATATGTGCTTAAATTAAAGGAATAGGGCTGGTTCATGTATATAACTGGTAGTAGTAGTTTACAAATCCAGGTTTACTCTGCGCAGCATCACAATCTAACTGAACTTGCTTCACACTGTCATTGTGCCTGGAACTAGCTCACTGATGGTGCAGCTATTCTAGGATTCAGGTTAAAGAATATAGTGATTGCTTATTAGTAATATAGATTATTATGGCACATATAATAGTATAGACCAGGACCATTACTCGTACACCTCTCATAGCTACAGTATATACACTACAGGTCTCTTTAGGCTGCTGGTATAACCTGGGAACATTACTGGCTCTCACTGGGGTACTGTTTATGCGTGGAACACCATCATCTTGCCCTAGGATATTGTGCAGGCCTAGGAGCACAACTGCTTTTCCTTGATGGATAGTTTTTACAGACCATACTCTTCCTCTGTAAGTATTATAATACATAGCAAATGTAGAAAACAATGCAATGTGACTGTTACTGTAACAAAGACTTTGATATTTAGTTAAATGAAATTAAATGTTGCTGATTTTTGTTGGGAAGACTCAAAGTATGTTCCAAATAGCATTATTAAAATGTGTTTAGTGGTGTACCTTTATCAATATAAAGATAACTGAATTCCACCTGGGTGACTTTTTACAGCGGTAGCTTTGCAAAGTGACCTGCAGAAATCCATTGTAGTAAGAAGCAGTGCATTGGAAAGAGAAGTGAAAAAGATTCTGCTGTTTTTCACATATTTGGATATTATACTGTAATTTCCACCTTCAGTGTCTGTTTGAAACAATTATCTTTTTGTTGTAATGTTAAAAACTAAAACAAATTCTGCAAAGTGATGGATAATTGGCATAAACATTACACCTCTAATGCTTTGCTTCAAGAACAAAATCCAGCCAGCAGGTGTAAATTGGAAGTAAGTTGTGAACTTTCTCTGAAATATTTGTGAGTTTAACTTTTTCCTGGTATAAAAATACATGTACATAAGTCTTATCAACAGTTTCATAGGATTTTCTTCCCCCAGGGAATATCCTGCTATGTTTTGCAATAGCTGTGCCAGGAACAGTCTTATTTAAGTGTAGAATGTTAACACTTATTTTAACATTCATATATTTTGAGAATATATCATTAGCCTTTATTTACATAGCGCACATGTTACATACTACTTTATAGAGTTTGTATCGTTCATATGAGTTCCTGGCCCAGTGCATGCATATACTCTAGGTCTGTGACCGTTAAATCTCCACGGAATTTCTAATATCTTTTCACATTCCATTAATGAATACAATATTTTAATCCTAGGAAATGTTTGCTTTGGTACAGACTGTGCTTTAGCTACAGTTTCCCTTTATAGGCAGGATATATTTTATAGATTGTTTTCTTCTCAGTTACAGAGAGATGGACCCTCTCTACCTCCTCACAATGCTCTGGCTGATATCCTACCCAACCCATGGAGTCATTCAATGCAAGCACAGCAAAAGCATTCAGATTACAATGTTCCTCTGAACAAACCACATGCAAGCCCCTATCAACAAAAGCAAAGGTAACAACCCTTCTAAATTTGAGCACTTCTATATATACTTTATCAAAAAGACAGGGACTCATAGAGAGAAAGATTTGTTCTCCACCATACTTGTCCAATGATCCCACCTGGCATATGGTTTATAATAGATATATATTTTCTGTAAATCAGAAATATAAGGTGCATATGTGGGCCAAAACTAATACAAATCAATCCTTGTCCTTTTCTCCTTGTCCTTTGTATTATTATTCTTTATGTCATGTCTTCATCTACAGTAATGATGTGGAACTCCCTGCAGACCCAGTGGTGGTGCATCAGGAACAGGTGAGCAGAGGTTGAAAGCATATTTGTACCAAAGCACAATAAGAATAAAACCAGTGATTAGCACTCTCAGAGCTTCAGCAGTTGGAAGATTCTGATACATTTTGGCTCTTAATGTTGAGCCTTAATCAGGGCAGTAAAGGCACAAAGCAATGTTGCTACTGTGAGAATTGTAGTGCGGCCTGGTGGGAACCAGGGACAGAACAAGGATAAGAAGGATAAAACACTAATCTGTTAGAAGATTAATGAAAGCTGGATGCATGGATAATTGTATCAACATAAAAAAGGGACACTGTGAGTTATCATTGGAGCATATAAATTCAAAACAAAATTGTATACAAATTATGTCTATAATGAAGTGCAATATATTTGCGCAACAGATGTGCTGTGCTTTCAGATTTAGGTCTATTTTAGATGGTTTTATGAGTCACATCATTATGTACCCCATTATTAGATTATTATTATTATTATTATTTCAGTGGCTAGTTTATATGGATATAGGTTAGGCAGAGGTAAGATTCCATTGAAACATAAGAACTCTGCCACATAAGGTCAAGCGCAGCTACAAAAAAGAAGCAGGGATTGGGTTTTAGAATGGACTGTGGGACAATAAAGGTAGTTCAGATACAAGTCACACATGTTCAAATTGCAAATGTAATATCTGTGTTTTGCAACAAAGAAATGCATTTTAGGTCTGCTCTCTAAAGGCTTCCCCATTATAGCTATGTTTGGCCTAGGGTCTGGCATAGCTAGTGGGGTCTTTACCTTTTTCCACCAGATACATATATCAAGAAAAATTAAATGCAGTTTGCTTAGTGAGTGATGCCCAGCATCCTGCTACTTCTGAGCAGTCCCTTTCTATGAGGTAAAGGCAAAGCCTGCCCTTTGCCACCAGCAGCACCTATAAGTCCTGCCAACCAAATGGATTTGGTTCGGTATTTTGCCTTGCCGAACCAAATCCAAATAGGTTCATGCGCGGCTCTTGTTTTCTCTGCCCCTCATTGATTTGCATATGCAAATTAGAGTTTATATTCAAATTGGGGCCGAATCTTTCACAAAGGATTCTGGTGTTCGGCCGAAAACAAAATAATGAAAAATCTCTAACTTTTTCACGCCACTCAAATGGATCAGCAACCCTAGGCATGTGCCTCTCCTACCTAACCTTAGTTCCGGCCCTGCTTCTGCCCTACATATGCATTTAAACAGCTGCGGAACAGTCTACCTGATACTGCCAACTGTCAGATCTGCCTCTGTGTAGCCAAATGAAAGGGATCTTTTGTTTTTTTTCTGCTTTGATATAGCTAGCTTGTACAGAATTTGTTCTCTTGACTGTATTTAAATAACTAAAGTGCTTGATGGTCCACTTGAATGCATATCAAATGCCATTGTGTAAGGTGCCTATGTAAAGTGTGGTACCCAGTACCAGATACATGGCAATCACAGCCTTTGTACATATGCGATACATCTTAGTGGCCTCCTCAAACTGATCGGTTGGAGTCACTGGGTACAATTTAATTAGTTCAACACAAACCCAGAATTTTTCCAGCAAAAAATAAGATGTATAATCCAATCAGCACCCTCTGAGAGGGGTGGTGGAGAATAATTATTTCTTGATTTCCCAACCTTTTCATAACTCCACTTCATTCTGAGCTGTCACGGTCGGCAGCCTAAATCCAGAACCTATGCTAAGCACCCTGTTCTCGACTCTTGCTTCTGCCTTTAACAGCGCCTTTCACCTCGGGAGGAGCCCTCGGCTAATCAGATGCCACCAGGTCTTATTAAGAGAGGTGCCAAGTGAAGGGTTCTGGACGAGCAAAGGGGCACGATGGTAAAGCAGAGTCTTTTGGGCAGAAGGTCACAGTAGAAGGTGTAGACGGAAAGCGTTGTCAAATCAGGCCGGGTCGGTGCAGGCCGAATACAAACAAAGTCAGACAGGCGGGGGTCAAACCGGGAAATCAATCGAGAGGAGTCAAGACAGGCACAGATCGTATTACAAACAGGCACTAACAATTTGATAGAGAAACGAGCTAAGTGGTAAATTGGTTTCCAATTGGACATTTTTTTGTTTTCTGTATTTTGGTAAACATTAAAGAGGTATTTCACCATTAAGTTGTTTTTGTCCACTAGTCCACTTTTGGCTCTTTCTAGCTCTAGCTATGGTCTAGCTATGGTCCATAGGGCACGTGTACATACTGCAATGTTACTTCTAGTTGGCTTAAAGTATCTTTCTTTGGGCACTGGAGATATAGACATGTAAAGAATTTTTAAATAAAGAAAACCTCAACCTCACAGGTTCATTTTAATTTGTAATAATTTGTAATTAATAATATCTGATTTGTGATAGATATAGTTATGAGTATATTACAGTGGCAGAAAACAGTGCATGAAATATGTTGGCGCTATATAAATACATGTTAATAATAAAATTTTGGCCCTGGAAAACATGATATATAGTATAATATGGAGTCTGTCTCCCTCTCCTGATAGCCAGCAGAACTGCAATGTACCCGTTTAGCACAGTGTCCTTCACAATATATATCACTAGCAGCATGCTAGCTGTAACAAAACATTCCTCCATAAATAGAATACAAGTAAGCCTGAATAAGGGAGCACCACCCCTAAATCAAAGAGAAACAGACAAATGGTGTGCAGGGTTATATGGATAAATAGTAGCACAAAAGAGAAAAAGATTAACCCTTAAAGTTGCACCACCCCATCTTTAAATCCGAGGACTCAAGGAACAATAAAACTTAACTTTTAATAAATAAATTAAAACCGTAAGTCCAGAGGAGCGTTTAAAATAAGGTTAGGGACAGGGAGGCAAAGAACCCGAATTCAAATGGGCAAAAAAGTACACAGCATACAGTGGGTGTTTGGGATGTCAAAGAGTAACCCACGAGCCTACAAATGTAAATACTGGTAAGTCACATACAATCATTTAACAGCCATAAGTCGGGGTAAACCTTGTATGATGGCTTTTAGGCCTTAAAATATCCACCACCCCTTCACCCTCAAGCACACCCTCCCATAGCCAAAGAGAGAGAAGCCAGTGTATTAAGTTTTATTGTTCCTTGAGTCCTCGGATTTAAACATGGGGTGGTGCAACTTTAAGGGTTAATCTTTTTCTCTTTTGTGCTACCATAAATAGAATACCCTAAAGTATGGATCCTGATGTAATTTTTTGGTATAATTCTCCTCCTCTGGTCTGTTAATCACAGGACATGCAAGGCATTGTGGGAACCAGCCTTGGCTAACTATTAATAATAAGTTTCATCGGTATGAGTACTCAACAAACAGCTGAGAGAATAGTTAGACAAATAATTAGCAAATACATATACAAATAACAGTGTTTGTTTTTTGTAATAAAAGGGTGGCTGGTATGGTTCACCTTCTAAGCAACTTTTCAGTTGGCCTTCATTTTTTTATTTTGTTATAGTTTTTAAATTATTTGCCTTCTTCTGTCTCTTTCCAGCTTTCAAATCTGAAAACAAATGCCATGTAAGGCTACAAATTTATAGTTAGCGAATTGCTACTTTTATCACTCATCTTTCCAGTGTCGGACTGGGATACCAGGGGCCCACCAGAAAACCTTAGGTTGAGGGCCCACCAAACTATTATACCTCCTCTCCTCAATCAACCCCTTTATTCTCCTAGTCTCTTTTCTCTACATACTATACTCTATTTTTCCATTATTAAGCCTCTTTATTCCCATAAAGAAATAGAGAATGATCATGATATAGGCCAAAAGGTTAGAAGCAGGAGGCCCACTGACACCTTGGCCCACCGGGAGTTTTCCTGGTATCCCGGTGGGCCAGTCAGACATTGCATCTTTCTATGCAGGCGTCTCCTATTCATATCCCAGTCTCTTATTCAAATCAATGCATGGTTGCTTGGGTAATTTGGACCTTGGCAACCAGATTGCTGATATTGCAAACTGGAGAACTGCTGAATCAAAAGCTAAATAACTCAAAATCCACAAATAATATAAAATGAAAACCAACTGCAAATATCTACATCGTAATTTGAAGGTGAACAACCGCTTTAATATACACAGCTAGGGCACTATCTGCAAGGAGGTTGTATGATCTCCCTGTCTGTATGGGTTTTCTCCCAGGTATTCCAGTTATCTCCCATGCTCCAAAAACATACTGGCAGGCAGAGCCGGGCCAACCCGGCCAGGCACCCTAGGCAGGCTGGCTGAGCTTATCGCCCACATGTGCGAAAAAAGCAAATGTGCGCATGCGTGAAAAACCAAATGTGATAAAACTGATAAAACTGACCATAGTGTGTGTTTAAATGATAGGGACTCTACTTAGCTCTACCTAGGCAGGGACTGATAATATAATAACATCCTCTTCAATGAATGTTAGAGAGATACAACTAACTGGATCAGTTAGGTAATCTATAAGTAACCATGCATGTGCCTCTGCAAATCTGCAATTGCCCAAAATGGTTGCTAACACAGCTGGTATTAAGATCCTCCCAATGTCAATTCTTTTTGACCTATTCTATCACAAACCATTTTTAGTAAAATGTATAGTAAAATAAAAGTTTTGGAAAATGTTGCATGGAAAACTGTCCAATGACTTCAATGCATTTGGCAAATTTTCAGCATGATTTCCATATCAGTCTTGCTTACCATGCTTCATGAATTTCTTGGTCCTCTTCCAGTCCAATCTGGCATATACTGTGTGACTGTGTGTCTGTCTATCCACATTGTTAGCAGTTCACTGAAATATAATAGATCAAGTCTGGATTCCTACCATTACACTCTCTCGTGCATACTTTGTGTGTTAAATAGGGCCTGAACAATTTAAAGGGGTGCATGAAAGAACATTTTAAAATCACCTTTGAATTAACTTGTGTTATGATGTAGACTTCAATATTCTGAGACAACTGGTAATTGATCTTCATTTTTTATTTTTGTGGTTTATTCCTCAGCTTTCCAATTTGGAATTTTAGCAGTTATCAGGTTGCTGGGGTCCAGTTTACCCTAGCAACCAAGCAGTAATGTGAATGAAATATTGCAAGATGAATAGGAGAAGGCCTTAATAGAAAGATAAGTAATAAAAAGTAACAATAACAATAAAACTCTAGCCTCCCTGAGCAATAGCTTTTTGGCAACCGGTGTCAGTGACTCCCCCTCCCCTGAACGTGGCAAAACAGCAAGGCAAATAATTTAAAAACTATGAAAAAATGAAGATTAGTTGAAAAGTTGCTAATTCTAATAAAGATTTGGGGTCATTTGCAGAAATCCTGGACACAAGTGCTACGTGCACTAAAGAGTGCAAAATCATGCTCCTTTGGGCTCAATCTATAATGTACTATAAATAATAAATAAAAAACATTGGACCCTATGCTTTGGGCTCCCATGGTAAATATCCATTTTGTGATTGTTTATGCATTCAGTAAAGCACTCCATTCAGAGATCTGGATGTGCTCTGCATCTTTCACCAGTTTGGAAATCCAATTCACTCCTCATGAATACAGCACTGCCAAGTGCACGCAGCACTGTATTCATGGGTTAGACATAGGTCTCTGTGTTCCATGTTGTATTGGATGGGCAAGTGAAGTGAGCCCAGGACCATTACCCAAAGAGCAGGGCTGTATTTTATATAGGCACCCAAGGGCCTGTGCATAGGACTGTAGTTGTTGCGGGGGGGGGGGTGACCCTTGGATGCCTATATAACTCAAACTTTTTTTAACGAGGGGTACAGAGTCCATTTTCTCAATCCAGAAGTGACATAAGTGTGGAAGTGATGTCATAGACATGGGGGGATCTACAGGTCCGATGCCTCAGGTAGCAGCAGACCTGAATATATCCCTGACAAAGAGATACCAAGCAACTCTACAAATAGGATAATACTTACCCATTCCCAACTCAGGCAACAGCACCAAAAACAGGGGCCCTAGAAAATTTTTTGGAGGGCCTGTTTGGTTTAGTCGCTACTGCTCATGCATGTCCGCAACCCCCCCCTTTGAACGCTTTAGAAAAAAAAGACCCTGCTGTCCAGGCCCCCCTTTTCCCTGGGGGGGGACCTTGGAGTCTGCATCCTCTATAGTTACACCCCTGACCCAAAACACTTCCATTAGAAATTCCATGCCACCAAGACTCACGAACAAAAAACAATGACGGGGTGCTGCTCCAATCACTGCTGATACAGACTGAAGGGGGGTTCCGGTTGAGCACTTCCTTCTCCTTCCCTTTATAACCCCTTCTCCCTTGCTCCCTTTTCAATTATTAAAACTTTTCCTCTCTCATGCCTGCCTAACCCAGTCAAAGCTTCCCTCCCTCTACTGTGCTTGTCTGGGAAGCCATATTCTGTACATTTTGCAAAGATTATTTATCATCCACATTAATTCCTGCCCCAATGGAGCTTACAATGTATGGTCCTTGTTGCATTTACACACAATATAGCTAGTTCCATAAGGACTCAAGAGTCTTTCTTTTAAGTTGCCCGTAGGGTTTTCACCCCTTTGCAAAGCTACCGTGTGCCAGTACTCCATTTGAAGGATCTTATACTCGTGGGGAAACCGTATCCCCCAAGGACTGAGCACCTAGCAACAGTTAGGTGGGAAGGCCAAGGTGTGCAGGAGAATTTTGGAATTGCTTCACTTGATGTTAGAGTTCCCAGCTTGTAACAGTTTACATTCTATATCTGAATCTCTATCTCTCCAGTGTGCTTTTATGGAACTGAATTCTGCAACCTTGTTTTTATGTATTTGTCCCCATGCTTTGGTTGAGTGATAACTCCCCACACCTGGGGATTTTGGGATTTATAGAACAACTGCAGCTGGAGGGCCACAGATCAGACAGACAGAGGTTGGAAAATACTGTGTTTGGTCTCTTTATATTCCCAGTGTGCTGCTTCTTCCTAATTCTGATGTTCCACATAACCATGTCCCCAGTGTTATCTAACATACACAGTGCACTCATCCATTCTTATCACTGAAGCTGTAGCTGTATTTTTTTGTACATTTAATTCTTTTATTTTTCATTTATGCTCCATTACAACACTTCAGGATATTATTTATGATACAACAACTATCCTAGGATTACCTTTTATCACATAATTTAACATGGGGGCATTATGCAACACATTCAATTTTTCTAGACTCTTATTTGCATGAGGCATTATAATGTATAATCCTTTAATCCTTACTTACATTATTCTACTTTAATCTTGTATTAAATCCATATGGCACAATTCCTCTTTCTTTATTTAAGTTTTTGTTTCACAGTTTTCCGTAATACAAACACAAGAACCAGAAGAGAAAGGAGAAAGGGAAAGAGAGAATAAGCCCAATTGGCCCAGTTGAGCCTGATAAAGAAGTAATGGGGGGGGGGGTAACCGCTCAGACGCTGGAGTCTGATATTCCAACCAGGGGCCCCAAATCTCCATATTTATCAGGGCATTCACGTGTCAAATGCACCAGTTTTTGCTTGGACAGGGAATCATTTGCTATTTTTTTTCCAGAAAGCCAGAGACATTGACTTTCACTGATAGAATAGTATTGCAATTGTGCTCTCTGCGATAGAAGAGCTGAATTTTTGGTTTGATAACTGGACATTTGGCTCTTACAGTTACCCGGAGTGGCTTTTTGCTACCCCTGGAAACTGGTGGGGCGCTGTTTCTCAAGTCACCTCATTGGAGCAGCACCCCTGGTAATGTTCCCACAATCCCCAGGAGACACAAACTGGGGGAAAGAATGTTAGATAGAGTTATAATCACTGCAGTCACTATAGTTACACCCCTGCCTACTGTCAGGGAAGGATTAACTTCATTGAAAGTCAAGGGTGGTTTCCCGTTCCTCCCCTATTACACCCAAGTTCTATCTCTGCCAATACTCTATGCTTCTGGGCCCCTGGAGGCTGGAAATAATACCACCCCTTGTTGAAACTACAGAACATATTTGTAGTATGTCTGGGGGCTTGGAAGGCTAATTAGAGGCATTAGAGGGGGGTTGGCTGGACTAATTTTGGGCTTCAAAGGGGATCATGATCCAAGTAGGTCTGAAAAACTGCTCCATAGAAATTGCATTCCATGGCTCTGCTGTACTAAATTCTTACCCATATGACCATTGTTTTGGCTTTGTTTTAGGCTATTAGTATAGGGTATGAAAGATTTTACATTTTACATTATATTCCATTTAGTGATGAAAATGCATAGAAATGTTGATAATTTTATCAGTGAAATTCAGTATAAATTAAGTAGCAATATTAACGTTAAGGCTGTCACCCAGTAAACAAGTTTTCTATATTGCAGGAACTATCAAATTACCGTATGGCTATGCAGCGTATGGCAGATGACATCATTGCTCTGCGCCGTCAAATGAGTGGGCTGGAGGCAGAGAATAGTCATCTTCGAAGCGAGCTAAGCCTGCACCAAGATATAGGAAGGAACCTGCTGAGTGACACCGATATCGATGTTATGACCAAAGCAGAAATTGCTGACAGAATGGGTACAATTTTATTGTTCTGTACCTGTATATTATAATATATATTTCCATGTATATGGCTGTGTTTATTTTGGCTGGTGGTGCCATGCTATATCTATCAGAGTGGGCAGCAATTGTATTTATTCCTTTCCTCTCTTCAATTTTTCATCAGTGACTCTCAAGCACAAGTTAGCTAGTGAGACCTCAGACCTCCGGGTAATGAGAGACAGAGTCCAACAACTGCAGAATGAGCTTGTCAGAGTAAGTCGTCCCTCCACTGAGAATGGCCAGTTCTAAGCAACTTTTCAATTGGTCTTCATTATATTTTTATAGTTTTTAAATTATTTTCCTTTTTCTGACTCTTTCCAGCTTTTAAATGGGAGTCACTGACCCCATCTAAGACAATTGTTCTGTAAGGTTAAAAATGTACTCTTATTGGTAGTTTTTACTTCTCATCTTTCTATTCAAACCAACTCCTATTCATATTCCAGTCTCTTAGTCAAATCGAGGCATGGTTGATAGGGTCATTTGGACACTAGAAACCAGATTGCTGAAATTGCAGATTGGAAAGCTGTTCAGTGAGCAAATAACCCAAAAATCACAAATAATTAAAAAATGAAAACTAGTTGCAAATTTCTGGTAATTCTTGCATGAAAAGCACAGCTTTTTTCTCACCCTGAACATTCTGGTTTGTGTGTGCAGAAGAATGACCGTGAGAAAGAGCAGATTCTCCTGCAGAGGATGCACCAGCAGCAGCAAGCTGTACTAAACCAGTACCATCAGCGCCTGGCTCGATCCAAGACATTACAGGATACAGTGCGCAAGCAGGAGAAGGTGGGTAACAGCTGTTCCTCGAAAATCAAGTTGATAAAAATTTGGATAAAGCTGTAATAATCAAAATGCATTTTATTTTATAATTGTTAGGGGTTTATTTTAGGAGAAAGCAGTTGCTTAGACAAAAATACAGAATTGCACTTAAACAACGTATTGAAATTTTTTGGTTAATTGCTATGCAGGTGATTGAGAAAATGGAGAAGCTGCTGGACCGTAAACTTAAGGATGAGAAAAGGAACAGAACGGAGGGGGTAGAAAGAGGTAAGATTATAATGGAGAGGTAGAGGAAGAGAGCTGAGCAGGAGTGAGTGATGTCTGTAAATTAGAAAATGAAGTGAATATGAGTGTTGGCTGGAGAGGAGGCAACTGGGAGCTGAGAGGGAGTGAGTGGTGAATGAAGATAAAAAGAGCTGATAAGGGTGAAGAGAGTAAGAGACAGAGTGAGTGAGCGCTAAGAAAGAGTTCAAAAAAAAATTGAGAGGCAGTAGGTGGTATCTGCTAATAAAAAGAGTGAGAGCCAAGAGGATTTGATCAGGCACAACACCAGTTCAGTTCCTTTTCACTGTATTTTAATTATGATCTCTGCACCCCTTTCTCCTTTTCCTTTTTACTCTGCTCCTCAGGGGGGCGTCAGGATACTTTACAAGCGGATGTGCATGCTGCATTACTGTCAGAGAACTCACGTCTGAGAGAGGAGCTTGAGAGAATGAGGGTTCCAACAATAACACAACAACCACATATCCTGGTGAGATGAAGGAAGAAATGATGTGCAGCAACATACAGTATAAGGTTCTACTGAACCATGTGGGGGGGGAGCAGTTCTTTAGCAATACATTTCACATTTAAATGGAGCACATGTTGCAGGATCAGGCATGACAGAAACAGATGGAGTTAAAAAAACTGGCATATTTTATTTTGTTACATGGTATAAAAATGTAATAGCACTTTTCAGTTTATTTACACTTTGGGCTACACCAAAAAAATCCTTAAGGGAAGCATAAGGAAACATCATAAACATGGACAATGAGCTATTTGATGGGGGTATAATTGGTGATGGGCGAATTTATTCGGCAGTCGCAAACTCGCTGTGAATTTACGTGTTTCACCGCCTGCAAATACATTTGCGAATTTGCTGCGAAAATCTGCTGGTGTTAATTCGGTGCCGGCAAAAAAAATTTGATGCCCATGACATCAATGTATATACAATGCCGGTTTGTCACCGGCGTCAAGATCGCAGTTTTCCGAATTTTCCACCAGTCGCAAATTTCACTGGAAATTTGAGAAATTCGTGGTGAAAGGGGACAAATTCGCCCATCACTAGGTATAATAAGGTGTGTGTATGGAAGAACAGACAATAGGGTGTGGTTTATGGAATATTAAGAGTTATAGGAAGGGAATTGTTGAATAGTGAAAAAAATATCTGTGGCTGGGAGTGCTGGCCTATGGGATTTAATATGGTAAAGTGGTCGCTAGAGCACAACTGTAGTTTACTGAGAGTTGTGATTGCACAAAAAAAGCATAGTGTACAAACAAAATAAAACTGAAAATATTATGATTCCAGACTATAGCCTAATAGGAAAAGAAAGGAAGGTTACTTTGAGGTTACTATTAAGACTATGTTGGCTGGAATGCCATGTTCAGATATGTCAGCCCAAATGTAACCAATTTATCTTTATAGTGCTACAATTCCTAGGAGCTGTCAGAAGTGATGAAACTACAGAGTAGCAGAGCTCATCTTAGGATGTGATTATGGAGCAGTAGGATGTTATAAGGCAGTAGCGTTCGTTGAGGGGGGCGGGCCCTGGTGCGTGACGCGCAGCCGGGCCCCGCCCCCCTCCGTACCGCCGCATTAGCCCGCAGTTCTCAGTGGCGCACGGACTGCCGGGGGGCCCTGAGGGGGTGCGGGCCCTGGCCCGCTCGCACCCCCTGCTCCCCCGGTAGTTCCGCCTCTGTTATAAGGAAACCTTAAATGGAGCAGTATGCAGAATAGGAAGATGATGAAGCTTGCATCAGCAGTCATATTTTATTTCTGTTGGTTTCAGGAAGCATTCTCCAACAGTGAGAAGTTCTCCCTTATGAGCAAGCTGGAGAAGTCTCAGGCAAGGGTACAGAGCCTGGAACGTGAAGTAAGCACCAGCCATTAAACATTAAAATGATGTCCTAGATGCCACAAACCCATTGGGCTCATGACCATTATCTTTCTTTTGGTTTCTCTCCATTGTTCCAGCTAGAGACAGCTGCTCGTCGCTGGGGTCGTGAAAAGCAGCAGTTCAAGACACAGATTTCTGAACAGGAGATGGGGTTCAGCCGTACAAACACAACCATATTGCACCACTTACCCATAGTAAGTGCAAAAAGCATTTTCTTAACTTTGATCTTACTATTGTAGCCTAGCCTCTGGGATTAATAGTGTGAATGCTGGAACTTTCACTATTCTAATACTAAAGTTATACTTAATTCTTAATAATGCCGCAGTGACGTGCCCAGGATCAGGCAGGTCATTACTGGGGATGACACTGTTGCATTATTTAGAAATATGTTTTGTTTTTTTTTGCTATGACAGCCTGAAAATACAGTCCCAGCTGTCTATAAAGCACCAAAACTCAGGTTGATATTTGTTATAGCCTTTAGGGGGTACAGTAACCTAACTTACAGTATTTTCAGACAAAAAACAAAGTTTGTTGGATATTGTGGATGGTGCTGCTCCATTAATATAACATTTAATTGTTGTAAGTGTTACAGTGAACTACTATTTAAGGGCAAGGAATTGTAGAATTGAGAACATGAATGGGTACATAAATTCTTTGTCAATTTCTGTGCTGCACATGCGCAAGTGTAGAGGATGCTGTGGCATTATGGAAGTCTTGCCCTGAAAAGTACCCTGGGTTAGTGCATTGGCTTGGGGTTTAAAGTAAGCGATGAGAATCACTGGGGGTGCTTAACAAGTTGGCAGCCCCCTTCAATTAAGTCATTTTATCTTTCCTTGTCCTGTAATAAAGTGTCAAGCAAATGCCTTATGTAACTGTGTGCACTGTAAACCTTACAGCAGGTCCAGGCTGGAACTAGGGGTAGGAAAAATAGATGACTGGTGGGGGCAGTGTCGGACTGGGACACCAGGGGCCCACCAAAAACCCTTAGACCAGCGGCCCACCCAAAAACCTTTAGACCAGGTGTCCTACTTTAAGTATTATTTTATTCCTCTCCTCACTCAACCTCTATTCTCATATTCTCTTTTCTTTATATACTATAACCTATTATTCCATCTATTTAGCCTCTTTATACTCATAGAAATAGGGAATGGCCATGAAATAAACCAAATGTTTAGAAGCAGGAGGGCCCACTGACACCTGGGCCCAATGGGAGTTTTCCTGGTATCCCTGTGGGCCAGTCCAACACTGGGCGGGGGGGATTCAACTTGGAGGTGATTAGTAAATTAATCTCCAACCCTGAAGACGTTATGAAAGCAACTAATGGGGAACTGTTGGCGGTTTGGTTTGCAAATCATAAGCTCTGGCGGTGTGGGGGGTTTGAGTGACCGGCAGCAGGGGGGGCGGGGCTGCTCACTGGGCCTTGGGTGCAGTTACAACTTGACCCGGCACTGGGTCCAGGGCACAGATTACCTGCAGACATATGCCTTGAATGGGGTGCAGAACTTTAAAAACGTACCAAAAGAACCCCCTGCCTACAGCTGCTCAAAAATACGTAAGTCACTATTATCAACACTTTGTTTGGAAGCCGCAAAAAGAGTTAGAGGTTCTATATAGGTTTGTGTTGCTTTTCTAATGTAAAACTCAACATGGGTAAGATAAAATGATTCCTATTTTTGTGCGGATATGTTTATATACTTCAAAATATGTGGCGCTATATAAATACATGTTAATAATTTTATAATGTATAGAAATGTGACTGCAGTACAATGCAATCAGTAGTAATACAAGCTGCATGAATTGCCATCCTTCTAAACTTTATGGGCCTCCACCACAGATACTGTAGGTAAAAAGAAACACAGATGCCAACAACAAAACTTTCCCTTTTTGTGAATGTTGTTTTAGTAAACAGTTTAGTCTGGCATGTGTCTTTCAGGGTGTGCCGACTAAACAGAAATTCCGACTAAGTAAGCACTTTAGTAATAGGCAAATTGGAGCACAATCATGTTTTTTTTCCCTCACACTCATGGATCTCACTATCTAGAGTATATACTGAAAAGCCTTTGTGTCTGCAAAAGCCAGTGGTAAAGGCAAAGCTAACGCCCACCCCATGCACATTCACCCCAGCCAAAGCTTGTCCGTGAGCAACACAATAAGTGAAGAGTACCGCAAACATCATTTTTATTAATATTAAGCATATACTCTAAATTAAAATGACACATAATATCAATCAATGTCAAATCTGGCACTGCATGTTTTCTGCCAGTTTTTGAATATCTGGGGTGTAGTTTGTTACAGCCAGCCTCATGCATTCTCCCAGATGATCATCATTTAAATGTGTTCTATATTTAGATTTTAAAATTTTCATATCTGAAAATCCAGATTCACAAAGGTAGGTTGACCCAAAACAGGAATTCAGTCTTTATGAGGTTCCTGTTAGGATGGGAAACTTGAAGATTTCTATTAAAGTCCAGAAGTCATTTTGCAGTGATCTGGATCTCAAAATGTGATCTGGATGGGCAGTATGAGGGATTGGCTGCTGCTGGCTCAGGTACATGGGGCTATACGGTGTCTGCTGGCACAGGTACACAGATGTTTGGTGCAATACGATGGATTGCACATGTTGCTCGCGAGCTACGGTTTGGGGATCACTGTTCTAGAGTCACTATATAAGCCCAAAAATGCTTAAAATGGCTTCTTTCATGCAGAGTTTAGTCATTTAGCTTGTCAGTGCCCCCAGTGCTACACTAGAATATTTTTCATTTGCTAAAAAACATGGATATTTGTAGTTTAATATTCTCAGACAGGCCCGGACTGGCAATCTGTAGATTCTGTTCACAGAATTGTTTTGTCAGCAAGCTCCCTGTATTCAGCTACAATACAGAGAAAGTCAAACGATGGCCACTTCCACCTGTATTGGGCTGGTGGCAGCACCTGCCTGAGGCAGCAGCCCCTCTTCTGCCCCCCCTTTTCTACTCTGTTCTTAAAACTTTAGCAACAGAGCAGGTCAAAGGGGGGCCACATCACTAGTGTAGAGAGCGTTATTGTGCACTGCACTAGCAAAGCTGAATATCAGTTTTTTTCTTCAAGTGCAAGGGTGCAATTGTGCTCTCTGCACTAGTGACGTGTAGTGATGGGCGAAATTATTCGGCTGGCGAGATTTTGTGGTGAATTTCCGCATTTCACAAAACTGCCACGTCCAAAAACCGACACCGGCATCAAAAACGAGACACCGGAGCCGTTTCGCGGCCCAAATTCGCCCATCACTAGTGATGTGCCCTTTCCCTTCAATGCAAGAGGTGAGATCACTGGCCAGAAGGTGGCGTCATCACAAGAGCTGCCTCAGGCCGGCTTAGGGGCCAGAATCACCCCTGGCCTGTGTTTTTGAAATGCTGGGTCTGTTTTGAATCCCAGTCACGGGCCTATTCTTAGAATATAAAATGAGTAGCAGCTGCCATACCGAATGCATAGGCCTTTTCCTTATACACCTATGCAACTGCCCTTTTAATTGTCATATGAGACAATATTGCAACTCCCATACCTACTTATGTGGAGAGGGCATCAATGATAGTACAAGTCCTTGATATTATAAATCCTTTTAGCTAGTATCATTTTGACTTTTTTTGCTTTTACAGAAGGAGCCAGATCCACCTATCAGAAGACATGCCAAGCTGGATCCCTTAATATGATTTAAATGACCTTAGAACCAATATAGCACTGTTTGTTTTTGTTTAATGTCGCGTTAATGAAGATCCAGCAGAAAGAATGTTTTAACTATAAAACACCCAGCTGCAGAAGACTTAGATGTGAACAGATTCGTTTTCACATTAAAACTTGTTTGATCCATCCTGACCAAATGATCAAGTACAGCAAAGCCTGGAGGGTACCAAGCAAGGATGAGAAACATTGCTGCCGGCATAAGAGAAAAGTGTCCTACGTCATGCATATGCCATCCATAACTAGCTTGTGTTTGTGAAAGAGAGAAAAAGCAGATATACGGTACAAATGTCAATTTCAGATTTATTTTTGAAAAGGAGAATGAAGATGTAATGCAGAATTTGTATATTAAAGATGAAAATAGATTTAATAGAAAATCTGACTAAATTAAAGGCAATATATAATATCATAGAGCCTAACTAGTAGATCCAAGTGGTTGAGTGACAAAAGATAAGTAACCTACATTTGCTATAGATAATGCATTTGGTAGGAGAGGGGCGTCTAACAGTTGGTTGTCCAAATACAATTATTTGAGCCGGCACAGTGTAAGGAGAATGGGTTTTGAGGGAAAGATGCTGATGTAACATGTTGTTCTTACATCAGCCATTTGGTTTATCTCTATCTTGAAATTCTCCAGAATCTGCAAAGAAAAAAACATAACATTATATAAAATGACATCAGTAAATTTTTCATATTGTATGTACAACATGGCAAACTATAAAGCATGTGATGAGGTACCATTTCTGGATGAAGGGGAATAGTAAGTTTGAATCAGAATCATGAATCAGAACATACATGTATGAGGAAGAGTTGCATCTCTAGATCAGCAATCCTGCGCCCTATACATAGTCCTTCAGAAAAAAAAAAACAAGTCTATTCTTCAGCGCCTCTTTTGGGTACTGTCCCTTTAACCAGGATACTCACAAATCCTCTTTGGAAAATTTAGAGCTCTCTTCAGGCGAATCCAGCACATTCAGGCATACAGTGCGATTACCAGCCCCTTTGGATGCTCAGATAGGAATCTCCTGCTGTTTGTTCCTCCAGTCTGTATTCCTCTCACACTCTTGTCTTTCCAGGCACAGTTTATGGCTTCCCTGTGCCAGCCCGATCCAAATGAATGCTTTTCTCTGGGCCTACCAACAGCTCTCTTGCTTCTTTCTCTGTCCACCATGCGGTTCTCTATGCCAGGCTCTCTTCTTTTGCCAGTATCTGTGATTTCCTGTTCCTGCCTGCCACTCACTGTACCAATAGGGTAGTTCTTAATAGCATGGCCTTCTCCAGAGCCCTGCTTCCCCTACTAAAGCAAACTACTGGGGACCCCCTAAACTTTTGCTCTATCTGATTCTAAGAAACAGTAGTACAGTGGGGTTGGGGGTACCAATTTCAGGGTTTTTTCTACGTGATTGTATTTTGCAAAGCAAATGTAAAACTGCTCAGAAGAACACTGCATATTTTTTAATGTTTATGATATTTTCCTTCCCTTTTAAAGACAGGTCTACCATATTGTAGTAGACACAGACTGTGCCTTGTTGTAGGTAAGATGACTACCGAATTGGCTACATACCAGGATAGGTCTAAGATATACAGTATTTGGTGTACATTTCTGGTTGTGCATAAAATATAAATGTCCTGTAGCTTCAATAAAACATAACACAAAAAAAATCACCCTTTTTAACAGAGTAGATTTCCCCATTATATAGACTTCCAGCAGAGGTGGTGGGAAAAGGAAGGCCCACACTGCACGGATTCAGTCCTTCAAACAGTGGTTACCACAGCTACTTGCTATTCACCTCCCAAAATACAGAGGCATTTGCCAAAGCATGGTTTTTAATACAGAGGGACCAAAAATGTGACAAGTGGAGGAAAGTTTGGCTAGACTAAACTAAAGGTTAATTGTTGTTACAGGCGCAAATAAACCTTACATAGGCCCTATTTATGAGAATTTAGTGTAAATATGAGTTTCACTTTCTCAGTAAAAGTCTTGGCCTTTTGTAATAGGAGTATGTAAATGTACTTACTCGAGTAGCACTCCATATTTCCTGTTGCGATAATCATGGTATTCATACGATATAGGAGCACCAGGTCTGTCGGGGTGAAGGCCTTCTGCATGAAAAAGGGCTGCAGCATCCTCTGGTAACTGGCTATATACACTGTCAGATATGCCAAGAGACTCCCTGTTAATAAAATAGCGGCTGAGGTCCCGCCCTCCACTGTTATCTGTGGGACCCTGGAATGCACCTGCGCAAGTACATGCATTGATTGCATTGGATTGGAGGGAAGGAGTCTGGAACAGGATCGGTTAGCCTGCTACGGTCGGTAAAATTCACTGTGTTTGGGGCTGGAATTGGTGATACCCGGGGCTCCCTTTGGGTTATTACGTCCAATAGAACACCAACTTTTATTGTGGCCAGAGTGACTATTCGGCTGTGAAGGGGGTCTTGAAACTGTAACCCGCATTTGGATTATACATTTTACTACACACCAATGCAGCGTCATTCTAACTCACAGACTGCAGTCTAATACAACAGCCCCATACTGACTTGGCTACACAGCTAGGGATGATTAGCCCACACCTCATCGGAGTGTTATGGATCAATAATTATTATTGTAACAACTGATACAATACTATCCAGCATTGGACCTTGTTCTAGGTGCACCCATTTCATTGATTGCAAACAATTATGCCACCCAGGATGGCTTTTATCAGCTACCTATTTTGAGTGGCTCAGTTCCACTTTACAAACTTAATTTATCATTGTATGTTTGTCAGTGGAGAGGGATCCCTCAGTCCTTATGCAGCGCTGTTTCCTTGGTTTTTAAATGTTTTTAACCAGTTTATGGCATGGTGGTAAACATGGTGGTAAACAAATAAATATTGCCTTTGATTTTTACTCTCAGAATATTTTGTAATTCTATATCCAAATTAATATTGTAGTGGTGAATTGGTCATTTGGAGTTGAAGCCCCATTTTTCTAATATTTATAGAGTACTCTCTTACACTGACTGCTGTCTAACCTATACAGTAATATATCTTACGGACTATAGGATAAACATCAATTTCTCACAGTGAACCCTGTCAATGGGACATAAATCAATCTCTCATACCGACTCCTTTCTCTGTTTAATATACAATGAAATAGCATGTTGACTGCTCCCTGTATAGGAAACTGCAATATCTCACACCGACTCCTGTCTCTGTATAGTACACAGCAATATAGTTATGAAATTCTGTCTCTATTCACGAAACCACACTAATAACGTGTAGGAAAAAGTAACTGCTGTGTGGTGTGTCAGACCCAGTGATTCCCTAACACCCACTTGTTGATGGGTAAATGGTGATGTACCCAGGCCAGTGCTGGCTTAACATAGTTTAGTATAGCACCCTATTCAATTGGGACCATGCCCACTGAAGACAACTCTTCTCCAACTATATAAGATATGGCAAACTGTACAAATCTAGAACATTAAAATCTACCACTTTCTCTCTCCTTGTTCTAGAACAATGATCCTTAACCAGTGGCTTATATTGCTCACCAAACCCTTGGATGTTGCTCCCAGTGGCTTCTAAGCAGGTGCTTATTTTTTAATTCTAGGCTTGGAGGCAAGTGTTGGTTTCCAAGATGTTGCATAGATATTCCACTATGGACGCACACTTCACAGACTCCTCAGAAGCAGTAAAGATCAACGTTGTTTTATTTCACTTGCAGTAATAGACACCTCTATGGTTAGTTGGTTTCCAAGTTATATTAAAATTGCTCTTAATTAGGGCCCACTACACTCCTGGGTCCCCCCGCAACCGCAGGGTCTGCTTCCTCTGTAGCGACTCCCTAGAACCACACTTTAACTCCATATTCACACCTTTCCTCTTTCTCCTTGTTTCTATATAATGCCAGAAAACAAAAGATAGTTGTGAATTATAAGTACACCAAAGAAAAAGATAGTTGTGCAGTTCCTAAAGACCAAATGGGAGATAGATATGATTTCCCCCTGCTTTTAAAACAGACTCCTTCCCTCCAATCCAATGCAATCAATGCATGTACTTGCGCAGGTGCATTCCAGGGTCCCACAGATAACAGTGGAGGGCGGGACCTCAGCCGCCCGTAGCAGGGGGCCCCGGGTATCACCAATTCCAGCCCCAAACACAGTGAATTTTACCGACCGTAGCAGGCTAACCGATCCTCTTCCAGACTCCTTCCCTCCAATCCAATGCAATCAATGCATGTACTTGCGCAGGTGCATTCCAGGGTCCCACAGATAACAGTGGAGGGCGGGACCTCAGCCGCTATTTTATTAACAGGGAGTCTCTTGGCATATCTGACAGTGTATATAGCCAGTTACCAGAGGATGCTGCAGCCCTTTTTCATGCAGAAGGCCTTCACCCCGACAGACCTGGTGCTCCTATATCGTATGAATACCATGATTATCGCAACAGGAAATATGGAGTGCTACTCGAGTAAGTACATTTACTCATCAAATGTTTTAAAAGCTACTCGAGTAAGTACATTTACTTATCAAATTCTTCCCTAGAAAAAGTGCAAATGTCCTTGTGCCTGAAACATGCAGATCATACATCTATCTAGCCACTAGAAAATATAAATATTTCTTACTCTTCCCCGTTTGTTTTTTTTTTTTTTATAAGATGGTTTAGATTCATGCCAAAAGTTCAAGAACTCCCAGCATTGCTATAGGTCCCCTCATTATGTGAAAAGGAAGCATCATGAATGGCACAATAGCCAGAATATTGCCTTTATCTTTTTTGTTCTTTAATGGCAACAGAACTTCTGATTTTCATAATCTATAATGTGAAAGGATTTCACATTTCACATTCACAAAGGATCAAGGAGTTCTCAGCATTCTCTTTCCTCTGACTTTTCTTCTTACAATGAATGAATTTACTGGCCACCCAGCTACCTTGCCTCAAAGTGCACTCTCCCTCTGAATCATCTGTCCCTTGGCAAGGGATCAGTGCTGGTGGCAGCATAAAAGTAGTTCTGACCAATGGTGGAACTAGATGTTACAGGGCCCCACAGCAAATTAATTTTATGGCCCCCAACATATACAGAGGTTGTCCTGTTTTACCTATATATGTTGAATCTTCTCATTAAAGGAAAACCAACATCAAAAAATGAATAGTTTAAAGTAATAAAAAACTATAACGTTGTGTTGCCCAGCACTGGTAAAACTGGTGTGTGTGTGCTTCAGAAACACTACTATTGTTTAGATAAATAAGCTGCTGTGTAGCAATGGGATCAGCCATTCAAAGGAGAAAAGGCTCAGGTTACACATCAGATAAGCTCTGTAGAACATAATGGTGTTATCTGTTATCCACTATTTAACCTGTGCCATATAGACTTTTTTTTCCATTTCCACCATTGCTACACAGCAACTTGTTTATATGAACTATAGTAGTGTTTCTGAAGCAAACAAATCAGTTTTACCAGTGCAGGGCAACACTACATGATATTTTCATTACTTTAAAGCACTTTCATTTTTTGGTGTTACTGTTACTTTAATTTGGGCCTCACAGAGCCCCATGCAACCGCAGGATCTGCTTCCTCTCTAGTTTCACCCCTGGTTCAGACCCTGCAACTTAGAATCATCCACCACAACCAATATAGAGAAGGCTGTTGTGCACCAGTCCATAAAAACATTATCAATCCCCTCCTCAACTTTAATAATATTATGGAGTGGGGAGCCTGTTAATGGGGAGGCAAAACAAAACAAAAAACCTGAGAGCACAATAAGATAATTATAAATCTGACATTTATATTTGTATGCAGTTTATTGTTTTACACAGTGAAATTAAAGGAGAAGGCTTAGTTATTTGGGGTGCCAAAAGTTAGGCACCCCCAGGTGATTATATATGCTTACCTCACAACCCAACAAGTTGCCATAGAATGAATATGGTTTATATACATACAGTTGTAGTCCCAACCAAGGGGGGGGTGAATGGTGGGGATGGCCAGATATGAGGGTGGATGTTTGAGATGGAAGGGGAAACACAATAACTCTGCCAATCTGTGCTGCGGTGTTACCCATACCATTTGCAAAAAGGGATAGGATGGAGCACACAATTCAGCAGATTTTACTGCAAAATATTTATTAACACGACATGTTTCAGACTTTCAATGATCCTTAAAGGTCCGAAACATGTAGTGTATATTTTGCAGTAAATCTGCTGAATTGTGTGCTCCATCCTATCCCTCTTTGCATATATTATATTGGTCGAACTGGTGTGGCCTAATCAGGAAAGAGAGCAACAACAGATGATGGATTTCGTTAGAACAAACCTGCCTTGTTCACGTGTTACCCATACCATCCCTACCTAATCCGGCAACACTATGGACAACAAGAATTTTAGGGATCCTGTCATCGGAAAACATTTCTTCCAGGGTCATCCCTGGTATGGCCAGTCCTACGCTCAACTTTAATCTGATTTATTAAGAACTCTATTGCTTCATTATACATTTTATACAGGGCCTACATTTTACCTGCAACTTACTTGCTGCTTTCAAGGTTAAAACGCCCAAACTTGGCTGCCCTTTTATTGGCCACGAGTGGGATCACCTGACTATAGCTGGGAAGGGTGGGAGCTACAACAAAGAGCTGGCCAAGGCTCCTGTATAACTATAACAAACAAGGGAATGTTGTGCTCACCACTAATATTTAAAAACATTAAGCAGGGTGCAATGATGTGTAACCACAAAATTCATGGCCAGTCCTCCAGTCCTACACTCAATTTCATCGCTGTGTAATATAAGGGTGTATGTATGAGGCATACAGATAATATACAAATCCTGACCGATACAAGAGTGATTAAGAGGGAGGGCCCTTGCTTATCAGGCACTAACAATTTGAAAGAGAAATGAGCTAATCCCAGTAAAACTTATGGCTATGGATAAGGGCTCTTAATCACGAGCGGTTTTACCTGCGTTGCACTTTCTTCTGTTCAGCCACAGGGGAGCGCAGGAGTAGACGCACTGAATTATTGTCAATGGGGCTGTACTCACACAGACACATGTACATTCATCCGACGATGAATGTAGTTGTTTCCTGCAATTTCTCCTTCACTTCCATTTTCTGTAAAACATCCGACACATTGCATGCGTTTAGTCGCATTGTGAGATGTTGGGTCCACGTGCACCATGAAGTCCTACCTTCAAAATTGCCTTTGAACTGCATATTTAATTGAAACACTACAGAAACATTTTTAGCATTTTAAAAGTGTAGTTCAACAACATCTTCACTTGATTCTTCCACATAGCCAAGGCCCATCCTGCTGAAAGAGGGTCTAATGTAACCCTACTAGTTGGTTTTAGCTTGTTAAAGCTAAAATAGGGTTCCAGTGCTATGTGCAAAGTGCAATAATCCAGCACAATTTCACCATCTTTTTACCCTCAGTGTAGCATTTTTGCCCAGCAGTCTAGCATAACAAAACCTGTGCTGGATTCATCAGCAGTGCAGTGGTGTCAATATAGCTGTGACAATGTATATGGCATCAGTAAACACATGTACACATGATTAATTTGGTGCACCGATAAAAGCATATGCACTTAATTCTGTTGGCGCAAATAGTAGTGTCTATTGGTGCAACAGGCAAAGGGAAAGCTGGAATTACATCCAGCCATAGTGTGCTGTGCCTTGAGCCCTGTTCTACAAAGTAGGTGAATTTTGGAGCATAGTGCAAGTATTGATCAGCACAACAGGGCAAGTTGACACTGGAGTAGAGATGTCGCGAACTGTTCGCCGGCGAACTTGTTCGCGCGAACATCGGGTGTTCGCGCTCGCCGGAAGTTCGCGAACGTCGCGCGACGTTCGCCATTTTGGGTTCGCCATTGTTGGCGCTTTTTTTTGCCCTCTCACCCCAGACCAGCAGGTACATGGCAGCCAATCAGGAAGCTCTCCCCTGGACCACTCCCCTTCCCTATAAAAACCGAAGCCCTGCAGCGTTTTTTCACTCTGCCTGTGTGTGCTGAAGAGATAGTGTAGGGAGAGAGCTGCTGCCTGTTAGTGATTTCAGGGACAGTTGAAAGTTTGCTGGCTAGTAATCGTTTTGATACTGCTCTGTTATTGGAGGGACAGAAGTCTGCAGGGGTTTGAGGGACATTTAAGCTTAGGTAGCTTTGCTGGCTAGTAATCTACCTTCTACTGCAGTGCTCTGTATGTAGCTGCAGTGGGCAGCTGTCCTGCTTCTGATCTCATCTGCTGACTGCTGCAATAACAGTAGTCCTTGTAAGGACTGCTTTTATTTATTTTTTTGTTGTTTTACTACTACTACTACTACTACTACTATAAGAGCCCAGTGCTATTAGTCTAGCAGTGTTGGGGAGTGGGACTGGTGTGCTAATCTGCTGCTCCTAGTAGTTCAGCAGCACCAACTTTAATTTTTTTTTTTAATATTCTTTTTTTTTTATTTTACTTTTTTTTATTTTACTACCGCTGTAGTAGTGTATAAGTTGACCTTTTAGGCATTATTTGCCCTGTAGGCATTATTTGCACACTGTTTTCTTCAACCCGCCATCGAGCTGTGTGACCTTGTTCACATTCTGTCTAAATATCCATAATATTACCGTCTCCAGAAAAAACACCGGAGTCACTTTTTTCAAGCAGCCATAATATATTTTACGTAATCCGTATCCACCGCTGTAGTAGTGTATACGTTGGCCTTGTAGGCATTATTTGCACACTGTTTTCTTCAACCCGCCATCGAGCTGTGTGACCTTGTTCCCATTCTGTCTAAATATCCATAATATTACCGTCTCCAGAAAAAACACCGGAGTCACTTTTTTCAAGCAGCATTCATATATTTTACGTAATCCGTATCCACCGCTGTAGTAGTGTATACGTTGGCCTTGTAGGCATTATTTGCACACTGTTTTCTTCAACCCGCCATCGAGCTGTGTGACCTTGTTCCCATTCTGTCTAAATATCCATAATATTACCGTCTCCAGAAAAAACACCGGAGTCACTTTTTTCAAGCAGCATTCATATATTTTACGTAATCCGTATCCACCGCTGTAGTAGTGTATACGTTGGCCTTGTAGGCATTATTTGCACACTGTTTTCTTCAACCCGCCATCGAGCTGTGTGACCTTGTTCCCATTCTGTCTAAATATCCATAATATTACCGTCTCCAGAAAAAACACCGGAGTCACTTTTTTCAAGCAGCATTCATATATTTTACGTAATCCGTATCCACCGCTGTAGTAGTGTATACGTTGGCCTTGTAGGCATTATTTGCACAGTGTTTTCTTCAACCCGCCATCGAGCTGTGTGAGCTTGTTCACATTTTGTCTAAATATTGATAATATTATCGTCTCTAGAAAAACCACTTGAGTTACTTTTTTTCAAGCAGCATTCATATATTTTACGTAATCCGTATCCACCGCTGTAGTAGTGTATACGTTGACCTTGTAGGCATTATTTGCACACTGTTTTCTTCAACCCGCCATCGAGCTGTGTGAGCTTGTTCACATTTTGTCTAAATATTGATAATATTATCGTCTCTAGAAAAACCACTTGAGTTACTTTTTTTCAAGCAGCATTCATATATTTTACGTTAATCCGTATCCACCGCTGTAGTAGTGTATACGTTGACCTTGTAGGCATTATTTGCACACTGTTTTCTTCAACCCGCCATCGAGCTGTGTGAGCTTGTTCACATTTTGTCTAAATATTGATAATATTATCGTCTCTAGAAAAACCACTTGAGTTACTTTTTTCAAGCAGCATTCATATATTTTACGTAATCCGTATCCACCGCTGTAGTAGTGTATACGTTGACCTTGTAGGCATTATTTGCACACTGTTTTCTTCAACCCGCCATCGAGCTGTGTGAGCTTGTTCACATTTTGTCTAAATATTGATAATATTATCGTCTCTAGAAAAACCACTTGAGTTACTTTTTTTCAAGCAGCATTCATATATTTTACGTAATCCGTATCCACCGCTGTAGTAGTGTATACGTTGACCTTGTAGGCATTATTTGCACACTGTTTTCTTCAACCCGCCATCGAGCTGTGTGAGCTTGTTCACATTTTGTCTAAATATTGATAATATTATCGTCTCTAGAAAAACCACTTGAGTTACTTTTTTTCAAGCAGCATTCATATATTTTACGTAATCCGTATCCACCGCTGTAGTAGTGTATACGTTGACTTTGTAGGCATTATTTGCACAGTGTTTTCTTCAACCCGCCATCTAGCTGTGTGTATTATCGTTTCCAGAAAACCAACTGAGTTTTTGTTGTTGTTGTTGTTTTTTTAAAAATAATGCCAGGCAAAGGCAGGCCGCCACGCAGAGGCCGTGCTAGGGGCCGTGCTGCTATGCAATCCTGTGGCCCTAGCAAATTTCCCAGTTTTAAAAAGCCAATGACCCTGAACTCCCAAAATGCTGAAGAGGTAGTTGACTGGCTTACACAGCACACCCCATCCTCTACCGTTTCTAACTTTACCACAACATCCTCCTCATCCTCCACTGCTATGGCCACCCCACGTAACACTTCCTCCACCACCGGTGCCCCTTCTTCACTGGGGTCAGAGGAGTTATTTTCCAATGAGTTTCTTGAACTGAGTAATGCGCAACCATTATTGCCAGAAGAAGATGAAGGAGATGAGGACCTTACACCAGATTTAATTCTGGCAGAGAACACGATAGAGATGGACATAATGAGTGATGAGGAGGAGGTCCCCGCTGCTGCTTCCTTCTGTGATGTGTCAGAAGAAATTGATGCATCTGAGGAGAATGATGATGAGGAGATTGATGTTTTGTGGGTGCCTAGTAGAAGAGAGCAAGAGGAGGGTAGTTCAGATGGAGAGACGGAGAGTCAGAGAGGCAGTAGGAGAATAAGACTTAGAAGAAGCAGGGAGGACAGCCCGCAGGGATCAGCAGGGCAACAACATGTATCGGCACCTGTGTTCAGCCGGCCAACGCACCCGCCATTGCCGCCAATACCGCCAACTCCGCCAACTTCTACTGTTACCGCCAGATCGCACACTTCCAAAAAGTCAGCAGTGTGGGGATTTTTTTAATGTGTGTGCCTCTGACAAAAGCATTGTAATTTGCAATGAGTGCAGTCAGAAACTGAGCCTTGGTAAGCCCAACAGCCACATAGGTACAACTTCTATGCGAAGGCACATGAGCGGCAAGCACAAAGCACTTTGGGAGCAACACCTCAAAGGCAACAGGCAAACTAAAAGCCACACTCCTTCTGGTCCAGCATCTTACTGCTCTACCTCTGCTCTCCTTGACCCGTCTGAACCACCCTCCACTCCGCCTTCCACCTTGACCACCTGTTCCCATTCCCAGTCATCTGCCACCAGCCAAGTTTCTGTGAAGGCCATGTTTGAGCGTAAGAAGCCAATGTCTGACTGTCACCCCCTTGCCCGGCGTCTGACAGCTGGCTTGTCTGCACTCTTAGCCCGCCAGCTTTTACCATACCAGCTGGTGGACTCTGAGGCCTTCCGCAAATTTGTAGCAATTGGGACACCGCAGTGGAAGGTACCCAGCCGCAATTTTTTTTCTAAAAAGGGAATACCACACCTGTACCAACATGTGCAGAGCCAAGTTACCGCATCTCTGTCACTTAGTGTTGGGCCAAAGGTCCATATGACTACTGACGCATGGTCCTCCAAGCATGGTCAGGGCAGGTATGTCACCTACACTGCCCACTGGGTGAACTTGGTAATGGCTGGGAAGCAGGGAATGGGTAGCTCAACAACAACAGTGGAGTTGGTGTCACCGCCACGGATTGCACGCGGTTCTGCCACCACCTCTACTCCTCCATCGCTCTCTACCTCGTCTTCTTCTTCTTCTTACTCTGCTGCTGGGTCCTCCTTCTCCTCCTCCACACCTGTGCACCCCCAGCTCCCCCTAGGCTATTCGACGTGCCAGGTACGCCGTTGTCACGCTGTCTTGGGGATGACGTGCCTGGAAAGCAAAAACCATACCGGATCTGTACTCCTGTCATCTCTGCAGTCACAGGCCGATCGGTGGCTGACCCCACACCAACTGCAGATCGGAAAAGTGGTGTGTGACAATGGAAGCAATCTGTTGGCAGCGTTGAGACTAGGCAATTTAACACATGTGCCCTGCATGGCACATGTGTTAAATTTAATAGTCCAACGTTTGTCTCCAAGTACCCAGGATTCCAGGACGTTCTCACCCAGTCCAGAAAGGTGTCGGCCCATTTCAGACGTTCCTACACAGCCATGGCACGCCTTGCTGACATTCAGCAGCGCTACAACATGCCAGTCAGGCGTTTGATTTCTGACAGCCAGACTCGCTGGAATTCAACGCTCCTTATGTTGGAACGTCTGCTGCAACAACAAAGGGCCGTCAACGAGTACCTTTTTGAACTGGGTGGTAGGACTGGATCTGCACAGCTGGGGATTTTTTTCCCCCGTTACTGGGTGCTTTATGCGCGATGCCTGCAGGCTCATGCGACCTTTTGAAGAGGTGACAAATATGGTCAGTCGCGACCGAAGGCAACATCAGCGACCTAATACCCTTCGCTTTCTTCCTGGAGCGTGCCGTGCGACGAGTGACAGATGAGGCTGTAGACCAGCGTGACGAGGAGCTGGAAGCGGGCACGATTTCTGGTCGGAATCACCAGAACGAACCCAGGCACCTGCTGCAACGCAGGGAGAGGTGGCCAGAAGTGGAGTCAGAGGAGGAAGGTGGCTTTGTGGAGGAGGAGGAGGAGGACCAACAGGAGCAGGCTTCCCAGGGGGCTAGTGGTGACCTTTTGGGGACCCTGGTCTTGTACGTGGCTGGGGGGAGGAGACCGTGGATGATGCAGTCCTTGATAATGAGGAAGCGGAGATGGATAGCTCTGCATCCAACCTTGTGAGAATGGGGTCTTTCATGCTGTCATGCCTGTTGAAGGACCCCCGTATCAAGAGGCTTAAGGAGAAGGACCTGTACTGGGTCGCAACGCTACTAGACCCTCGGTACAAGCATAAAGTGTCAGAAATGTTACCAACATACCACAAGTCCGAAAAGATGCGGCATTTTACAAACCAGCCTGCAAAACATGTTGTACAATGCTTTTAAGGGTGATGTCACTTCAGGAACTCATCAACATTCCAGGGGCAGAGGTGCCAGTAATCCTGCCACGAGCACACCTGCAAGGACAAAGCCCTTTGGCCAGTCTGTAACGTCAGACATGCAAATGTTTTTTCTGTCCAAGGCAGCGCCACAACCCTTCTGGATCCACCCTCAAAGAACGCCTCGACCGGCAGGTAGCGGACTACCTGGCATTAACTGCAGATATCGACACTCTGAGGAGCGATGAACCCCTGGACTACTGGGTGCGCAGGCTTGATCTGTGGCCAGAGCTGTCACAATTTGCCATGAACCTCTTGTCTTGCCCAGCCTCAAGTGTGCTCTCCAGAAAGGACCTTCAGTGCAGCAGGAGGGATTGTAACTGAGAAGAGAACTCGCCTAGGTCACAAAAGTGTCGATTACCTGACCTTTATTAAAATGAATGAGGGGTGGATCTCGGAGGGTTACTGCACGCCGGAAGACTTGTTCTGACTTCTATGCAGCTGTCCTTCTCTTCAAGCCTCATGACTCCACACACAGCTGTCCTTTAGCGTCCTCCTCCTCCCTCCGCCACCGTTACAAACTAGGGTGCAAACCCTACTGGTTTAATTTTTTCTGGCCTCTGTGCTTCAGTGGCTGCAACCAAAAAAACTGGGCAAACAATGTCTACAAGGTCAACGTATGGCAAAAAATGACTATTTTCAGCATTTATATGGCAATATTTTTCTGGCAACTGTGCTTCAGTGGCTGCGTCCAAAAAAATGCATATTTTCTGCATTTATATGGCATAATTTTTCTGGCAACTGTGCTTCAGTGGCTGCGACCAAAAAAATGCATATTTTCTGCATTTATATGGCATAATTTTTCTGGCCTCTGTGCTTCAGTGGCTGCAACCAAAAAAATTTATATTTTCAGCATTTTATATGGCATAATTTTTCTGGCCTCTGTGCTTCAGTGGCTGCAACCAAAAAAAATTTATATTTTCAGCATTTATATGGCATAATTTTTCTGGCAACTGTGCTTCAGTGGCTGCGACCAAAAAAATTACTATTTTCAGCATTTATATGGCATATTTTTTCTGGCCTCTGTGCTTCAGTGGCTGCGGCCAAAAAAACTGGGCAAACAATGCCTACAAGGTCAACGACGTTGACCTTGTAGGCATTGTTTGCCCAGTTTTTTTGGCCGCAGCCACTGAAGCACAGAGGCCAGAAAAAATATGCCATATAAATGCTGAAAATAGTAATTTTTTGCCATACGTTGACTCAACGTATATGGCAAAAAATGACTATTTTCAGCATTTATATGGCATATTTTTTCTGGCAACTGTGCTTCAGTGGCTGCGACCAAAAAAATGCATATTTTCTGCATTTATATGGCATAATTTTTCTGGCCTCTGTGCTTCAGTGGCTGCAACCAAAAAAATTTATATTTTCAGCATTTATATGGCATAATTATTCTGGCAACTGTGCTTCAGTGGCTGCGACCAAAAAAATGCATATTTTCTGCATTTATATGGCATAATTTTTCTGGCCTCTGTGCTTCAGTGGCTGCAACCAAAAAAAATTTATATTTTCAGCATTTATATGGCATAATTTTTCTGGCAACTGTGCTTCAGTGGCTGCGTCCAAAAAAACTGGGCAAACAATGTCTACAAGGTCAACGTATGGCGAAAAATTACTATTTTCAGCATTTATATGGCATATTTTTTCTGGCCAACTGTGCTTCAGTGGCTGCGTCAAAAAAAACTGGGCAAACAATGCCTACAAGGTCAACGTATGGCAGTTGTTTAAAGAGAACAGTAGATTACTAGCCAGCAAAGCTACCTAAGCTAAAATGTCCCTCAAATCCCTGCAGACTTCTGTCCCTCCAATACAGAGCAGTATCAAGCAGATTACTAGCCAGCAAGCTTACTATCATCTGTCCCTGAAATCACTAACAGCTCTCCCCCTACACTATCTCTTCCAAGCACACACAGGCAGATTTTTCAGATACATTTTTGCCCTTGATCCCCCTCTGGCATGCCACTGTCCAGGTCGTTGCACCCTTTAAACAACTTTAAAATCATTTTTCTGGCCAGAAATGTCTTTTCTAGATGTTAAAGTTCGCCTTCCCATTGAAGTCTATGGGGTTCGCGAACCGTTCGCGAACCGCTCGCATTTTTGCGCAAGTTCGCGAATATGTTCGCGAACTTTTTTTCCGACGTTCGCTACATCCCTACACTGGAGGTATGCCACTGTCTAGGGCCCATATGGGCGCAGGGTCTTGTAAATAGCAGAATAGCAAATTCATCAACATATGTAGAACACATCCATTAACTAGTTAATAATAATATGTAATAATTTTTGCGGACTCAAGCTGGATAGCATTCAGGCATCAGCCCAGAAATCCTGATGCCTGGTGTTATACACAATCTACCATGGGCCATAGAGCAATTTGGCAGTTAATTTAGTCCATGAACCATGGTCAATAGGGCATGTGTACATACTGCAATGTTACTTCTAGTTGGCTTAAAGTATCTTTCTTTGGGTACTGGAGATGTAGACAGATAAAGAATTTTTGAATACAGTAAACTTCAACCTCGCGGGTTTAAGAATTCTAGAGTTTGTGTTATAGGGTATAGCCCAGCATAACTACTGGGGGAGCGCCCGCACCCCCCGCAGGTTCCCCCGGCAGATCGCGCACTGCAGCCGGCTGGAGTCGGCTGCAGCCGAAAAGAAAATGCGCACGGACGAGGGTGGGGGGGCCCACTATCAGGAGAGGTAGACAGACTCCATATTATACTGTATATACTGTTTATAACTCTCAGTTTTCCAGGGTCCACTAACTTTAATTTTTGCCACTGTTATATACTTATAACAATATCTATCTATATAGAAACGGAACTAGGTGGGGGGGGGGCCCGGCTGCACGGCCCGCACCAGGGCCCGCCCCCCACCTAGTTCCGTTTCTATATAGATAGATATCGTTATAAGTATATTACAGTGGCAAAAATTAAAGTTAGTGGACCCTGGAAAACTGAGAGTTATAAACAGTATATACAGTATAATATGGAGTCTGTCTCCCTCTCCTGATAGCCAGCAGAACTGCAATGTACCAGTTTAGCACCATGTCCTTCACAATATATATCACTAGCAGCATTCTAGCTATAGCACAACAGTCCTCCACAAATAGAATAAAGTAAGGATCCTGATGTGAAAGAAGATGAAAAAAAGTATTCTTTTTTTTTGGTATGATTCTCCTCCTCTAGTCTGTTAATCACAGGACATGCAAGGCATTGTGGGAACGGTCCTGGCTAAGTACCAATAAAAAGTTTCAGTGGAATGAGTACTGAACAAACAGCTGAGAGAATAGACAGATAATTAGCAATTACATATGTAGGGGACATGAGGAAGCCTTCCCCTGTTTGTCTGCCTGTGACATCATCCAGCCCAGTTGCATGCTGGATAGCGACCCGATTGGCTGGGAACCCCAGTGCATCCTTGGGAGAAAGGGTGTGCCTGACTTTGGAGCCAAATGCACGGGGTCTCCCAGAGAGAGAGCAAAGAGAGCCAGCGTGAGTACCTGTAAGACTGTAAGGTACAGAGAAGAATCTGGGGAGATTGAGCCCAGCCTGTCCTCTGCCAAGTTGCTGCAAACTCAGAAGGAGAAAGGTGCCACTAGTGAGAGTATTTCTGCTGCAGAGCTGTGTGTGTGATCTCCAGTGTGAATTCCCCTGAGAGTACCCCCTACCCCCCAACCGGTGAGTGAGCCACCCAAGGGAGGATACTGGCACGGATACAAGCGTGGGGCCCCATACTGAAACAGCTTTTAACCATTTACCTACTACGAGGGAGCTGCTGCCAACTTCAAAAGGGAGAGGTACTTTTGGGGAATAAGGTAGCGCTACCTGGGGAATAAGTGCTCTGGGGAAGGGACAATCATTTGAACTGTGTGGTTATTAACCCCTTCCAGAGGATTGGGACTGTGATATTTACCAAGGACTGTGTGAAGCAACAGTTCAGCACCTAATAGTGGTTTAGGGAGAGTCCCACGTAGGGTTGCCACCTTTTAAAATTAACTTTATTGGCAGGTGAAGGGGTGGTCTTAAAGGGGCGGGCTGTGATGTCAAAGGGGGTGGGGCCGGGGTGTGCCATTGGCTGGCCGGATCGTGACGTCAAAGGGGGTGGAGCCAAACACACAAATTTGCCAAGAAGCCCAGGAAAAACGGTAAGTTTGGAGCAGGCTGGGGGCAGGCCACGGGCTTTTTTTAAGTGTATTACAAATTTACTGGCAGCTACATTGCCGGTAAATTTGTAATACCGCCCCCGGCCTTGGCTGGTGTTTTACCGGCTAGGCCGGTAAAATACCGGCCGGGTGGCAACACTAGTCCCACGTGTCCCCAGTGTAGGAGTAATGTGTTTTAGTTGCCCCAGTGTTAAACTGTTTATATAAAGTTTGTTCATTTGCCAACTGTGTGTTCATGTATTCTTAGTGGAACCCCCCCCCTGAGGTGTGTTCCTCAGTGTTCACTAGGTGGAGGCACTGCGCTGTAATTCCCAGTTCCCAGTACTTTTCATATGCAAAAGGGACTCCGGGCCCCTGGATTGCCAAGGGTAAGTTGTGATTTTAAAGAGACAGTAACCAAATTAGTGTTATACATATATGAATAACTTTAACATAACAGTGTGTTAATTAAAGGGTGGTTGGTGTGGTTCACCTTTAAGTTTAATTTAAGGTGGTCATACACGGGCCGATAAAAGCTGCTGACAGACCGAGTTGGCAGCTTATTGGCCCATGTATGTATCGGTTAGGGGTAAAAATCAAGTCGGATCTCACCTGTTTGTTGATTCGGTCCTGCGATCCGACCACCCATTATGATCTGATCGTTGGGCCCTAGGGCCCACGATCAGATTGGCCCGATATCGCCCACTTTAAGGTAGACATATCAGGGAGAGATCCACTTGTTTGGAGACATTGCCAAATGACCGGATCTCTCTGTGTATGGCCACCTTAAGTATGTTATAAAATGGCCAATTCTAAGCAACTTTTTAGTTAGCCTTCATTTTTTTATTTGTTATAGTTTTTTTATTATTTGCCTTCTTCTGACTCTTTCTAGCTTTCAAATCTGAAAACAAATGCACTGTAAGGCTGCAAATGTATAGTTAGCAAATTGCTATTTTTATTACTCATATTTCTATCCAGGCCCTCTCCTATTCATATTCCAGTCTCTTATTCAAATCAATGCATGGTTGCTAGGGTAATTTGGACCCTAGCAACCAGATTGCTGATATTGCAAACTGTAGAACTGTTGAATAAAAAGCTAAACTCAAAATCCACAAATAAAAAATGAAAACCAATTGCAAGTTGTGTCAGAATATCACACTCTACATCATACTAAAAATATAATTTAAAGGTGAACACACCCTTTAAAATACACAGCCAGGGAGCTATCTGAAGGAGGTTGTATGCTCTCCCTATGTCTGTATGGGTTTTCTCCCAGGTATTCCAATTTCCTCCCACGGTCCAAAAACATACGGGTAGGTTTTTTGGCTCCTGATAAAACTGACCATAGTGTGTTAAAATGATAGGGACTTTGTAAGCTCTACCTGGGCAGGGACTAATAATAATGAATTGGTAAATTGTTAAACATTTGTTTTCATGATACAAAACAAATTGAATGAACATCCTCTTTAATGAATGGGAAAGATAATAAAATTAAAAGGATCAGTTAGGTAATCTATAAGTGCCCATGCATGTGCCTATGAAATTGCTCAAAAATGTTTGCTAATACAGCTGGTATTAAGATCCTCCCAATGTCAATTCCTTTGGACCTGATGCTATCATTATGGACAAAATGTTTTGTAAAATGTATAGTAAAAAAAAAAGTTATGGAAAAGGTTGCACAAAAAACTGTCCATTGACTTCAATGCATTTGGCAAATTTTCATTTCTTGTTCCTCAATTTACAATTTAAAGGGATGCATGAAAGGAACATTTTAAAACTCTGCCTATTAATTTAAAGGGGTAGTTCAGCTTTGAATCTTAATAGAAAGATAAATAATAAAAAGTAAAAACTATAAAAAAAAAAAAAATGAAGACTAGTTGAAAAGCTAATAATTCTATGACATAGCATTCTATAATATACTAAATATGATCTGAAAAGTCAAACACACCTTTAACTACTTGCCTTTTATTTCATTATCTTCATAATATTACAAGTTATTAATGGTATAAAGCAAATCACCCATTTATTTAAAATTGTGGTAATAGAGAAGATGCCCAGTTGTTATGTGTTCTAACACTGTGTGTTATAAATTAATAGTCCTATTGCAATTTCCCCTCCATCCTAAAATAAATATGGAAAAAGATTAAGGGTTATTTGCAGAGATCCCAGACAGAAGTGCAAGAGCACTAAGGAGTACAAAATCATGTCCTTTGGGCTCATTCTATAATATAATATAAATAAATTTTGTGATTGTTTACTCATTCAGTAATGCACTCCATTCCATGCCACCCTCACTCCTCATGAATACAGCACTGCCAAGAGCACGCAGCACTGTATTCATTGGTGGGACACAGGCAGGGCCGCTATCAGAAATCATGGGGCTCCGTACGGCAAAATTTTCTGTGTACCCTGTTCCCTGCCCACCCCAGATCCTGCCCCCAAGCCCCACCCCCAAAAAAAAACATTTGTGGTAAGGGCCCCCTATAAGTTAAAAAAATGATTTAGTAGTCAGGGCCCACCCTATAAGTTAAAAAAAAATTTGTGGCCAGGGGTTCAATAAACTAAAAAAAACAAAAACACTGGTGCTCAGTGGAACTTACCTTAGTGTCTTCTTCAGCTTCTTGTTTTCCATTCAAAGTTTCCCCCCCCCCACTGCTCTCAGTGAGCTGCAGAATCGGGTAGGGTGGGCGGACCTATAGTGCTTGCATGTCCCTCCCCAGCTTCTATACTACTGGTTTGCTCTTAAGTCCCGGTAGATCTACACAGGGATTGGATAGGCTTATCCAATCACCATGCTGCTCTATGAAGCTACCAATAGTTTAGAAGCTGGGGAGGGGAAAGACATGTAGAAGAAGCTCCGCCCTCCCCACCCGATTCTACAGCTTCCTGACAGTAGTGGGGGCCCGGCTACAGAGTACATCCCACTAAAATCCAAAAATCACCGGGCCCGGGACAACTGTCCCCCTAGTCCCCCCTGATGGCGGCCTTGGACTCGGGTCTCTGTGCTCCGAGTGAGCATCACTAAAACCCTTACCACCCAGGACCATTACCCAAAGAGCAGGGCTGTATTCTAGGCACCCAAGGGCAGTGCCTAGGACTGTAGTTGTTGTGAGGGATGGCCCTGGATGCCTAAATAACTGAATTTTTTTTTTTTTAAATAAAATTTTAAAATAAGCCCGGCTGCCGTGGGACATTTACCGCGGGGGCAGTGCTGGGGGGGATGAGGGGTACAGGGCCAATTTTCTCAATCCACTAGTGACATAAGCGTGGAAGTGATGTCATGCACATAGTTCAGGTCCGATGCCTAGGGTAGCACTAGACTTCCCTGCACCAAGCAAATCTACTAATAGGATAATACTGACCCATTCCCCACTCAGACAACAGCACCAAAAAACAGGGGCATAATAAATAATGCATGTCAGCTTTGAACAACATAGAGGAAGCAGTCCCCCCTTTTCCCTGGGAGCGACCACAGGGTCTGCTTCCTCTATATTTTACACCCCTGACCAAAAACACTTCCATTCCCAGACTCCATGCCACCAAGACTCACTGACAAAAAACAATAGCGGGGTGCTGCTCCAAACACTGCTGGTGCTGACTGAAGGGGAATTCCAGTTGAGCGCTTCCTTTTCTTTTCCTTGGTAACCCCTTACCCCTCCCTTCTCAACTATTTAACCCTTTCCTCTCTCATGCTTGCCTAACCCGGTCAAAGCTTCCCTCCCTCTACTACGCTTGTCTGGGAAGCCATGTTCTGTACATTTTGCAAAGATTATTCATCATCCACATCAATCCGTGCCCCAATGGAGCTTACAATTTATGGTCCTTGTTTCATTTACACACAATATAGCCAGTTCCATAAGGAACCAAGAGTCTTCCTCTTAACTTGCCCGTTAGAAAGGTTTAATATTAGAAATAATAATTTTGATGTTATAGAATGTAAGCTGTTACAAGCTGGGAACTCTAACTGAATCTCTATCTCTCCAGTGTGCTTTTATAGAACTGAATTCTGCAACTTCGTTTTTATGTATTTGCCCCCATGCTTTGGTTGAGTGATAACTCCCCACACCTGTCGGGGGATTCTGGGATTTAGAGAACAACTGCAGCTGGAGGGCCACAGATCAGAAAATACTGGAAAATACTGTGTTTGGTCTCTTTATATTCCCAGTGTGCTGCTTCTTCCTAATTCTGATGTTCCACATAACCATGTCCCCAGTGTTATCTAACATTCACAGTGCAATCATCCATTCTTATCACTGAAGCTGTATCTTTCGTACATCTAATTTTTTTATTTTTCCCTTATGCTCCATTGCAACACTTCAGGGTATTTTTTATGATACAACTATCCTAGGATTACCTTTTATCACAGAATTTAACATGGGGGCATTATGCAACACATTCCATTTTATTTGATTAGCAGAGGTATTATAACATGTAATCCTTTAATCCCTTTACTTTTCATTATTCTACTAATCTTGTATTAAATCCATATGGCGCAATTCCTTTTTAATTTTTTGAGTTTTTATTTCAATTGTAAGTTGGTTTTCAATTGTAACATACATTCAGTAATACAAAAACAAGAACCAGGAGAGAAAGAAGAAAGGGAAAGAGAAAAGAGAGAATAAGCCCAATTGGCCCAGTTGAGCCTGATAAAGAAGTAATTAAGTAATGGGGGCTAACTGCTCAGGACCTGGATATTCCATCCAGGGGCCCCAAATGTCTTCATATTTATTAGGGCATCTACGTGCCAAATACACCAGTTTTTGCGTGGGCAGGGAATCATTAGCTATATTTTTTCAAGAAAGCCAGAGAAATTGACTTTCACTGAAATCGCATTGCTTTTTTAGAAAATAGAACAAATGTAAATAGTGTAGCTGTGCATAGGTAATGTTCGGGGCAATTATAACCCCCCACCACAACCCTGAGACAGCTTTTGTGCTGCTGCCCCCCACTCACTTTTCCAGGGGGTCCACAACGCTAGTGCAGAGAGTGCAATTGTGCTCTCTGCGATAAAAGAGTTCAATTTTCAGTTTGATAACCGGACATTCGGCTCTTAAAGTTACCCGGAGTGGCTTTTTGGCTGCTCCGGTAACTAGTGTTGCCACCCGGCCGGTATTTTACCGGCATATCCGGTAAAACACCAGCCAAGGCCGCGGCCACTATTACAAGTTTACCGGCAATGTAGCTGCCGGTAAATTTGTAATACACCGAAAAAAAAGCCCATGGCCTGCCCCCAGCCTGCTCCAAACGTACCTGTTTCCTGGGCTTCTTGCCAAATTCGCGCGTACGGCTCCTCCCCCTTTGACATCACGACCCGGCCAGCCAATAGCGCGTCACGGTCCCGCCCCCTTTATCGTCATGGCCCCGCCCTTCAAACACCGCCCCCTCCACCTGCTGGTATATATTATTTTAAAAGGTGGCAACCCTACCAGTAACTGGTGGTGCACTGTTTCTCGAGTCACCTCATTGGAGCAGCAAAACTGGGGGAAAGGATGTTAGATAAGGTTATAATCCCTGCAGCCACTTGAGTTTCACCCATGGCTACTGTCAGGAAAGGATTAACTTCAGTGAAAGTCATGGGTGGTTCCCAGCTCCTCCCCTTTTACACCCAGGTTCTGCCTCTGCCAACACTCTATGGGGTATATTTATCAAAGAGTGAAGTTAGAGATCGCCACAGTCCACTAGAGTGAAAGTCTGCCACTCTCCATTCGTTTCTATAAACTTTCGAAATACGTATTCATCAAAGGATGAACTTTCTCTTTCACCCATTGATAAATACTCCTTTAAAATTAGATTAATTAAATCCCATAGAAATGAATGGAGAGTGGCGGAATTTCACTCTAGTGAACTGTGGCGATCTCTAACTTCACTCTTTGATAAATATACCTCTTTGCTTCTGGGCCCCTGGAAATAATGTCACCCCCTTGTTGAAATGACAGAATATATTGTATCTGCAGTATATCGACTACTGGGGGCTTGGAAGGCCAATTAGAGGCATTTTGGGGTAAACTACATATTGTCAGTCTTAGATTCTTATTGAAGCCTGTTATAGCAAGATTTTGCATGAACATTTATTTTATATCTTTTAAATTTGTAGCGCTAGCTGATAATTCAGTGTATTCATATATTTGCAACCTTGTTATAAGCTAAGGGCAGGGGGGGTTGGCTGGACTAATTTTGGGCTTCAAAGGGAATCATAATCCAAGTAGGTCTGAAAAACTGCTCCATAGAAATTGCATTCCATGGCTCTGCTGTACTCACTAAATTCTTACCTGTATGACCATTGTTTTGGCTTTATTTTTAGCAGGGCCGGATTTACATAGCAGGCACCCCTAGGCCCGCTGCCGTTCATTGCCCCTGTCCCTTCCCCTTTCTTTGTGCACATACGCAAATTTTCAGCATTGAGTCTGGTGTACTGTGGATTGGTGCACAGAAAATTTTAAAATCTATTGTATTTCTTGCAAATCCCAGGTGCTTCCAAACCAATGCAGGTATAGTTGGGCGGCATGCCACCCTCCTAAAATTCTGCTGCCCTAGGCCAGGGCCTTTGTGGCCTTTCCACAAATCGGTATGAAAGATTTTACATTATACTCAATTTAATTTAGTGCAGAAAACGCACAGAAATATTAATAACTTTATCAGAGAAATTCAGTATGAATGGAGTAGCAGTATTAATGTATAGGCTGTCACTCAGTAAACATGTTTTCTATATTGCAGGAACTATCAAATTACCGTATGGCTACGCAGCATATGGCAGATTACATCAGTGCTCTGCGCCATCAAATGAGCGGGCTGGAGGCAGAAAATAGTCATCTTCGAAGCGAGCTAAGCCTGCACCAAGATATAGGAAGGAACCTGCTGAATGACACCGATATCGATGTTATGACCAAAGCAGAAATTGCTGACTGTGGTGTTTATACAAAGGGCCTGTAGGTGTCGCTGCACAAATGAGTTATGCTGTGTACATACTACTTTCTATACTGCTTAAAAGTATTCGAGTTCAAGCTACTGCTGAAGTGTAATGGCTGCATGACTCTGATAATAAAGCACTGTTATACTCTATTTATCCTAGGCTACCAAAACATAACATATTGGCGACGAGATGTCTTTTCTACCTCTGCAGCAGCCTGCAGCTTTTCTTCCAAACCCTGGTGAGCCTACCATACCTTTTACTGCTTGAATCCGTATGTTTGAAAATTACATTATTGCTACTGACCAAGGGAAGATTTCTGCTGCTAGAAAGCGTGCTTTACTTATTCACTGCCTGGGAGCAGAGGGACATAGTATATTCTATACATTACCATTAGCTGATGAGACTTATGAAATTGCACTTACTGCTATAAAGAACTTTTTTGTGCCAAGAGTAAATGTGGTGGCTGAAAGATATAAATTCCACCAAGGTGGACAACATAATGGCGAATCCACAGAACAATTTGTAGCAGCTTTGAGAGAGCCGGTTGTTACCTGTGAGTTTGGTAATCTAAAAGATGAAATGCTAAGAGACCAAATAGTGGAAAAAAACTAATTCACCTTGCATTAGAGAGAGACTGCTCCGAGATCAGGATTTAACCCTTGCAAAGGCTATTACAGTTGCTAGCCAAATTAAAACGGCAGTGGCAGAGGCTAAAACTGTCAGTCAGGAAACTGCTGGGAATGTACAGACTGTGAATTCAGCACTGTGGCCTAAATGCACAATCACAGGCAAAATACAGTGCTAAGGAAAGGGATTCACTCCGAAATCGTGCAGCAAATCCAAATTAAAAATACTGCTTTCGCTGTGGTTCAATACAACACACTGCAAATTATGCTACATCTCCTGCAAAAGCTGTTCAATGCCGCAAATGTAAAAAAGCAGGACATTTTGCTAAGATCTGCCATATTTCTGCTAGAAATGTTAATGAAGTCACTACTACAAATGTTACAGTATTAAGTGTGGATAAAGCTGGTACATTTATTCCAGACAAGTTTATATGCACTGTCAGTGTCAATACTGCTTCTGCTGACAAGGGGCACTCCATTAACCTGATGCGTGATACAGGTTCAGCTGTTTCTATACTACCAAAGGATATTTTCTTGAAATACTTTGCAAAATATCCACTTGTTGCACCTGCCTGAAACTGGTCAGTTACTTAAAGGATCCAATCCCTGTGCTTGGTTGCTTGCCAGTGACTGTACAATTTGAATCAAATACTGCAAAATGTGACTTTTACATTGTGAATAAGGGTACTGCTATACTTGGAAGGGATCTCTTTGCTGCATTAAACCTACAATTAGTTGATGGTCTCATTACTACAGCACCAGTGCCTGCCACACCGCCAGTGTCTACAATTTCACCACAAAGCAACACTTCACTGGGCTGTGCAAAGAAATTTGTACACAAAGTTAAGTTGACACCAGATGTAAAACCAGTACGCCAGAAATTGAGGCGATTGCCCTACTCTATAAGGGAGACTGTCTCACAGGAACTAAAACTCACAGGAACTAAAGAAACTGGTAGAGCAAGATGTGATTAAAAAATCTGAATCCTCCGGGTTTCAGCGATTGTTGTAACAATGAAAAAAACTGGAGGTATTAGATTGTGTGTTGATCTTCGTGAACCTAATAAAGCAGTTGTTATGGATAATCATCCTTTGCCACACATAGAGGAAATATTTTCAGAATTCCCAGGAGCAAAATTCTATTCTACTCTGGATCTTCAGAGTGCTTATCATCAAGTATTAGTGCATGAGGAAAGCAGAGACCTCACTGCATTTATCACCCATGATGGTTTGTTTCGGTTCAAGCGTGTACCTTATGGACTGGCTTCAGCACCGAGTTGTTTTCAAAGACTGATGTCTTCTATATTCTATGGCATACCTGGTGTAGAATGCTACTTGAATGATATAATTGTCTACGCTCCAACTATGGATCTTCATGACAAGTATTCTGAAAAGCATTGATTCTGCTGGACTGAAACTGAACCTTTCCAAATGCCACTTCAGACAAACTCAGCTGTCATTTCTGGGTCATATAATTTAACAAGATGGATTACTGTCTGAGCCTGACCATGTCAACGCTGTTACACAAGCACCTACTCCATCTGATTTCCAGACTTTATGAGCTTTCTTAGGTCTTGCTTCATGGTATTCTAAGTCTGGTGTGGTCAGTCTGCTCAATATAGCTTTGAAATAGTGAAACAACAATTGTGAACAGTCCAGTGCTAGCTTTATTTGATCCTTTATTTTGACTACCCACTATGGTTACTACAGATGCTTCAGACTATGGGATTGGTGCAGTTCTTACACAGCTCCATGCTGATCATACAGAGAAAACGGTTGCATTTGCATCCAGAACACTTACAGAGGCAGAGCATAAGTATTCAACTGTTGAAAAAGAAGCTCTAGCATGTGTTTGGGCAACAGAAAAATGAAGAACCTATATATGGGGTAGAGAATTTACCAAAGGGACTAGTAAGAGGTGGAATGCGTATAGCTAGATGGTCAGCAAGGATACTGAATTTCAATTACAAAATGCAATACAAACCAGGTTTGATAAATGTTACTGCTGATTGTTTGTCACGTTTACCTTTACCTTCAGCTTCTGATACACTGGACAAGGATATAGAAATTGTAGCACTGACTGATTTACTATCATCTACGGTTACAGCTGCTGATTTTAAGCAAGCTTGCTTCACATGTCCAATTCAAGTAAAACTACGGGCCAAATGCTGAGAAGAAACTCAGTCCTGATCTTCAAACTTACTACAGGATTAAACATGAACTGTCCTTAGTAGATGGCTATGTTGTCCGTGGAGCTCACCGCTTACTGGTACCAGAGACCTTGCAAGAAAAGCTCATACAACTTGCACATGAGAGTCATCAAGGAATTGTATGTACAAAACAAAGACCACGAGAACTACACTGGTGGCCAGCAATGGATGATGATGTGGTAACTGCCATTCATTCTTGTGTTACTTGTCAGAATCATGACAAAACAGCTATCTCACATACACCACCACTTCAACCAGTACCATTTTTTGACTCTGCATGGGAACAATTTGCTATTGATATTGTGGTTCCTTTTGCAGAAGCTCCTATAGACTGTAGATATGCTATAACCTTGATAGACTAATACAGTAAATGGCCAGAAATTGCATTTGTTTCTCATATAACATCCGCTACAGCAATAACATTTCTGTCTACAGTCTTCAGCAGAGAAGGTAATCCGAAGGAGTTAATATCAGACAACGGACCACAGTTTGTCTCATCTGAGTTTGAATTCTTTCTGAGAGAGAGGAATATTGTGCATCGGAAATCTTCAGTGTATTACCCACAAACAAATGGAGAAATTGAGAGAGTCAACAGAAGTCTGAAAGAAGCACTACAGACAGCAACAGAGTTTCTACAGAACTACAGAGCAACACGCCATGCAACAACCCAATCATCTCCAGCTGAATTATTACATGGCAGACCGATGCGCACTAAGTTACATGTTGCAGACATCAAACTTCTACAAAATACTGTGCTTACAAAATAGTCTACTGCTGACATTGTCAAACGTCAACAAGCCAAATGCAGGGCTTATTTGGACAGAAAACGTGGTGCAAGAGAAGTGCACTTTCAGCCTGGATCTTTAGTCAGAATTAAGAAACCAGGACTACTGAAACAAGGACAATCTAAATTTACTACACCACTTGAAGTGAGACACCAGCGAGGACCATACACATATGAACTGTCTGATGGGCGCATATGGAATGCAAGTCATCTTGCTCCTGTTAGGAATGACTTTGGAGAAGCTCCATTTGATGAAGGACATTTTCCTACTCCTGATGCCAACTGCAATAGACCTGAAGAAAATGAACCTATAAGGCGTTCTGAGAGAATCAGAAAACTACCTGCATGAACCAAGGACTATGTGATGTTAATGTTTCTTTAAGATGCATACTGTTTAATTGTTGTTGTTTTTTACAGTTGCCCAAATGCTTTCCTGCTATTGGGGGAATATGTGGTTTTTGTACCCATCCTGTTTATTCATGTTTTTTTAGTTTATGCCCTTTCATTTCAGGTAATTGATTCTATTTAATATTCGCAGCACACATTGTTTAAATGAATATTTACAGTTTTTTAAAAATCTACAGTGACAACTCTAGGATTCTATATCATGCTGATGCCAGTTTTTAGCAGTGTGTTTCAGGGATAGAAGTTTTCTGAGCTTCTAGGCCCCAGTCACTTACCTTAGTACTAAAAGTCAGGCTGCTGCTGTTCTTCTCTATAGGAGCATGCAGCAACCCAACTACCCAACCCATTAGTAAGTCAGAATATGATTTCTGGGCAGCTGTAGCCTTGGATTGGTTTCTGTGGAATGCACTGTTGATTTTTCAAAATCCTTTCAGTATCCCTTTAAATTGACCCCAAGGTACATTTTCCCTGTAAAGCATTCCTCTTGCATATCCCTTCATTACAGGTCACATAGGAACAGCAAGAAAGATTACCTGTGGGCTGAGGTCTGGTGCCTAGGACAGGACCAGGACTCAATACTGTACAGCCCAGGGCGTAAGATGCAGACTACACTTCGCACTGCACAAGAGATAAATGCAAGTGAAGGAAGGGGGGGGGGCAATTTAGCACCTACTCCATTGTAAATGAGCTCATTATGAAATAGACAAGAACTCATGGCTAATGTCCCCCAAAGTATACTGATGTAATATATTTTAAACGTATATAAATATATATGACACATTAATGTAACAGAACATAGCTCAAGGCTTCTTAAAGGGGTGGTTCACCTTTAAATTAACTTTTAGTATGTTATAGAATGGCCAATTCTAACCAACTTTTTAGTTGGTCTTCATTATATTTTTATAGTTTTTGAATTATTTTTCTTCTGAATCTTTCCAGCTTTCAAATGGGGGTCACAAATGTTCTGTTCTGTAATGTTCTGTAATGTTCTGTAAGGTTAAAAATATACTCTTATTGTCAGTTTTTACTTCTCATCTTTCTATTCAAACCCACTCCTATTCATATTCCGGTCTCTTAATTTAATCGAGGCATGGTCGCTAGGGTCATTTTGACCCTAGCAACTAGATTGCTGAAATTGCATACTGGAAAGCTGTTCAGTAAACAGATAAATAACTCAAAAGCCATAAATGAAAACCAATAGCAAATTGTCTCAGAATATCACTACATACATAATACCTAAATGTTAACTCAAAGTTAAACAACCCCTTCATTGTTGTGTTTAAAAATTGGGTATTAACAGTATCCTTTATGAATGTGAGAGAATGTCAGCAAGCTGTAGATTATGGCAATTACTTTTAATATATTATCGGGCGGAAGTGAGCATACTTTTGTTTCATAACCTGAGACACATGCACAAGGTGCCAATGAAATGTATCACTTGTGGAAGTCTTAAGGTTCTCTTTCGGGAGAAAGCAGTTGCTTAGACAAAAATGCACAGATTTGCACTAAAACAACATATTGACATTGTTTGGCTAATTGCTATGCAGGTGATTGAGAAAATGGAGAAGCTGTTTGATCGTAAACTTAAAGATGAGAAAAGGAACAGAGCGGAGGGGGTAGAAAGAGGTAAGATTGTGATGGAGAGGAAGAGAGCTGAGCAGGAGTGAGTGGTGTCTGCCAATGAGGAAATAAAGGCTGAGAGAATATTAGTGTTGGCTGGAGAGGAGGCAACTGGGAGCTGATAGGGTGTGAGTGATGAGTGAAGAGAGTAAGACAAGGAGTGAGTGAGCGCTAAGAAAGAGTTCAAAAGAAAAATTGAGAGGCTGTAGGTGATATCTGCTAATAAAAAGTGTGAGAGCCAAGAGGATGTGAGTGATATTGGTGAAGATGAGAGGGGTGTCTCCATGACTAAAACATGGGTGACAAATGAACTAATGAATGTGTCTGTGAGAGGAAAATTTGACCTGTAGAACTGGCCATGTACTAGTGTTTAGATATCTGTCCATTCAGAAATACCTATTCAAAAAGGTACTCGGGGGAGTGGAGTGTAAAAAGCCCAGACATTCATTATCAGGGTCTCCATCAAAACCCCACATGTTGCTATAGGAATCTATATAAGTATTTAATACCATCAAATAATTTATTAGTGGACCCCAGGACAGATGAGTACCCTGTGACCTATGATTGCTTCTCTGCTCGGTATGACAAATTCAAACTGAAAAGCAAAGGCAACAAGTCTGGATTTGCTGGCAACATATTTTAGTAAATGCTTAAAGCCATACAGCTTAATAACAGTCCAGTGTTCCCCTTCTGGTGTGAAAAAATTCTATGCATTGTAATTTATCAGTCTGTGATGTTCTGCTTCAGAGTAAGTACAGTGAGGGGTCCTAGTGCACAGTACCCAGTACCGGCTGTTTCTGCCTTCTGAAACTATGTAGCAGATGCCAACTAAGTAACAGACCTAGAGGAGAACTAACTTCTGCTACGTTGTATTGAGTCAGAGCCACAGTAACATCAGTGCATAGAATAAAATAAACAAATACTGCATCATGAGCTGTTTTTTTAGTAGCTGAAAAAACATGGTGCCAAAGGGCATGGACACATGTTGATCTTTGCCGCAGTTCATTTTTTTTTAAAAAAAAAAAAGCTGCCCGCCGCGTAAATACTCTAGCATCTTGTGCCATTGCCTAAACTTGAAACCGCTAAGCGTATTTACGCGGTGGTTGGCTTTTTTTAAAAACCATGGCGCGAACCACGGCGAAGTTCCACATGTGTGTCCATGCCCAAAGCCATTGAATCAGTCCCCTATAGACATGAATATAAATTGCCTGACAGGCATTTATGTCACCACTAGTCAAGGTCAGGCTGCAGAATATATACTGCACTTGAAGCACCCCAAGTAGCCCTGTGTATTAATACCTTAGAATTACATTTTCTTCCATTATTCATCTTTGGATGAATATCCCTTTAAAGCCAAACATGGTTTAAAGGGACTCTAACATCAATGTATAATCTGTATTTGTGGCCACATTGTACTAGCATCTGCCCAACTAACTAAAAAACCCGATCCGTCATACTGTATATCCCAAAATCATGTGTTGCCAGTACTGTATTCTAAAGAGCATTCCAGCTAGAGCGTTTGTCCTGCTGATTTTATCTGCAAGATTTAGAACCATTATTGTGTATTTGTTTATAGTAACAATGCAAATGACACATAACTAATTTTAGGACCTCATAAAAGGGTATTTTAGGTGCAATGAGGTTATGACCACAAAATTCATAATACAAGGGGTCCTCTGCACTCAACCCATTATCTTTTACTAGCTTAAGGCACAACATTTCTCATTGTTCTAAATATATCAATAAATAGTGACTGTATATGGCAGCTGACAGCAACCCCTCTGCCAGAGTCCACAGATTGCCAGTCTGGGCCTGCAAAATTCTTATTGTTTATCTGATTTGAGAGTTTATACCTGTGTAATCAGGCAATGTCATAACACCAGTTTTCCCTTCGGATGAAACAATTAGCTTCCCCCACCCTCTTATTCCCTATATTTAGTTCAGTTCCTTTTCCCTGTATTTTAATCACGATCTCTGCACCCCTTTCTCTTTTTTATTTGTACTTTGCTCCTCAAGGGGGCGTCAGGATACTTTACAAGCGGATGTGCATGCTGCATTACTGCCAGAGAACTCATGTCTGAGAGAGGAGCTCGAGAGAGAATGAGGGTTCCAACAATAACACAACAACCACGTATCCTGGTGAGATGAAAGAAGAAATGATGTGCAGCAACATATAAGGTTCTACTGAACCATGTGGGGGTTAAATTGAGCACATGTCGCAGGATCAGGCATGACAGCAACAGATGGAGTTAAAGAAAAAGCCTATTTTGTTACATGGTATAAAAATGTAATGGCACTTAACAGTTTATTTTTAAGCCCAGTTTGATTTTATAGGAGTTAATACTGAGCATGGGCTACACTAAAAAAAACCATAAGGGAAGCATAAGGGAAACAGCATAAACATGGACAATGAGCTATTTGAGGGGGTGTAATAAGTTGTGTGTATGGAAGAACAGACAATAGGGTGAGGGTTTATGGAATATCAAGAGTTATAGGAAGGGAATTGTTGAATAGTGAAAAAAATATCTGTGGCTGGGAGTGCTGGCCAATGGGATATAATATGGTAAACTGGTCGCTAGAGCACAACTGTAATTTATTGAGAGTTGTGATTGCATGTAAATTGCAAGGGTGGTGTATGAACAAAATAAAACTGAAAATATTACGATTCCAGACTATAGACTAATTATAAAAGAAAGGTGAGGTTACTTTGAGGTGCTAATTAAGACTGCCATGTTCATATTTGTCTGCCCAAATGCAACCCATTTATTGTTATATTGCTACAATTCCTAGGAGCTGTATAGGAGAAGTAGAACTATAGCAAATGATGTAACTCCGAGCATGCTTCCACGATAAAGCAGGATCATCAAAATGGCTTAAGTACTATGGTACATATAGATATGGAGCTAGAATATGTAAAGCTTGTAACTTTATGAATGCGTCTAAAACCTTTAAAAACACCACTACAGGGAAGGAATATAAATGTAAAACATTTGTGTATTGTAAGACAGTTAGGGGGCAGATTTATCAAGGGTCGAAGTGAATTCGAGGGAATTTTTAAAGTAAAAAAATTTGAAATTCAAAGTAATTTTTTGGATACTTTGACCAGCGAATAGGCTACTTCGACTTCAATGTAAAATCATTTGAATATTCGACCATTCAATAATCTAAGTACTGTCTCTTTAAAAAAACTTTGACTTCAATACTTCGCCAAATTAAACCTGCCGAAGTTCTATTTTAGCCTATGGGGACCTTCTAGAGCATTTTTCTAAGTTTTTTGAAGTCGAAGAAAAATCGTTCGATGGATGGATGAAATCCTTTGAATTATTTTCGAATTATTTGACTTCGACTGCAAATGGCCAAATTCGGTGTAAAAAAAACTTCGACTTCAATATTCGAAGTCAAAGTATTCCAATTCGATGGTCAAATTTCAAAGCTTTTTCTACTTCGAAATTCGACCCTTGATAAATCTGCCCCTTTATATTATATATCTAGCTTCCTGCACATGTGGATGTCAATATGTGGGAAGAACATCTAGGAGAATGAAAGAGTTTTAGAGCATGTGGCATGCATTGGAAGAAAAGATGTCTCTTCAGCAATAGCTGACCCTATTTTGAGTGAACACAATGGGAATGAGAAGTGATATTCTTTCAACATGCAAATTTGGGAAAGAGAAAAGGAGACATTGAGAAATTACTGAACAAGAGAGAGGTTTGATGGATGTTCACCCTAGAAACAGAACAGCCAGCAGTATTGAACAAGGATTGGGAAATCAAATATTATCTGGATAGCTAATACAAGTTATAAAAATACTCCTTCATAATAATAATAAAAATAACCACTTTATCTATATTGAGGGGCATGAAAGAAATTGTAAAAGTATATTGAAAATAAAGGAAAAAGAGAAATCCGGTATTGAATAGATAAATTAACACAGTTACTTCATTAGATATTAGAATACTTTAAAATATATATTTTTTGCTTTTAAAGATGTTTGACAAGTGTGTATAACTTTAAATGTAAGTGTTCATGTACAGGTTATCTATAAAGTTTGCCCTTGTTGCAACAAGAAAATATGCTCTGAGGAAGTGATCCTTTGAGGTTACGAAACACGTCAGCAGCTTGTATATTCAATCACTGCACCTTTGCCATTATGTAATGGTCTTTTAATGGATGAAGATGAAATATTTAAATTATAATTGCGGTTGATCCATGGCTGGGAGTAAATTGTCGATGTCATTACTGGGGATGACACTGTCGCATTATTTAGAAATATGTTGTTGTTTTTTTTGCTATGACAGCCTGAAAATACAGTCCCAGCTGTCTATAAAACACCAGAACTCAGGTTGATATTTGTTATAGCCTTTGGGGGGGGTGCAGTAACCTAACAGTATTTTCAGACTGTTGTTGTAGCAGAATATACAATCCTTTGAAAAAATAAAGTATGTTGGATATTGTTGATATAAAATTTAATTCAGCATTACAATGAACTACTTTTGTAAAGGGAATCATGAGGTGAGAACATGAATGGATACAGAAATTCTTTGTCAATTTCTGTGCTGCACATGCGCAAGTGTAGAGGATGCTGTGGCATTATGGAAGTCTTGCCCTGAAAAGTACCCTGGGTTAGTGCATTGGCTTGGGCTCTGGATTGGGGTTTGAAGTAAGCCATGAGAATCACTGGGGATGCTTAACAAGTTGGCAGCCCCCTTCAATCCAGACATTCTATCTTTCCTTGTCCTGTAATAAAGTGTCAAGCAAATGCCTTATGTAACTGTGTGCACTGTAAACCTTACAGCAGGTCCAGGCTGGAACTAGGAGTAGGAAAAATAGATGACTGTTGGGGTGGGGGTTCAATTTACTTGGAGGTGGTTAGTAAATTAATCTCCAACCCCGAAGACGTTATGAAAGCAACTAATGGGAAACTGTTGGCAGGTTGGTTTGCAAATGATAAGCTCTGGCGGTGTGGGGGGTTTGAGTGACCAGCAGCAGGGGGGCGGGGCTGCTCACTGGGCCTTGGGTGCAGTTACAACTTGACCCGGCACTGGGTCCAGGGCACAGATTACCTGCAGACATATGCCTTGAATGGGGTGCAGAACTTTAAAAAAGTACCAAAAGTAGCCCCTGCCTACAGCTGCTCAAAAATACATCAGTCACAAGTGACCAGCAACTATTATCAACACTTTGTTACAGGTGTTATATAGTTTTGTGTTGCTTTTCTAAATGTAAAACTCAAAATGGGTAAGATAAAATGATTCCTATTTTTGAGCGGATATGTTTATACACTGCGAAATATGTTGGAGCTATATAAATACATGTTAATAATAATTTTATAATGGATAGAAATGTGACTGCAGTACAATGCATTCAGTAGAAATACAAGCTGCATGAATTGCCATCCTTCTAAGCCCCTTTCTGGGCCTCCACCACAGATATTGTAGGTAAAAAGAAACACAGATGCCAACAACTACACTTTCCCTTTTTGTGAATGTTGTTTTAGTAAACTGTTTAATCTGGCATGTGTCTTTCAGGGTGTGCCGACTAAACAGAAATTCCGACTAAGTAAGCACTTTAGTAATAGGCAAATTGGAGCACAATCATGTTTTTTTCCTTCACGCCCATGGATCTCACTATCTAGCATATATCCTGAAAAGCCTTTGTGTCTGCAAATGTTCTCCAAGTAATAAAAGCCAGTGGTAAAGGCAGAGCTAACTCCCAACCCATACACATTCATCCTAGGCAGAATAGGATTAGAGTTAAGCTCTTTTATATGAACAGTCTTGATTCTGTTCTACTATTCTAGGGTCACTATATACCCCCAAAATGCTTTAAATGTCTTCTTTCTACAACACCCCCTCCATTTACCTTGTGATAAAACTATAATTTCATGCCGAGTTTAGTCATTTAGATTGTCAGTGGTCCCAATGCTACACTAGAATATTTTTCATTTGTTAAAAAACTTGAGGACATTTGTTGTAGTTTTTCAATATTCTCAGACAGGCCCAGACTGTATATTCTGTTCACATACTTGTTTTGTCAGCACGCTCCCTGTATTCAGCTACAATCCGGTGCAAGTCACACGATGGGCACCTTCACCTGTTCACTTCTATACGATATTCACAGACTGTACCATCAGTGAGCGCCAGAGCCCATATTCAAATAAAGTTGTTTTAAATAAAGAATTTCTCGCTGATGGTGCTGTCTGTGAATATCCTAGATAAATCTTATTGGGCTGGTGGCAGCACCTGTCTGATGAAACAGCTCCTCTTCTGACCCCTTCTTCAACTCTATGCTTAAACCTTTAGTAACAGAGCAAGTCAAAGGGGGGGCCGCATCACTAGTGTAGAGAACATTATTGTGCTCACTGCACAAGCAGAGATGAATTTCCTTCTAGTGCAAGAGAGTGCAATTGTGCTCTCTGCACTAGTGATGTGCCCTTTCCCTTCACCTGTGCAACTGTCATATGAGACAATATTGCAGCTCCGATTCCTACTTATGGAGAGGGCATCAATGTTATTGTTGCACAAAAACATGCACCAGTCAAGTGAAACCACAAGGAGTGCCATAGCTATAAGACTCTTGATAGTATAAGTCCTTGATGGTATAAATCCTTTTAGCTAGTATCATTTTGACTTTTTTTGCTTTTACAGAAGGAGCCAGATCCACCTATCAGAAGACATGCCAAGCTGGATCCCTTAATATGATTTAACTGACCGTAGAACCAATATAGCACTGTTTGTTTTTGTTTGTTTAATGTCGAGTTAATGAAGATCTAGCTGGAAGAATGTTCTAGCTATATAACACCCAGCTGCAGAAGACTAAGTTTTAATTGAAAACCAATCTGTTCACACCTGTTTGCTGTCAACAAGGGATCCATCCTGACCAAATGATAAAGTACAGCAGAGCCTGGAGGGTACCAACTAAGGATGAGAAACATTGCTGCCGGCATAAGAGAAAAGTGTCCTACGTCATGCATATGCCATCCATCATCATTTATTTATATAGTGCCGCTTTACCTTAGTTATAACAAACAGGGAATAAATGGTGGATAACAAACAAGGGTTACAGATACAATAGGATTAGAGGGCCCTACAAATTAGCGTTTACAAACTAAAGGTTATGGTACAATTGAGACATTAGGATTTTAGAAACAATTTTCTGATTTATGATACAGCAATGATTGATTAATTAAGGTACATTGAATAAGCTTCTTTAAACAGGTGGGTCTTTAAAGAGAGCTTGAAAGTTTGGAAAGAAGGAGAAAATCTGAAAGCTCGAGGCAGAGAGTTCCAGAGAAAAGCAGAGGCCCGAGAGAAGTCTTGTAGATGAGAATGGCAAGTGATGAGAGGAGAAGTGAGGCGAAGATAAGAAACAGAGCGAAGGAGTGTATTTGGAGATCAGAGATGAAATATAGGGAGGGGTTTCATTATTAAGGCCCTTGAATGTGTCCATAACTAGCTAGTGTTTGTGGAAAAGAGAAAAAAGCTGATATACAGTACACATGTAAATTGGAGATTTATTTTTAAAAAGGAGAATGAAAATGTAATGCAGAATTTATATATTAAAGATGAAAATAAATGTGATAGCAAATCTGACTGTAAAAGTTAAAGGCAATATATAATATTATAATATCAGAGCCTAACTAGTAGACCCAAGTGGATGACTGACAAAGAAATGTAACCTACGTTTGTCATAGATAATGCATTTGGTAGGAGAGGGGCGTCAAACAGTTGGTTGTCCAATACAATTATTTGTGTGGGTGCAATGTAAGGAGAATGGGTTTTGATGGAAAGAGGTGTCTTTAAGTTGATAGTCCAAACACAATCATTTAAGCGGGTGCAGTGTTAGGATAATGGGTTTTGACGGAAAGAGGATGAGGTTAAATGTTGTTCCTACATCAACAACATTTTCTATCTTGAAATTCTGCAGAATCTGCAAAGAAAAAAAGTAACATTTTACAAAATGACATCACAGTCAACTTTTCATATTGGATGTACAACATGGCAAACTATAAAGCATGTGGGGAGGTACCATTTCGGGATGAAGGAGAATAGTAAGTTTGAATTAGAATCATGAATCAGAACATACATGTATGAGGAAGAGTTGCATTTCCATCTTGGCAATCCGGCGCCCAATACATTGTCGTGGTCCGTATCCATACCACAACCCTCTAAAATGTGTAGGTTCACCCCCCCAACCAACGTTCAGGAGAGAATCTCTGAGGTGAGGCAAATACATCAGGATTTCGACCCAAGGCATACAATCCAACTTGAACTCGATGGACATATGTCTTTTTTCAACCTTACTTACTATGTTACTATGTTGGACCAGTGTGCATACATAAAAGAAGTGAGACAAATTTAGAGCACAAAAGAAGAAATAATGGAAAGCTTGCATTTTGTGCATTTTTTTTAATTGTGTTTTTTGTGGGGTTTTTTTTGGAATTGTCTCTCACCCCTTGTGGTATCATGTAATTGCGTATCACTGTGTCTCTCTAGGTATATCTTTCTACAGTGATAGTCGCTGGGTACAACCTGGAATGGAAAGAAAACATTGCCTATGTGAAAAGAAGGGATACATTACCTAAACTAAGATGTTGCCCTTGTCTCATGCAGCAAATACTGGAGACAGGAAACAGCAATCACTGAAAAACAAACACCTCAATTCTGCACCCACCACTCAATAGCCTTCTCTTACCAGGAAGGAGATGGCACCTTCTGGTACGTGTCCCAGTTGTCGCATTAGTAGTACTGTACTAAATGTATAAATAAATCATGTTTGTCAGCCTAAGGAAAGAGAATTCATCTGTTTGATCATACACATTTTCCTTTAAGGCTGCTTTCACCAATGGAATTCTCTTCAGAAGGGTAGTAAGGTCCAGGTCCGGACTGAGAATTAAATACTCAGCCCACATAGAGGCCCAAACAGCCCCCACCAGCCCACTAAATACTGACTTTCAATGGGACCTTATAGCAGCCCCTCTGGTATTTGCCAGAACCCACAGATTCTCGGCTGCAACGACCTCTGATCTCAACTTTTCTTGCACACTTGGGGTACGAGCCAACTTATACATAGCCCATTGTAGAGTCAAAGATGTCTGTATACAAACATACAGTTCCAGTCTTTGTCTAATGGTCCTATATTAAATATACCTCTTAAGATAGCAACATTATGAAATAATCTCTGACATAAGCAATTGAAGATCGGGGGGGGGGGAGTATGGGACCTGTTATCCTGCATGCTCTGCACATGGGGTTCTCTGGATAATGCATGTTTCTGTCATTTGGATGTCCATATCTGAAGTCTGCTAGAAAATCACATAAACATTAAATAAACACAAAGCTGCTTTTGCCTCCAATATGGATTCACGATTGCTTAAGTTTGGATCAAATACAAGGTATTGTTTTATTATTATAGCGAAAAATTAAATAATTTTTAAAAATTTTAATTATTTGTATAAAATGGAGTCTATGGAAGATGGCCTTTCTGGAGCTTTCTGTCTGATACCGGTCATATAACATATTTGTAAAGGGACAGCATATTCTGCAGTGCTATACAATAAATGGGTGTGCGCATTAAAAACAGATTTACATACAAAACAACCAAAAACTATATAAGAGGTACAGAGGGCTCTGTCCAAAACAGCTCACAATCACCTGTGTGGAAAGGCATAGTAACGTCACATTAGGCTGCTATTACTACGGATGCTAAACAACCACTATGGGATCCAACTACAAAAAGCTGCCAGTTAGGATATAATGATATGTTCTCAGCACAAGACTTATTTGCATCCCAACATATGGTATTTATTTGCAGAATAACGTGCTTATACACTAGGGTGAAGTTACACTAACAAACTACACTTTCTCTTCATCTTCGCATGTTCTCCAAATTGCTTTGCATGATGAGTGAGGAGTTGGAAAAAACAGACAGTATATACTGTGTAACACTGTGGCTTTCATTCACCAAACGCCCTAAAGGCAATTTTCAGGAATCTAGCCAATATGACACCCTGTTTTGGTCATTTAGAAGGAATCTATTGCCTTTTCTAAATACTTGTTTCAGAGGGCATTAAACATTTCTATATTCTAATTTTTTTCATAATTTGGTAAACTAGTACCTCTGCCAAGGTTACGGTGTCTGCTGAGGCCCTTCTTTGCAGGATTATGAAACCATGATGATTCTGCATGCTCCCTGCTGTTTACTTCTCTGTTTGGCACTGCTGTGGTTAATCATTGTCTTTTATCACCCGGCATATAAATCAGCCCTGTCCTCCATTGGATGCAGTAAGAGTAGATATGACCTTGTACAGTACTTACCCTGTATGATAACACAATCTGCTTTACAAATTCCACCAACATAGGGAGAGGACTGTGTCATGTAAACATCTGTAGATACTCATTAGAAATGGCAGAAAAAAGTGTTTTTATATACTGATGCGCTATATCATATGTGTCAGTTAGATCATGATTCTCAGTGTCTTAGGCCAATGGGGGGGTGCTAAATATACAATGAATACATTTTGTTGCAGGGTTTATCGAGTAGTTAAGAGGAGAAATGTAAAGGAAACTGTTACTCACCATGCTTTGCTCCAAGATGGCGTCCAAGATGGTGGCTCCCTGCTCCTCCACGTGTATACTGCTGGTTGCAGCGTATTCTCGCCCGCCGATTGGTAGCCAGAGTCGGAATGGACGCCTGTGTCAGAATGGGCGCCGGCACGCCAGCGTCATGACGCCATCACGTCCAGTTTTTGGCGCCAAATCAGGCCTATTAAAAGGAGCTTGAACAATGCAACATTGCCCAAGTATAGGTTTCACTTTGTGCATTCATGGGTGTGACTCTAGTATTGTTATATTGATTCCTGTGTACCGACCTTTGCCTGAATTACAGTTTTGACCCTATTCTGCCTGAACTCATTCTATTGCCGAACCCTCTTGTACCTCGAACTTTGTTTGTTTGAAATGCCTCCTCCTTGGTCCGCACTCCAACTGTGCCTACGGGCCCTTACAAGAAAGAGGCATCCAACAATTTAATCACTAGGGTAGGTGAAGTGTAGGCAGGTGTCAGCTGAGCAGAAAAGCATCCTGGGATGTCCCTATTGTTTGTATTTCATGGCAGCCTTCCTTAATTATGCCTTCCAATGTTCTCATCAAAATAGGTCCCACATTGCTTTGCTAGAAGTGATCAGTGAACATCTCCATCTTTGACAGGTTTCATATATAACCAACCAAACGTCATTATTGTCAGGACCCCCTGTGATCTGGACATTTGGCCTAATTTCTGGTGCTGGAAACAGTCCATTATGTCAAATGACTGTAACACAGCTTGTGTGGCAAGCTTTATTAAGACGTAATGTTCTATTATCCAGCATTGGGCCAGATTCAAGTCAGTGAGAAAAAGGTTTATCACGTGAAAACTTATGGACGAGATTCAATTTGAGATGCATTTCAATTCAGAAAAACTCATGGTTTATCATGTGAAAACTCTATGGGAAAAAATTGGAACTGAATTTTGAGAAAAGTTTTTTCTCCTCAAATTGAATCTCGTCCATGATTTTTCATGTGATAAACCGTGAGATCATTTTGTCACCAAATTGGATCTGGCCCAATGTTTCTGTCCTTGGTTCATCTCTTGTCTACCTCTGCAACTCAAGAAACCCTTCTTTTTCACTCATTCTTTACTCTATTCCTTAATTATACTTTTGTTGGCGAGTCTGTCTTCCTAAATGTCTTGTTCATTGTCTATTTATTCCATATACTTTTACCTACCGAGTCTATAGCTCCAGCCATCAGTTGCATCAAACCGACTTTAATATCCTCCAAAGGCATTTGGTCCTGCAGAAGGAGACTGCCTAGGACTCCTGAATATGTACTGTCAGATGTCACGGCCGGCACCCAATACCAGAACAGGTGCCAAGTACCCTGGTCTCGGCTCGGCTTCACCAGTAGTGTGACCACCGTTGGGCTTCGGGAGGAGCCCTCAGCTTACTTGGGTGCCACCTGGACTTAACGAGGGGTACAAGGCGAGATGTTCTGGCTAGCAGAGGGGCACAGCAGGTAGATAGTCTTTTGGGCCGAAGGTCACTGTACAAATGGAGCAGGCAAGAGAATCGTCAGACAGGCAGGGTCGAGGCAGGCAGATATCAAGAATTGTCAGGCAGGCAAGGGTCAAACCGGGTAATCAAACAGATGGGGTCAGGCAGAAAGAGTAGTCGAGATGCAGGCAAAGGTCAGGATTCGGATATCAGAATAGTCAGGAACAGGCAGGGATCAAAACCGGAATAACAGATACAAATTTCACAGGAACAGACAGCACAAGGCTTCAGGAACCACCAGAATCAAGATTCTATCACGGGCACTGGCTGGGAGTAAGAAAGGGCCTTAAATACCTCCAAATTTCGCACCAAAACGTGCCCAATGCGCGCTTGCGTAATCGCGCCAGCGCGCCTGTACCTTTAAGAGGTGCACAGGCGCGCCGCGCGCGCCCTAGAGAACCAAGATGGCACTGGAGGCTGGAACAGGAGCGTGGCGGCCGTCCACGCCACCGCACCTCTAGACCACCATGTAATTTTATTACATCAGAGTTCTGTCTCGAGGAGCTGTTTACTTGCTGTATAAATCTGTCACCTGTGTACAGGGGAGGGGTAATCACACAAATTCATTCAAGAAATGATTCCATTGATGGAAATTAGACATATCATGAGAGAAGATATAATTTAAAAAATGTACCACCTGCGGCTGGCTGAAAAACACTAGCCACTGATTGGTTACTGCCTACGTGCAAAATTTGCCTTGTGATTATAAATGAACTCCAATGCGTTCTAAAAGTACAAATAGTGTTAAAAATATATACATTAAATATGTTCGTTAAAAATGTTAAATAGATTAGGACTGTTAACTGGCAGTTAGGCAGGTTATATATAGACTTGGACTTGGTGGACATGGGTCTTTTTTCAACCTAACTTACTATGTAACTCGGACTGAAAAAAGTCATTATTGTGGTGTACTATTAGAAACAACCCCTTTACGTTTACATTATAGACCTACCATGAGTAAATATGGCATCCCACGCTCTCACATGGTCTTTCCAAATAGATGAGTTGATTTTTATTAGTTGGCTAGGTGGCAAAAAAGTAAATCCCTTAGAACATTAATTAAACTCTGCCCCTTAATGACTGCTAGCCAGACTGCTGGGGTTGACCTTATCAACCAAGATACCAGGAGATACTCATCCAATATTGTCAAATGGGCTGAGGCTTTAGTGTGACCCTTCTAGTCTATACAGTCAAGTGACCTAAGATGCATCCCAACTGTACTATATGGGCAGTGCCCATTCTGCCACAGACATCCCCCTGTTAAGCCAAGACTCACTCCCTGACCACACTTAACAACTATCATTAAAAAGCAGAAAAAGTTGTCCAGATGTCGATCGGCCGGCCTTAAAAATCCCACAATATCCTGGAGCAGATCTCCATACGTCTGGCCAGCTTGGAAATCCCTTTTTGTCACAGAAACAAGGTAATGACAAAATTTTTTATGTGCATGGTTATTTATAACCCCTCCCAACCCGCATTTGCATATGCAAATTAGGGTTTGGATTCAGTTCAGGATTCAGCCAAATCTTTCATGAAGAATTCGGGATTCGGCCAAATCTTTTTTTTCACACAAAATCCAGAAACAGCAACTGTACTGCAGCCTATGACTTGGCAGATGGTCAGGTCTGCTGTCCATTTTCCACGGCCACGCCGTTTCACCTGGATATGAACTCTACGGACAAAATTCTGGCAAACACTGAGGCAGAGGCAAAAAACGTCTCATTGCTGGCAAAAACATAATTAAATGCGGATAAGAAAGTTCTAAATATCAAATTTAATCCACATCCAGAAACATTTTGCAAATGCAGCTCCTGCTGTACAGTAAAAGTGGATCAGTGCTTATGCAATATTGAATAGCTTACATCCAGCTAGACAGAGTTAAATGAATGTTTCAGTATTTACTCCTTGATCTTGTGAGATTCTTCATTACATATACTGGAAAAGTCATGAGAAAACAATGGGGGTATGCACTAAACTCATCCTTCCACTGGCATCTCCTGTGTTTTGTGATTATAGGTTCATATAAGCTTCCATTAAAGAATGTTCCACACATAGCCGGCTTTATTTTCCTAGCTCAGCATCTGGAGGCTGGTAAGCCAAATGCAGACACCAAAGGGGATTTTTTATGGGCACTCACATGTATTACCTTTTTTTTTTTACTATTTAAATTCTGTTTATTTTTTAAAAATATGGCATTTCAAACATTATTGCAAGTGACGCCAGCTGAGCCTTGGTGGTCGTATGTAGCAATTGCAGCTATATTTTACACAATAGGGATAAGGAGCATCTATTGGTCTAACCAGTGATTTTTGTTCAGAGGACCCGTGTAGTTGAACAAGAAGACGACAGAATATCTAATTATCTGGCCTGGGATATAACTACTAGGACACTACTAGGCCGCCACCCACCCCAAAAAAAAAAAACGTAATCTAGTCAACCAGGCCCCGGTCTTGATTAAATATGTTCTTTAGTGCAAACAGTTCACACATTCTAATTGTGCATAGATGAGGGCCCCCATATCCGTTAACGGTTTCTATTTTTTGCTCCCTTGTAGTTGGCATTTACAAATGCAAAAATGAAATATTGGCCTGCTATGGGACTCATTTTCACCAGTGTGAATCATACCAACCAGTTAATAAGAGTTGTGCAGTCTACAGCACAAGGAATAATTAAATCAATCTGACGAATTACTGAACTGGTGCAATATTCCCAGAATTAGTAAATATACCCAATATAACAGCATATAAGAATTTGGGAGTGGATTTCTCTACGTCTTTATAGCCTGTAGCACCCCACACTGATCTCCCTGCCCCGTGCTGAACATGTGGAGCAATGACTTCTGTCTGATCATCCTGCTGAATTAGTCATACTGTATATCCTAAAAAGTGTCTGGCACTAGAAGGTGCTTAGTGTATTGTACATCTGCCTCTCATCATTTTCTCAATGGCAATAGGACAAGGATACGGCTGATCTCAGCCATATTATGGAGTGAAGGCAAAGTAAGTATTTTTTATAGTCTTGTTATATTAGCTACAATAGAACTGTCACTCAGTATCTTCTGTATGAAAGCATGCACCTATTTTGGTTGTGACATAGTAACAGTTTGTCCCAGTCTAGTAACCCATAGCAACTAATTAACTGTTAGTGTTTCCTGTTTTAGTGCTAATAGATTAAAGAGTGTGTATATATTGGTTACTTGGAGCTGAGTGATTTTTTGTTTATACTGTAGTATTACGCAGCTGGCTCTTACTTTATCCACTCGCATATTTATACTAATGGTAAATACAATAGAATAGTTTTAGAGTAGGTTCAAGTTAACTGTCTATGTGCAAGACATGAAATGTGCTGTATATAAAATGAAATCATAGTACCTTCTGCTTTGAGGTTTCTTACAGGCAGTTCTGCACCGAATAAATACCTATTCTGGCCTCTGGTGTCTAACTGCCAGATGCCAGTTCACTGTTCTCAAGAGTAAAAAAAAAGCAGAGTAGCTCTGGAACAAAACACTCGAAATGCTAAACTGCTTCTATTTGGAGAGGCCTCCTGCATAAGGAATTATATTAGTACTAAACATTTCTTAATAGCTTGGCCCCTAAACTTACACATTTGCTCTATCTGATTCTAAAAAACAGAATAGTACAGTGGGGTTGGGGGGGGGGTATCAACTTGAGGTTTGTTTTTATGTTATTGTTTTTTGCAAAAATACAAACGAAACTGCTCAAAAGAACATTGCATATTCTTATGATGTTTTCCTTCACTTTTAAAGACGTCTATCATACTGTAGGTGCAGACTGTGCCTTGGTTTCACATCTAAAGTGTTGTAGGTACAATGCCTCCCAAATTGTCTACAATTAAACCTTACGTAGGCCCTATTTCTGAAAATTTAGAGTGAATATGGGTTTGCATATGTTAACCCCTGTAATGTTTCTGAGTAAAAGTCTTGGCCATTTGTAATAGGAGTATGTAAATGTACTTACTTGAGTAGCACTCCATATTTCCTGTTGCGATAATCATAGTATTCATACCATGGAGGAACCACAAATCTCTCAGGGTAAAGGCCTTCTACATGAAAAAGGGCTGCAGCATCCTCTGGTAACTGGATAAATACACTGTCAGATACTGCCCCCTACACTCCTGGGTCACCCTGCAACAGCAGGGTCTGATTCCTCTGTAGTAACGCACCTGAACCACAACTTAACTCAAGCATATTCACACCTTTCCTCTTTCTCCTTGTCTATATAATACCAGAAAACATATGATAGATGTGAATTCTAAGTACAACAAAGAAAAAAAAACATGCACAACTCAAATAAAAAATCTAATTCTTCCCTATAAAGAGTGCAAATGTCTCTGTCCTTGTGCCTGCAACATGCAGATTATGTTTCTATCTTCAATGCCACTAGAAAAAAGATAAATATTTCTTACTCTTCCCTGTTTTTTTTTGGTTTTTTTAGAAGACTGGGTTTAGATTCATGCCAAACGATCAAGAACTCCCAGCATTGCTATAGATCCCCTCTCATTATATGAAAGGATGGCAAAATTGCCAGAATATTGCTTTTATGTTTTTTTGTTCTTTAATGGCAACAGAAATTGCAATTTTCATAATCTATAATGTGAAAGGATTAACAACAGTTCTCAGCATTCTCTTTCCTCTGACTTTTCCTCTTACAATTAATTAATTTTCTGGCCATCCAGCTACCTTGCCTCAAAGTGCACTCTCCCTCTGAATCATCTGTTCCTTGGCAGAGGCAAGGGATCAGTTCTGGTGGCAGCATAAAAGTAGTTCTGACCAATGGTGGAACTAGATGTTACTGGGCCCCACAGCAAATAAACTTTATGGCCCCCAACATATACAGAGGTTGTCCTGTTTTACCTACATATGACTTAGAATCATAAACCACAACCAATATAGAGAAACTGTCAATCTCTTCCTTCACTTCAATAATATTATGGAGTGGGGAGCTAATTAAACACTGTTAACAAGGCACTGGCTGTTAAAAGGGAGGCAAAAAACATTTAAAAAACCTGAGAGCACAATAAGATGATTTGACATTTATATTTGTATGCAGTTAATTGCTTTACATAAAACAATTAAAGGAGAAGGAAAGGCCTATTTACTTGGGGATACCAAAAGTTAGGCACCCTCAAGTGATTATATATACTTACCTGAAACCCCAGACTGGTGCTTCTATCAGGAGAAAACTGCACCTGGTTCTTCCAGGGAGCACCACTGAGCAATTACCTTCCTTCTTTCTTCAAATTTCCCAGAGGAGACACATGCGCAGTAGAAAGAAATAGCCGACTTCTTTGTTAAAGTTCAACTTTTCTCGTTACTGCATATGTGCACATGCGTGAAGAAAGAAGGAGCCCGGAAGCCGATCGATCCATGGTGCTCACTGGAAGAACCCCCAGACCGGTGCAGTTTTCTCCTGATAACGGCTCCCCTTGGTGACGTCAAGACGCTCCGCGTCAATCAGGATCGGGAACCCGGAAGTGTGTGCCCGATCCTGATTGATCGGGCACACACACTGAAATCCCAGGCTGGTGCTTCTATCAGGAGAAAACTGCACCTGGTTCTTCCAGGGAGCACCACTGAGCAATTACCTTCCTTCTTTCTTCAAATTTCCCAGAGGAGACACATGCGCAGTAGAAAGAAATAGCCGACTTCTTTGTTAAAGTTCAACTTTTCTCGTTTCTCGGGAGGAAAGGGAGGGGGGAGGAGCAAACTGAGCATGATCAAGTCTTGCCCTGGAGGTGTAAGCTGAAAACAGGATGTCTGATACAGAAGCCCATGAATACACAATAGAAGGAAAGAAATGCAGTGTTTCTTTTAACAGATGACTCAGAGCAGCATTACTTTGAAGGTTTAATGGTGTATTTATATAGACCTTTCTGATTTTAAGCCTTTCCTTCTCCTTTAATATTCTAAATATTTAATAAAACTGTGACCTCTGGTCCCTCTTATTTTCCACAAGTTTGTTGTTCAGTCTGGTTATTTAATTAGTAGGATTCATTGGTTAGACAACACAGAGAGGCATAGAACATTTAAAGCTCACTCAGAGTTAGAGAGCTGAAAAGCAGGAAGTAGTGTTCTGTTATGTTATACATCCAGTCACTCCAGCCTTTATACATTACATTTTGGCTAACTAACTAATAGAAACATTTTTTATTTTGCACAGCCTATTTGCCTAGTTTTTATTTTTACACTGAACTGTGCCTTTAAAGGGCATGTAAAGTCTAAATAGAATAAGGCTAGAAATGCTGTATTTCGTGTACTAAATATAAACATCAACTTACTGCACCACAAGCCTAATCAAACAAATAATTTATGCTTTTAAAGTTGGCTACAGGGGGTCACCATCTTGTAACTTTGTTAAACAACTGTGCAAGACTAAGACTGTGCACATGCTCAGTGTGGCCTGGGCCGCTTAGGGATTGTCAAAAACAAAGCTGCTTGAGTTCTGCATGGCTGGGAAGTAAGGCGGGGGCTCCCCCTGCTGTTCATAAGTATGATTGTTTCCCTGCAGAGCAGTTAGGGAATGTCTGACAATTCCTATCCACAACAGTAAATGAAGGGAGAATTTCACTGCATACAGTCAGGTTTCTTATAAAAACGGTACACATTTTTTAATTCAAGTATATTGGAGATAGGTTTCTTTTTCATTAAAGAAAGTAAAAATGGGATTTTATTTTTTGCCTTTACATGCCCTTTAAGGGCAATGGCACATGGAGAATTTAGTTGCCCATGGCAAAATGGGGGTGAAAAAACAACAAAATATACCCTGTGGTAAGCATTGTAATCAAAGTAAACATGTCAGCAAAACTTTCTTAATCACTGTAAGATTTTGTATATTAATAATAATATCATTCATCCCTCCCTCCTTCTACTTCACACGAGTCTGTCCAGCTCCTGCTGTCTTCACATGTTGCTCGCAGGCTGCCCACTCACTACTGTCCTCATTTATACCGGTTTTGCCCACCTGCCCCCACAGCTACCATCCTACTTGATCAGACTTGCCCCATTGTCCACATTCTGTTGAGGAATTTTCTCGCATATAAACAGTTAAAACACCAGTTACACAAGTCCCTTTGACATGGATAACTGACTTAGGATGTGACTTGGAATGTAAGCTTCCTTGCCAACTGGTTTTCTACTAAGCCTGTAATACCCCTATACAAAAAGACTTAATGGATATGAATATATATATATATATATATATATATATATATATATATATATATATATATATATATATATAAAAGCCCAAAAATTTCTTACATCATGTAAAAATGTTCTCTGCTGCACAAATACACCCTTTAACGGACATGTTTATGGTGATTTCTATGCTTCATTACTGAAGTATACTGAGGCGTTTTGATTCCAGCATATGTGTCATTGCCCTAATTGCAGATTTGGCATAGGGGTTCTTTTAATCATGAATAAAATGCACACATATTAGCAGGACCGCCATCAGAAATTGCAGGGCCCCATACGAAAAAATTCCCTGGGCCCCCTCGCCTGCGCCCCCCACCACAAGCCCCACCTACAGGTCCGCCCTCCACCCCCCACTAAAAAAAAAAAAACATTGGTGGCTATAGTTCCCACATGTTAATAAAAACATATTGGTGGTCAGGGCCCCCCCTAATGAAAAAAACATTTGTGGTCAGGGCCCCTCATTAAAAAATATTGGTGGCTAGGACCCCACATGGGGAAAAAAAATGGTGGCCCATGTTATGGTGACCAGGGCCCCCCTTAAACGTCCATGTAAAAAAACTTGCCCCCCCAGCAGTTTAAAAAAAAATTGGTGCCCAGGGCCCCACCACACAACAGGGACCACAAAGGGTTACCTTTAGGGGGGCCCTGTCATGTTACACTTCATTAGTGTGGCCCACCTGCTGTCAGTGAGCTGTCAACTACAGAAGGGAGGAGGGGAGCACAGGTGGCTGCATCTTCTTCCAGTGACAGCATTTTCTTCCCTTATTGGTCACAGAATTTCTAGTCCTGGTAAAGTTGCATGGTGATTGGATGAGCTGGAGGAGAAGTTCAAACCTCAGCTATCCAATCCCTGAGCAGCTCAACCGGGACTCAGTGACCAATAAGGGGAAGTAATGGACAGAAGATACCTCCCTTTGTGCTCCCGCCCTGCCTTCCCGAAGTCAGCAGCTCTCAGAAAGTAGGGGGACCCGACTAATCAAGAAAGTGCGGCGTGTCCGGTCAGCTTACCCTCGGGGCCCCCTACAACTCTCCCCCCTGTCCCCCCCTGATGGCTGCCCTGCATATTAGTGAAAAAGGCCCCTAGCAACTTTTGTTTCAGTCATGTCACTTCTTCTATATGAATACTAAATACATAATTTTGTATTGAGCCAAGAGGCAAATCCTCTTTAAGAAAAGGTGCAAAGGTTTGGCCAACCCCATTGCTGTATTCTGTGTATTTCTAATGTAGAATGTGTGCATAAATCCATATACTTGAGAAGATGTGTGGATCAAGAGGATATTAGACTGGTCATAAAAAGCTAAAATTAAGAATAGAGATAAGAAAGTAGGAAAGTATTCTGCTTATTTCCAAAAACCCAAACATTTAGTGCAAATTGGGTTTTCCTTCTCTGCATGTTTCCAATTATATTTGCAAAGCAAAGGCATTCTCCACTGATTGCAATAGCAAACACACTCCCAATGAACATAAATGTGTAATCGATGCAGGGACAGGCCCGGATTTGTGGCAAGGCAGAATTTGAGGGGCGGCATGCCACCAAACTGCATCAGAATCAGCTACTAGCACTGGAGACGCACGTCAGTCTCCAGTGCTGTTCCTTTAAAGACTTGCACGAGTGCGCGCACAGGAAGGGGACGTTGACTGTCAGGGGGAAGGGGAGGAGACAGCGATGGGCAGCAGCAGGGGGAAGCGCAAAGGGACGGAAACGGCAGGGGAAGGGGGCAAACAACAGAGCTGGCCTAGGGGCGGCCAGTTTGTAAATCCGGCCCTGTGCATTCTGGGAGGAATTTAAGCTTGGGAAGCCACCTCCAATATGAAGGCTATTGACTTTATAATCCGCTCAAGCATAGGAGGTCTCAACTTGCCCCCAACTTGAGTTATGAAGAGCATTGTGGAATTGCCTCTAAGGACAAGACAAATACAAGAAGTCCTCTGCACTCAAACCATTATCAATATATTTAAGACATTTTGTGCCTTAAGCTACCCAAATATGCCTTACCCTTTAAACAAAACAGGGATTGTTTGTCCATATATTGCAATATATTTAAGCTCGCCAACAATGTCAAAGTCATCCCATATCTGGCCAGTCTTACACTCAACTTTAATCTGATTCATCAAGAATTATATTGCTGCATTATACATTTTACAAAGGTACTAAGTTTTGGGAGCTACAACATGGAGCTGCCCACTGCTCCTGTATAACTATAACAAACAAGGGAAAGTTGTGCTCACCACTAATTTTTAAAACTATTAGGTGGGGGTTCAATGAGGCTGTGACCACAAAATTCATGCAGACAAATACAAGAAGTCCACTGCACTCAACCCATTATCAATATATTTAGGACATTGAGACACCTTAAGCTACTAAAAATGCCTTACCCTTTAAACAAAACAGGGATTGTTTGTCCATATATTGCAATATATTTAAGCTGGCCAACTACGTCAAAGTCATCCCATATCTGGCCAGTCCTACGCTCAATTTCCATCTGATTCATTAAGAATTCTATTGCTTCATTATACATTTTACACAGGGACTAAGTTTTACCTGCAACTTACTTGCTGCTTTCAAGGTTAAAACTTTCAAACTCGATTGCCCTTTTATTAGAAACCAGTGGGATCACCTGGTGAGTTCATTTATTTTTTTCAAGGATACCTGTGAAAGTATTCATCTTGATTTAATTAAGGAAGCTATATAAAAAAGGGGGAGTTTGTCATGAGGCAATGTAATGATGCTTCATTACTAGAACAAAAATGTTTGTTTCCAGTAAAAGAGGAACTAAATGCAGCTATATTTTTTCAATCGTCTGATTGAAGCTCAGTTGAAAAAGTAAAATATCGGTTACGAATACAGTGTACCAGCACTTTTATAAATGCCCATACATGGAGCTCGGCACTTGCATGTAATTAACCATCTGGTAACGGTTTTCCTTTAACTGTACATTTCCACCACTATTCAGTCCCCCTGGAACCCCTGCTCTGATGTTGACTCTCAGTGACCTTGTCATGCCCCTCCTCTTGGCTATGTGACATCAATTAAACACATTCATGGAATTCCATTCTGCTTATGACCTTCCCCAGCTACCCCCCCCCCATATCTCCTGGCTACTTTTATATAACCATTTTTTTTGCACACACAAACAAGTTTCAAATGATCTAGTGCAGGAAATCTAGTTTGCATTATGGCAGGACAGAAAGACAATTCTTACACTTACACTGTTCTAGTGTAAACCCTGAAGAGCAAATCCCACAGCCTACTACGCTCAACTCCTGTTGGATAACCACTCCCAATTCTTAGTCTCTCAGTAAGTTCTGGGAGTTGTAGTTTAAAGCCAGGTTGGTAGCCAGGACCGCCATCAGAAATTGCAGGGCCCCATACGACAAAATTTCCTAGGCCCCCTGCCTGGGCCCACCGCAAAGCCCACCCACAGGTCCGCCCTCCCCACCCACAGGTCCGCCTTCACCACACAGTAAAAAAAACAAAAAAATATTGGTGGCTCGGGTTCCCACATGTTAATGAAAAATAAAAAGACTACACATTTCTAGCCTTGTTTTTAGTAAAGGTAATATAGCAAAGTTCAAAGTTAAGAACCTTGTTAAGTTAGTCTTTTACCTACCCAGTACCCCTCTACATCTTCTTTTAAACCATCTTTAAAAAGATCAGGGCAACCTACCTATCCACGTGCATGACAGTTTGTTCATTCATAATAGACACCAAAGAAAAAAAAGGGCATTATACAAAATTGTACAGGTGTCTGACAGAATTTTTAACAGATCATTATTTTGTTTTCTGATACATGTTGCATAACATTAAATATGCAAAAAGAAGCTAGAAGAGTAGCTATTGATCCCCTGTGTGACATATGCTATAAAGTACATGTCGTGCACTACTTGGCAACTTTTGTTCCTGTTACTTCCATGACAACTGTTAGATGGCATATGTCTATGTTTAGGAATTAATAATCAGTTTTGCCTAGTTTCGCCAAATTAAACTTTCACAATGTCATATACTCCATATATACTATTCACAATCCCACCCCCCCCCCACAGAAACTAACAAATTCATCCATCCTTCTTTAACTCTTTTAATCCTGTTACTGAGTCTGAAGTTTCTCCTCTACCTCTGTCCTCTCCAGCTAGCTCTCTTGATCCTATGCCCTCAGCCTATGCCCAGCTCCAGCACTTACTAATATATTCAATTCCTCTCTAGCGTCTAGTACTTTGCCTTCTTCGTTTAAACAGGCATTTAATCACACAACCATATAGAACAAAGGCTGGCACAAACTGGACCTCAGTTGAAAAAATGCCTCTTAAAAAAGTTTTATCAACAACTAGGTATTACATATTATTTGTGTTACAAAAAGCCGAATGTGTTTGTGCCCCTCCTGGGCACTTAATCATAAGCTAATGAAACAGTTTATAAAGCCACCATTCAAAAGATTTAAATTAGAACAAAGTGGATATTCTACCTCAATTCTATACAGCTAAAGGGAATCAATTTGGAATTTGATGTTTCTTGTTATACTTCGTTTCTATAGTTATGCTCATAATTATATTCTACATATGTAAATTTACATCAGGTAAATTTTTTGTGTGTTGTGGTATGGTGACAAAAATGTCCCCGGTTTCCTGGGGAAAAATGATTGATGGTATGTATGTTGGGCCACGGATTCTCAGATATTGTTACTGAGGTAAAACCAGTAGTGCTGTTAGCAGAGAAACACTATGTCTCTCTGCAAGGTTTTTGTAATTGATTATCCGGGACTGGTCTTACTGGGAATCCGCAAGAGTAGGGTGGGACGGATTCCCAAATCTGTAGGCCAGGTTTTCAAGAGGCCCTAGGTCTATTTAGTACACCTGATGCTGAGCAGCAGGGCTGAATGTGTGTGAGACAAACTGCTGGTGTGCTCAGCTTCAGGAGAGAAAGAAAAACAATTTATTTTGTGTTAGCCAGGAGGCTGAATATTTCTGTTGATCTGCTGTTTTTCGGTTACCTTCCCTCTGCAAGGGGAAATTTCTGCAGCCGCTGGAAAATAAATGCGGGGCAGGAAGCCCTTAAACCGATCCTGGTGTGTGAAGTCGCCTCTTTTGCAGCCTACCAGCGAGTGAACCAACACAGTGTATATAATGTATAAAGACTCGTATATACAAAAAAATATATAAGTTGATTAGGGCCAATGTATTGTTTGGTGCAATAGGATTGGATGTAGCCTCTTTGTGATCGGCAATTTGTCTTAATTAGTGTGCTTTATGGACTGTTTCATTAGCCTATGATTAAGTATGAAACGTGTAAAAGATGTAATACTTCGTTGTTCATAAATGTTTTCGATTTACATCTGGTTTGTGCCAGCCTTTGTTCTACATGGTCGTGTAATTACTCCCCTTAGCTGAAGGTCTGGGGCATGTGCACCGGGACTCACCGTCATCCATGGTGAGTGAACCTCTACAGACATCTAATAACCTCTAATAAAAAGACTTTATTACTACATCTATTTTTGGAGAGTGATCTGGTTTGTGCCAGTCTTTTTGTTTCTTTATGTAAACAGGCCTTTGTCAAAGTCACTGGACCCATCCCGTCTTTCTTTTACTGCTAACCTCTAAATTCCTGGAAAGTCTTGTTTTTTCGAATTACCTTTCTGTGCACCCATAATCTGCTGAACCCTATCCAGTCTGCTTTGTAGCCTGCACACTCCACTGATACAGCCATATGTAGAGTTGCAAATGATCTCAAGACTCCCAGGGCCAAAGACCACTGGTCTATTCTCATTCTCCTGGACTTATCCTATGCTTTTGATATGGGTGAACTTTCCATTCTGATAAACTCTCTATTTTCCTGACATCAGTCATCAAGCTGCACCCTGTGTCTCTTCCTAATTTTCTAACCATTGCCTCGCTTTTGCATTTGCCTCCTAGCTATTTCCTACTGGATGAACCAACACCACCTCAAACTGAACCTAGCTAAAACAGAACTCATGATCTTTCCATCCAAACCTGGCCCTTCTTCTCCTTTTACTATTGATAGCACAACTATTTACCCTGTGGATTTGGCACTCTGTATTATGTTTGACCAAAACCTATTTACAGGTTTCCCAGATTTCCACCCTTTCCCCTGCAATCAATTTTAAACTCTGCTGCTAGAATGCTCATGCTTTCACCTAAGAAGGAACCTGTTTCTCTGATAACATGCAGGCATATTAAGCGAAGGATAGCATACAAATTCCTCCTGCAAACATCCAAAGGCCTTCACTCCTCTGCTCCTCACTACATTTTCTCACTTGTTTCCCTGTACATTTCTGGCAGCCCCTCCACTCCTCTCATAGCCATCGCCTTTTCACACCATCTACACCCACTGCTATCCCTCATCTTAAACCTTTCTCTCTTGCTGCTCCTTATTTCTGGAATCCTATGCCTGAATTTCTCAGTAAGGAATACTCTCTCAACCCCTTCAAAAACAAACTCTGCCTTTTGGAGAACAATAACACTACCTGCCTAGTCCTTTTTAAACTATATTTGTCATTGGAACAGGGTATTGCCACATGGTTATTCCTGGAGGCAAACAAGCCTACTACTTGGTAGTCTCTCTTGCAAAACCCAGCAAACTACTAGCCACTTTCCCTAACAATCCACTTTACAAACCCATAAGCTGCAGGAACCATCTGCAAGCTTAGAAAGCAAATGCTCCTACACTGGATAATGTATTTCTGAATGTTTTACCAAGATTTATAACACAGAACTTGCTTTCAGCTTTGGTTGCCAGTTCACACCCAGAGGTATCTCTACTCCACTCTCATTTCACATTATAGGGAGCATCCTCTGCTCTTTAATCTTACCTGTCTGGTCCAGGATAGCCTTCTCTCCCACAGTGGCAGCAACAGGAAAAACAGGGTCTAATCCATCTCAGGCAAAGCGAGTCAGACCCCTTCCACCTGCAGCATCCCTGCAAACAGCTCTCACTTATGTTGGTAGGTTTTATACAGTCTTTCTCACACACAAGAACCCAATCTTTTCATATAATGAGCCAGATTCAATTTAATTAAAAAAAACTTATCTCACTGTTTATTATGTGAAAACTATATTGAAGTCTATGCGAAAAAATCGGGAACAGAATTTGGAGAAAAGTTTTTTCTCTTGAATTGAATCTCCTCCATGAATTTTCACGTGATAAACCATGAGAACTTTTTCTCACTGAAATAAGTTTAACCCTTTGCCTAGTCAAAGCAGACATGGATTCCATGCATCCTGTCAGAATAAATAGCATAATGTAGTGATAATGTAGCTTTGGAGTATTTTATTTGTACATGTGAATCAAAGCCATTGCATGCCTTTACTGAGGCATTCTCCATAGACTAAGCTACATGCAACGAATACCTTTCACACTACTTGCAAAACTACTAAGCAGATAGAATATCATTCCTGATCTGCCATCTATACAGAGAACTTGGGTTGCTGAGAATAATCTATTTAATACTGAAAATTAGAAATTCAGAAAACTGTAATTCACCAAACAATTGTCAAGTACTACCACCCCCCTTTTCACTTTGAAGATGAAGAGTTGTAAACATTTCTCAATGTGGTTGGATGAGCTATCTTGAAACCCAATACATGCATCTCAGAATTGGAGACATAAGTTCAAACCATAGACTCAAAAGGGAAAAAACAAGATGAACAGTAAGGATAGTTGGGGAAGAATAGTGGAATGGCTGTGTATAACAGGGTATAGCAAGGCTGGGTCAGAGTTGTCCCTTCGTTTTTTGTAACCTTTCAGTTGATATGAAGGAACAGAAATGTTTTTTCCTGTCAAATGAAGTCCAGCAAAAACGAAGTGTTTTGTTTCTACAACAGTACTTCAATCTGCTTTTGAATGCAAAGAGGACTTGTTATCCCCATATGGTTAATGAGGTGGAAAAAGGGCAAAAACATTTTGAAGAGAATAAAAGTTTTTATTTTAAGACTGTGTTGTTTTACCCTCATTAGATGTTTATTCTGATTCATGAATCTGTATGAAAATTAGAAAATAGATTTTATTTGAAAAAATAAAATCCTTTTACACAAATATTAATACAAATCCCAGTGTGAGTAAAAAGGGAAAATAAACAGATTTGTTCAGGGTGCAGGAACTTAATCTCCCATAGGTACGTTTGTCCTTGAAAGTCTTGCTTAAAACCTTAGGAATAAAAAGAAAAAAATGATGACTGCAGGTGAGCAATGATCACACAGGTGGAGAGAAGCACAGCAGAAAAGGAAAGCAGATAGGTGAAACAGTAGATGAAAGCTAGAAAATAGATAGACAATTGAGGGGCCATTCATTTGTAAGAGTAGAAAATAAAGCAATGGGTGATTTGTCAGCAGTAGTGTTTACTAAAATCAATACAGTCTGGCACCCAAAATGTATTAAGATAATAAACAAAGAATGCAGCTAAACAGTAAATTTGGAAGATGGGAAAAATAAAGATGGGAGGCTGGATAAGAACTGAGGGTTGATGAATGACAGACAGATGTTTGAATCCTCACTGTGTAATGCGGCAGTTTGTAGCAGACGCATAACGTCCGGTATAGTGGATGTTACAGCGCACCACGTTATTGGTGAAGTCCGACTCCAGAACCTTATACTTGGGATTCACTACAACCTAAGGCATATACAACAGATATATCAGGCGGAAACATAATAAAAAGAAAAGACATTTTATTTTTTCAGAAACTTGGGAATTATTAGATGAATTATTATCTGAAACCAGTGGCTGAGGATCTGAAGAACTATTAGGATGAAATTGAAGGAGAATGCCCAGTAAAGGTGGCAATACACAGTAAGATCATTTGGCAAGGCCATCAAACAAGCGGATCTTTCCCCTATATGCCCACCAACGCCAGGACGACATTGGGGAAATAAGAATGAAGGAATTGGGCGCTGGCGGATCGTAGGACAGCATCAACTAACCCAGGAGTGCCAATACTTTACTAAGGTGGGGTCTACCTTTAGTGATATTGTCCCATTATGATCTATTTCTACATCCCTAATATAACTGTTAACATTCTGTTCCGTGGAAAATACTGCTTAAATATTATATTGATTTATAAGAGAATTTATATTATTATATTTAAAAAACAACTATTTCTTATGTAGTCATAACAGAATAAATAACTGAATGAAAAGAATAAAACAGAAGGTTAATTTAGTCAAGCTGTTTGTTGACAGTGTGTTGAGATCTACTGATCACAGCTGAAGGTCCACTGGTAGATCCCGATCTAGCTTTTGGGCACCCCTGAACTTACCGATGCGGTCCTCAGTCGATTTTTGGCCAGTCATCGATCGGAGAGACCCATCGGATGTCCCCATACAGGGGCAGATAAGCTGCCGAATCGGTCTAAAGGACCGATATGGGCAGATTTAATCTGCCCATGTATGGCCACCTTTGCTCTCCTAGATACTCCTAGAAGACCAGCTTAAAGGTTACTTAAAGTGAACGTTGGGATAAAGACTTATTCTATTTATTCTACTATTGCCATCCCCATGACATATGGGGAGTCCTATGAACAACAAAAGAAATGTTAAAATGGTGTTAGTTGGTATCCCTTTAATTTGACTAAAACCAGTAAGGAAGATCCTCCTTATAAATGCAAATAAGCAGGTAAATTTGGTATTCTTTACAGAATACGTGCCCCCTGATTTTAAACACTAAAATAAATAAGTGAAATAACAATATTTTACATAAGGGGCACCCAAAAAATGTATATACAGATGAGTTTTTTGCTTGCATACCTTTAGTATATAGTTTCCGGGTTTCACTTCTGTTATATCGATCCACTGACAGTCTATATCTGCATTGTAAGTATCGTAGCATCCTGGACTCAGACCCTGTGTGTAAAGCAACTAATTAATGGTATATCTATGCCTAATTTATGTCAATGATAATTGCTGAGATCAGATGAACATGAGTATTTTCAACGAATAATCACATGACCAATTAGTGCAATTACAGTGTCTAGGTGATTACCATCAGGGTCGGACTGAGGGGCCCAGGGCCCACCTGGGCTGCTGTCCAGGCCCCCCCTGCTGCACTATGTTTTTGCCACAACTGCCTAAAAAAGGGAAGAAACCTGCGGATCTGCGCTGGCGGGGCCCACAAGAGCTGGGAGACCACAAAAGCCAGGGGCCCACAGCGTTTTTACCCAGTGTCCTGCCGGCCCAATCCGACCCTGATTACTATTCAGGACAATTGTGGGCATTTTACCTTTACCACCTGGAAATCAGGAAAGCATCAAAATACTCACCCCCTTGTACCCTCACCCTCAAAATATACAACTACACGAAAACCAGAATAATCAACTGTTTTAAGCCTGTGCTGTGAGAGAATCTCTTTATTATTGTGCACAAACTGCACAATAATAAACAAACTACAGACAAAAACAAATCAGTTCTCAAACAAAAGCCACAAAGTGATGCAAATTAAGCAAACCGGAAAAGAAAATACAGCAGTACTCTCATCAGTCTCTGTTAATAAGGGGGATCACGCAGCATTGCCCAGCTCTGCTTCCACCCCCAAAGCCTGTAAAAAAAAGTTCTACTGGCACAGCGGGGTTGTGACAAGGCTTTAAAGTGGAATATATTTTTTCCCCATCGGACTACATTTTCTTTCAGCCTGTGTGTAACATTTCTCTGGGTAAACACTGTACAGGAATTCAAATTAAATTCTCACCTGAGTGTGTGAAGTGCATGCATATCTCTTTAAGTTCCCAAAGTCACATGTAGTATCCTCTAAACAGAAGCTGGCTTTATGTCCCTCTGCAACTTTTCTGCCTGTGGTAGCATCCAGCAAGTCATAATGACTGAACTCATCCATACTGTGATAGTGCCTGGGAAAGAATAACAGCCAAGTCAAGCCTGGTACAATTGAAACATTCAGCAATCATATTTCATATGGTTCAGAAATGCTCAGTGTTACATAGAGCTGTCCATTTCCCACCAGCTGTGAGTTAACAGAAGTCCGCAGATGGGTGTGGCATGCCTCAGCTAACTGCCTTTCAGAGCAGACTACTTAGTAGACTAAAGCTCAACACGGTTTTCTCAGCTGACAGTATATGTGTGCAGTATAGCAATATAATTTGACTGTGACTACACACACAGGACGGAATTTAGCCCGAAAATGCATGCTTAAACATTTTTGGGTCGATATCTGCCACAAGCAGATAGCATTCCAATGATTGCAGGCTCAGGCAGACAATCTGTGGATTCTGGCAAATAACAGAGGAGCTGCTGTAAGAGGTCATAGAAAGTCACAATTCAGTGAGCTCGTAGGGGGCATTTTTTTTACAGACAACCCATTTAAAGGAAATGTAAATCCACGAAAATACTTTTTCAGTAGACAATCCCTGTTAGAAGCAACACGTAAAGCCCTCTATCTTCCTCTACTCACTGGTGGCAGCTGTGCCATTCCCAGGACTGGCGTGGGCGTGTAGGCAGAAAGTCAGCAGTACCCTGATTTTTCACCCTTTGTGGAAATCGCAGAAGAACTCGAACATCATAATCTGTGGCTTCAGCAGCGTATGCAGAGCTGTTGGGACAAAATTACGTGATGTACAGTATACCGAGTTTAATTGTCTTGTGTCTTAAGCATTACATGGATACCAACTCACAAAAAGGGAAATTTATGTTCTGCCACGTTATGACTTGTCCTGTGTGCCCGAGTTGGCCGTTTCACAAATACTGCTGCAGAATAATTAATCCAAATGTAGCATTTCTAAATTCAGCTATATTCGATGACACCCCCTGCCCTAATATTGTCTCACTGTCTATGCAGTTCTATTTGTCTGTTCTGCCTAAAGCAAGTGTTGTCAAGCCTGTGTTGACTTTGCACAAGCCTGCATGCACACAGTAGCGCCTGGCTGCCGAAATTTTCATATACACACTAGTTCTCTCACACAAAAGCAATGGATGCTGAGCCAGGGTCAGGTACTGACTGTGTAAGCAGGGTTCAGCACTCGCTGGGAGTTACATCTAGTGATTGTTATTCTTACACAGCACTGCTAAATATACAAAACATTTTCAGGCACAGCAAGACCTTGTCACTGAGTTCATAATCTTGAGTTGGTAACGTAATAACAACAGGCAGAAAGTCTGCCCAGTTCTACAGATCCAATCAAACTAAGGCCAACAGATAATGGGTGCCAATGGCTTTGGGGATTTCCATGTTCCAGTCTTTCCAAGCAGGCCCGGACTGGCAATCTGTGGGTTCTGGCAAATGCCAGAGGGGCTGCTATAAGGTGCCATAGAAAGTCAGTATTTAGTGAGCTGGAGAGGGCTGTTTGGGCCTCTTTGTGGGCTGAAATGCCAGGGCCTATTTTAGTTCTCAGTCCGGACCCGTTTCCAAGGCAGCATTCACAGTATGGGGCAAGTGTTTGCATCTAGGTTTGCTGGACAGCCCTGGGTGTATATGCATATGTAGAAAGGAGGCAGGATCCACCGTGAGCACGAAATATGGTGCTGGATACCTTGCCCTTACGAGCCCTTAGAGGGGCCTAAAAACACCTTTGCCACCTAAAAACACCTTTGCAAAAATGAACATAATAAGAAGGATATCCTGCCTATTGTTTTAATTGAAAGATTTGTTTTCCCAATTTTTATTTACATTATAAAACACTAATTTGAAAGTTGGGCTATTTTCATACAAGGTGTGTATACTGTCCCTTTAATGTGACCTGCCAATCTGTGGCACTAATACAATTGTTAAGGATGCAGTACCGCAAAGCAGGTCCTATTTCTTTTTTGCTTCTTGTAATGGTTGAGACGCTGGCATATTTGCTGAAACTAGCACCACATGCTTTACACACTTATATTATGGATGAAGGACCTTGTTTTGGCTGTCCAACACAAAATCCACCACAGGACTAAAACCTAGGCCTGTATTCATGCAACTTAGCACTAAAGTTGGCCACACACTTAAATGGTATTATTCTGACCTGGAGAGACAGTTCTCTTCAGCCGCACACCTCAGAGAATACAGATGAGCTCGCTGAATGTATGTAGCAGCTTGAACATAGCTAGGATCAGGTACCAAATCAGGAAGCCCTGTAAAGTAAAAGCAGATACATGCTATAGTTAAACAGAGCACTAAACTGACCCATACAGGTGGATCAGGGGTGCGGCAGTTCAGCAGCAAGAGGTCACCAGGCTGGATAGCCCTACAAGCATATTGCTGCTCACCAAGAGCAACTGAAATTACCCAACTCATAGTTAACTCACCTCTCCCATTTTGGTTGCCTCGGAATACGTTGCCCACACTGGTTCTGCCTTGTTGCTCTACCTGGGCTTGGCCTCCTGAGGCAGGGGCACTAGGTACTCTGGCTGGGGGTAGGACTGGCTCTGGTCTAGTTGACCCATAATATCCTCCATCTGTCTCTCTCGCCCCTCCAAAAGGGGGGAACCCAGTATCCCCCCCACCACCATAACCAGGACGGACAGGCTCACTAGCTACAACTGGGGGGTCTTCACCGCGGAACAGACTATGTGCAAAGCGTCGATCCAGTCCATCCTGGGGCACCACTGGGTTGGCTTGAGGAGCTTGTTGTGGTGGTAGGTTAGGGGGGATCCCAAAATAAGGGGGTTGTGCAAAAGGTGGGGAGGGCTCCTCCCAAGCGTCTTCATAGCCACCACCAGCCCATGACTGCGCATAGTAGCTTCCTCCCCCTCCGCCTGCTCTCTGGTACCCGTAGCCCTCATCGTATCCCTGAGGATTTAAGTCAGTTTGGGGAACAAAAGGGGGTTGGGGCCTTGGGAAAAACTGTGTACCCACAGAAGCCTGGGAAGAGGACTGGCGTATCCTTCCGCCGCCACCGCCAGCCCCTGCGGAAGGGACGAAGCGCCCAGTACTTGCTGATTCGCTTACGCTGCGCCAGTTGTCGGGAACCTGTCCGAAGCCGAACGGGTGTCTGGTATTCCCCCTGACCGTTTGGGAGCTAGTACGCGGGGAACTAGGTGCTTGCCGGCGGCGCAGGTCCGAACCACCACTACGGATCCCATCCAGCAGGACTCGGGATCCACCGGTACCTCCCCCAGCCGCCTGGTACTCAGAGCCTGAATTTAGTAGCCGATAGCGCCTCCCACTATCTTCCCACTGGATCATCTGCCCCCAACTGTCACCCTCCTGCCCCAGCGCCACAGAAAGAGCCCAAAACCATAGGCAGAGTTGCCCGGGGAAGGCCATGCTCAGCAGCACCCCGCTTGCTGTCACTCCGGGGACTCGGGCTGCAGTGGCAAAGAGAGAGGGTGCAAATAGCTGAGGGGTGGGGAGCTTTCAGCTCTCTCTCAGTTTCGGTGCCCACATGATGAGGTGTAGGTAGGAGAGGCTTCAGCAGAACACTGTGGCAGTGAAGAGGTTAAAGCAGTGATGCCTTGTGGGTCAGAGGCAGGAGACTGCTCATTTAGCTCACGGGCTGGAGTTCCTTAGTGAGATCAGTTAGCTGGTGTGTGGCGGTGGAATGGTTAATGGCGGGATGCTGGAGGGGTCATATCTTCACTTTGTCCCGTTATTTTAACTTGCGGTCACTTGCCTCCCGCTGTGCTCCCCGCTCTCTCCGCTGCTTATCACTCCCCTCAGTAAATACAAGCCGTCTTTTCTATGCCCACACAGCTCTCCCTCACTTCCTGTTTATCAGCCTTTCCCCCCAACTTCTCCACTCTCCGCCCTCCTTTATTCATTCACAACCCCCTCCCCGCAAACTTTCTGTTCTCCTTCTCACTCCTTTACATCTAAGCCCACTGGTTTCCTTTGCTCTTAATCATGGCTGGCTTGTAAAGAAGACTGAGCCTCATAACACCTACAAAACCAGAACAGAACAAAATCAGCAGAAGTCACAGAATAGTCAGCACTAAAAACGGCCCTTTTCCCCCAGAGAATGAGTGCAGGGAGGAGAGGAGGGAAAGATCTAAGCTCAGAACTACTTGTTGTCAGTGTCTAACATGTCAGTATTTATACATGTATAATAAAAGTTACTGGTGACAGACCAAGCCAGCCAGGCACCCTAGGCAATGACTTGTCTGCAAAGTTCTTTATTGGGAAACTGAGTTACCCAATAAAGAACTTTGCAGACAAGTTGCTGCCCTGGATTTGTTCCACAAACTACTGAATGCATTGAACTATTGGGTATTATACACAGAATACCTGTGGAAGAAGCCAACAACGAAATTTGGTGAGCTTGCTCTGAATATTATATTTGCACCCTAGGCAATGAGGCCAACTATGTGCCCCCCCCCCCATACGCCAATTAGCATTCATGCATTGTCAATTGGGAATGGTACAATAAGAGCTGCCGGTGGTGGGGGCACAGACATGGGGAAGGCGGCAGAAGAGGTACCTGCTTGGCGCGCAGGGCCTGATTTATATAGCGGGTGCCCCTAGGCCCACTGTTGTTCATAAGGTTGCCACCTTTTCTGGTAAAAAATACCGGCTTTCCTATATATTTATCTTTTTTCCCCTATTAATAACATTGGGATCAACCATCATGTTTACCAGCCAGACCAGTGAAATATCGGCCAACCCTAGCTGTTCGTCACCCCAGTCCCCTCCCTTTTATTTGCTCAAATGTTCATCATTGGGACCTTAGCAATGGGGATTTCTATTGTATCTCTTGCACATCCCCAGTGTTTCTGAACCAATGTGGGTGAGGTCCTGCAGTCCTAGGCCTGGGCCTTGCTGGCCTTTCCACAAATCTGGGCCTGTTGGCGCCCCCACCTTTGCTCTCTAGGCATGTTCCTCTTTTGCTTACCCCTAGTTCTGGTGCAAAATCTCTCCAAGGATGGTAATTCAACAGACAGGATGGGCCAAGCATGGCCTTTTTAAGAATAGGTTTTACACCGACCTGTTTTAAAGGAAAAGGGAAGGTTCCAGAAGCTAGAAAATAATTGAAGATGTGAGTTGTTGGAGTAAGCTCATCAACACAGTATCTAAGCAGAGAAGAAGGCATAGGGTCAAGAGAGCAAGTTGTGAGTGGGGAGGACAAGAGAAGCTTGGAGACTTTAGACATTGTTACTGGAGGGAAGAAATTAGGACATGCAGAAGGGGCATTGGAAGGAGGAGCTGGTTTGCATTAGTAGAGTTAGGGATCTGATTGTGGATGGACTCTTCTTTGCAAAGTCCTGAAGAGAGTGTGTCAGTTTGACTGATAGTGTTGATGAGGGATGGACAAGAGTAATGAAATATAGAAAACAGCCATTGTGGGTTGGATTTGTGATATGGGAATTGTTGTACTCTTGTATTTTTGCACACTTTGCATTTTAACAGCTGCAGTGCTTTATTCTTTGTCTTTTTACATTTTGTTCTAGTATGCACAATGTTTGCTATGGTTACTGAGCTCACTTTTACACAAGAGCCACACATTTCTGGTAAATGATATCCTTATAAACGTCTCTTGGTGATATGATCACTTATGCTTAGTGATGTCATTTCTGTCATGAAAAGCTGAGAAACTTGGGTATTATAATAAATTATGTACACCCTGTTGTAAAGGATATCACCTTGGTGCAATCCAGAAATAGTCCTGATTATTCTCCATTTGTTCAATTCGAAGCATAATTTGTACAAACTGTATCCAGGTGCTGTAGTTGAACAACAGCTGGAGGGTTATTAGGTGGGTATATCTGAATTGCAGAAATTACCATAGTTCTTTCCCTAATCCATTGCAGATAAAAGTGCAAGGGTTACCTGGTGTGAAGGGTGGGGACAAAGAATATGGACAGTAGTGATTCACTAAATACCTGTGGGTTTGCCTACTTTGGAGTGGTTCAGTTGACCAGGAAATTTTGCCTATGATGGTTAGAATGGGGCTCCTAGAGGGTGCTTGAGCTGTATTTTAACAACTGAAGAACCACCAATGGGACATGCTTGGTAAATGGAATTTTTACTAGCGTCTCCCAAATTTTTTGGCCCCTGGCACTCATTCATTGTGTGTACCACTTGTGTATGCAGCTCCAGTGCTTCATTCTGAAAACAAAAAGAGTTGTGCCTGTGAGTGGAAGGGCAACTTAGAGGTAGTAAGAAGCATTGCCGGTGGAAAGACATGTGGCTTTGTGCCTTTGCATATTGCTTGTAAATAACTCCACTAGACCCCAGATAGTATTTATTGAGGGATGCATATATTATTTAATCAATTTATATTTCCTCTACACACATTCTAATAAGGACTCTCTGTGCTTCAGTTGTGTAAACAATATAAATCTTGGGACCTTGAGAAATTAAAGTCAGATACAGTACTGCCCTTTTGTAAGTAGTTTTAAAGTGGAAACTTGAAGAAAAGTAACAGCAAAAATGAAAGTGTTTTAAAGGAATTACAATAAAATACAGTGCTGTTCTGCACAGTTTGCACTGGTAAAACTGGTGTGTTTGCTTCAGAAACTCTACTATAGTTAATACAAATAAGCTGCTGTGTAGCCATGGGGGCAGCCATTCAATCACAGGCTACACAGCAGATATCCCATTGTCTACTACAGAGCTTATCTGTTATCTGCTATGTATCATGCGCCTTTTCTCCTTTTTCAGCTTTCAATGGTTGCCCCATGGCTACACAGCAACTTGTTTATATTAGGGATGCACCGAATCCACTGTTTTGGATTTGGCCGAACCCCAGAATCATTTGCGAAAGATTCAGCCGAATACCGAACCCCCAAATTAAGGGTGGGAAGGTGAAAACATTTTTTACTTCCTTGTTTTGTGACAAACATTCACGTGATTTCCCTCCCCTATCCATATGCAAATTAGGACTTTGAAAATATAATGTAGTGTAGCCCTTTTTCAGGCCTGGCAGAAGGATTCGCCCGAATCTGGCTGAAAAAGGGCTACACTACATTATATTTTCATTCTTTTAAAACACTTTAATTTTTTGCGGTTACTGTTCCTTTAACCACTTTAATTTGGATTACAAATACAGGCACAAAAAAATGTATGCTTTTACACATATTAACATGCTTTTCCTGTCTGACATTAAAATAGGATTTAAAACTTGTTTTTTTTTAGTAGAAATGGCAAATCTGTCGATTTTTCAGAATATAAAATGCTTTACAGTATGAACATTTAGCTTCAACCCCTGGAATCATCCTTGTATAATATATAATATATTTGTGAAAAAGACTTGCAACTGAGCACATAAATATTTAAAAAGTAAACTTTTATGCAGTTGCAGAAATATAACCTTCCAGTTTATGGAAATACCAATTTTGTCATTTCCATAGAAGCTTAAATGGCATGTTGAAACCACAAATTGTGCCTACAGAAGTGCACTTTGAAGGAGACATTCAAAAGTAATTCAGTTGGAATATATATTAAATATGTTTTCATGATCATTTCATCGCCGGCCTCTGCCAGTCAGGAGCAGTATTGGCACAAAGATGCTCATTATCATTTATAAAGAACATTTACAATTATTTTAAAAACAACAGTTGATCTTTAAATGACTATCTAGGCTTTCATATTCTAGATATTCCCGTGTAGGTAAAAAATATTTTACTTTTGTACTATATAAAAGATAGCCTGGAAAGATGAAACAGGTGTCATTGGCTGTGTCTCAGACAGTGTTTTTTTAACTTCAGTGTTATTAGCTGAATAAGAAACATGGAAGTGATGTCATCTGAAGGCAAGGAAAGCTGGGAAGTGATGCAAGAGGAATCTGTTTTGTGACCCTCAACCAACACCCATATTCACATGGCATACCATAACACTCAGTGGTCCCATTTTCTGCAGCATACCAATACAGATTGGGGGCATGTAGAGCTATAACTAGAAGGGACCAGGGCACATTATGAATTGTCTCATTTAAAGGTACACTGACACTACAAATTAAACCTCTTTTTACATCTGTAATAACATTTTCTTTGCATTAAAAGTATCTGATCATTGCTTTTACATTGCTATGTTCCTTTATGAGGGGGCAGTGATATTTGTGCAGCAGTAGTTAGCATTAGAAACTTTAGAAGTTTAGAAGGGACAGTCAGGTGGGCAAAACAGTCAGGTTTAGGAATTTGAAGTAACAATTACTTACAAAAGTAGAAATATTAGTGAAAAATTAACATAATGACTTATGGGTAACTTTTAACGTGTATTAATATTTTGAAGAGTAGTTTTTTTAGTAGTGTCAGTATCACTTTAAGGGGACTCAAACCTTGGGAGTTATGAGATACCTGCAACCCTTTCTAAATATAGTGAATTCAGATATATATACCATTTCTGAAAAAAACAAGTTTATTTTCACCATCCCTCTCTCAGCATCTTTGTCTCTTCATGCAGGAGTTTGGTGTCAGATTGACAGAAGAGAGACAGATGCTTATGGGGAGAGTGAAAAGTAACTTGATTATTTTGGAAACCGGTTAGAATTTTTAATTGATTATATTTTAAAAAGTCTTATTTCAGTATGATGAAGCTTGATTTCTTTGTATTTGTACGTGGCTAGTATAACAAGATCTCCTACTTTAAGAGGTTAAATATATTTGATAAGAGCAACTTTTTTCCCTTCTCACCCTTCAAGGTTAATTCAAGATAATTGCCTGTGTTGCAATGGGACCAATATCAATCCAGCTGAGAATCTCTGTCACTCAAGCCTTGATTTGTGGAAAGGCCACCAAGGCCTGGGCCTAGGGCGGCAGGAATTTAGGGGGCGGAATGCTGCCCAACCACACCCACACTGATTCAGAAACACTGGGGATGCACAGGAGATACGATAGTGTTTTCCATTTCCTATGCGACAATCTCTATTGCTCCAGTCCCGATGATGAAAATTTGCAGGGGAGGGGACGACGAATGGCAGTGGGCCTAGGGGAGCCAGCTATGGAAATCCAGCCCTGCTGTCACTATTTCAAAATGGAAGTCAAGTCAAGTGGATTTTATTGTAATTTCAGCCATATACAGTAATAGTAGAAACAAAATGACGTTCCTCCAGAACCCCCCGGTGCTATACAACAACTCTAGTACACAGTCATGCTGGACAAAGTGGACATTTCAGTTCCTTATGAAAATATTCAGTTCAGTCCTTGGGAGTTGAGATACCTGATGGCTTGTGGAAATAGACTGTTTCGCATTCTGGAAGTCAGCGCTCGGTATCTTTTACAGGATGGCAGGAGGGTAAAGAGATCATGTGCAGGGTGGGTGCTATCACTGACAATGCTGGTAGCCTTCTGGAGACAGCGGGTGTGGTAAATATCCATAATGGCAGGAAGCGAGACCCCAATGATCTCTTCCGCTGTCCTCACCACCCGCTGCAGGATCTTGCGATCTGATACAGAGCAGTTTCCATACCAGGTAGTGATGCAGCTGCATAAAATGCTTTCAATAGACCCTCTGTGCACAAGCAATGCCATCCTAACCTGAACAACCTAGTCAAACTGCAGATTTAAAGCTGTCGTTACTGCAAATGGAGTGAATACTTATGCAAACAGCATACTTGTGTTTTTTATTTTTCTTAAGATTTTTTTCAACTTTAAACAATGTCCCCTAAAAACAAATTCATCACAGGGAGCAACATTCAGGACAGGATTTAGTATTCAGTAAAACTATGGAATTGGTTAAGGATCTGTATAATTTGGAAGGCACTGTACATGAAGTTTTCTTTATTTCATAGCAACTAAAATATACACAACTGGCCTTGTTATTTCTCCCAGCTAGTGGGCTAATATCAGCTGCATGCAATCTTTAGACCTGCCATCAGTAAATGTTACCGTGTGTTATGGTTACATCATAGTCTTTGAAAGAACCTTGTGTTGTTAAATAAGCATAAAAATACAGTGACTTGTTATACAACTGCCTTACTCTTGAAGGCTTCTTTATTCACCAAAACCCTCCTACTCCATCACTGACATTTTAGGTTTAGGCAAATGGGTTTATAACAAGAAAATGTAATCTGAGATGGAAGAATAAACTTCTAGCTTTCCATGTAATGCTAAAATCAGACCCAAGCATTGCTATTTGATAAGTGAGCGGGAGAAACAAGTTACTTTCCAAAAGAATGCGCAACTTGGAACCTCTCAGGGTGTCCTAGGGAAATCAAATCAAACTTAATCAAAGCCTATCTGGCTGATAAACCCAGAGAATGCAGCAACTTAAGTCTTAGAACTTGCAATATCACCCAGCTAACCTTTCCCAAGAAAGGTAAAAAGTATGACCTATACAAAAACTTATAAAGGCAAATAAAATCCATAAGCCTTTCATAATCACTAACAAACTTGTAATAGGTGGATGGTGGTCTACTACAGTGTTGGGCTTCCATTGGGGCAGATTCTTAAAGCTGTTCGGGCAAATGATTATAGAAACTATGAGCAAGTTCCTGAACTCACTGTATGTGCAATCGTTTGCTTGAACATGGATGCGGGAATCTTCATAAATAGCCCCTTAGTAATAGCACACAAGTTAGAGATGGAGAGGGTCCATCTCTTACTGGGAAGTTGCAAAAACTGTTTCTTTGGTTTTCAAATTGTTTCAAAACCAAATAAGTATTTAAAGTTCATCTAAAGTTCAGTTTATTTTAATGCACCAACTTAGACAATGCATTGTGGTTGAGAGAAATAATAATTTGGCAAATTAGACCTGTTCTTGGTTTATAGATTTTCTCTGTACATGCTTTTCTGTAGCCCATTTCAGGCTGATGTTTTTGTTTGCAGCCTATTTTATTGTATAGAATCACAGGGAACAATTTCTGCCCGTTCCCATGTGCTCATGTACATTCACAGCAGTGTAAGAAATATTGAAGTAACTTAGTGGTTCCATGAGATCATACGTCTGGGTTTGATAAGCAAAGGAAAGGAAAACAACTTAATTCTCAGACTTGTATCCCTCCAAAATTGAGACACAAGAAGATATGCTACATAAATAGTCCAGCAAATTGTAGTAGAAACAAATTTGTGTTTAACAGCCTAAAGAGCTAAAATGGCTACATAAAACTTAAAATGGCATATGTCTGTAAGAGGGTGGTAGATCATGAATTTTATACAAACAAGAAGGACTCCTGTTGCAATCCAGTTGCAAGGAATCCACATCCTTAAATTAGTTGACCTGCATAGTTTTGCATTACTTGCAGTGACCACCCCAAAAGTCACCTAAAGTCATTATTGATAAATGTCACCCAATACAGAACCCTGTGTGTAAAGGGTCAGAACAGGAGTAAGTTGAAGTGACTGCTGCTTGGGGCACACCTGCAGGGGAATGGGGGCCCAATTAAAAAAATAATACTGTATAATACACTTTACGTCACACTAAAGGAGAATTCAACCCGTAACTAAAAAACCCTACCCCCTACCCTACGTAGACCCCCTCCCTCCTCCCCCCCAGCCTAGCTGCCCCCCTCCCCCAGGAAATTGCCCCTAACTTTTTATTTACCCCTCAGCACAAATTTAGGGATCACAGTTCACTGCAGCCATCTTCCGGATCTTCGTGTCTTCTTCCGGCAATTCCCATCCATTTTGGCGCATGCGCAGTTGTTGCAAACCTTTAAATTGCTCCAACTGTGCATTCGCCGGTCTCAGCTTACCGAAGACCCGAAAGATGGATGCCGTGTATCTGCGCCGAGGGGTAAGCAAACAGTTATGGGCATTTCCCTGGGGGGGGGGATTCTACTTAGGGTAAGGAGGTAGGGTTTTTTTTAGTTATGGATTGAATTCTCCTATAATACAAAAAGCTAAATTACAGGGGATTGGGGGCAGGCTGAGGGGTCTTTTTTAAGGGTATTACAAATTTACCGGCAGCTACATTGCCTGTAAATTTGTAATACCGGCCCCGGCCTTGACAGGTGTTTTACCGGCTACGCTGGTAAAATACCGGCTGGGTGGCAACCCTATTTGGGATGCCAACCCTTCCCTTATCTTTACATCGCAGGAGGGGGTTCAGGAAGCCCCATCACAAGCGCAGAGAGCTCAGTTGCACTCTCTGCACTAGAAGATCCAAAGTTCTGGTTTAATAACCAGAAATTCCTTTTTGTCTTCCCTTGTAAGTTGTTGTTCACAGCTGCCTGAGGCAAGGTTCTCACCTTGTCTCATGGCAGAAACACCTCTGACAGCTCTGTTTTTTTCCCCTTGGCTGGTGCTATTCCTAAAAGGAGCCATAGACAATACCGAGAATGGTCTCTGCTAAAACACACATAGGGACCTATTTATCATGCTGTATAAAAAGTGGAGTAAAGCATTACTGGTGATGTTGCCCAGAGCAACCAATCAGCAATTAGATTTCAACAGTTAGAAAACAAAAGCAAAGTTCTGATTGGTTGCTATGAGCAACATGACTGATAATGTTTCACTCCACTTATTACACAGCATGATAAATAGACCCCATAGTGTCTTAGCAAAGCCAAATATCACTATTGTCTATATTGTAGCAGTGACAAGTAGCTGCTACTAGTAGATCTGTGTGCCTTCACCCTTGGTAACAAAAAAAATCAATAATCTACTCCACTGATGTTCTCCCTGCAGGAAACCACCTATGATTGAACAGCTGGAGGTAGTGTACTTCTTTATATATTTACTTCTAAAGTTTGGTCTGGCAGGGCCATCCCCTTTCCCTGTCAACGTTATTAACATGATTAAGACGGTCCTTCTTCCTAAATTCTCATATAGGTTCCATAATTCTCCTCCACCCTGCCTTTCTAATAATACAGCATCTGTTGTGGAAGGAGGACGAGTTCCTCTGGTCTGGGAAGAGACCTGGACTGGACATGAAATCCTTACAGGTTCTTATTACTAGTGGAGATTTCACACTACCCATTTCTAAGCTACATTTTCTTCCCAGACAATTAGTATAGTTCTATGTACACTGTTGGGTGTCCTCTATTGCAATCACCCTTAGATATGTTGCCAGTCTCCCTTGAATCTGTTGTCAGCTTGTTGTATCCCCTCTTTACATAACCGTGTATTTGCCCTTTAATAACTCTTTAAATATAACTCACAATAATCAGCTAGTGTGGTCAAAATGGAACCCCCCCATAAGGGTAATAAAAATCTTTCACAATTAGGGTCTGAGCTTGAGGTCAACGCACGGGTGGGGGACAGGGGAAAAAAAAGCTTCGAACATTGCCTCTGATGGAGCTTGTTAACAAGAGGACACATTCAAGAATAGTTTCACTTCTTTACTTGAATGATCTTTAGATTCCTCCAATTGAAGCATGTTTTCATTTCTCCATTTTCCAAAAAGCCAACTGAGAAGTTATCACACAAAAGGGGTCATTTACAAGTGCAGTGTGTAAAGTGCATTTTCAGAAACAAATCGCAATGTTTTTGTTACCCACAATGTTTTTTCCCACTATTCCAGTTTCACTGTGGCCGTGTGCAGGGTCCCTTCTGCGGTTGTGTAGGAAGCCTCAAAACAGACGCAATACAAACTGGGAGCAAGTTTCATCTACCATTTCCAGGGTAAAGATTGCTTCACTTCCAGAGTGCACATTTATTAGTTTCCACAGTTTAAGTCTGCTGCACCTACCAGCAGTTTCAGGGTTGTATCTTTGGTTCCCTGTGGAGCAGTAGTGGAGCGAAGATATTCCAGAGACAGTTTTATATAAAAGGAGGCCCTGGATATGACAGCTGACAAAGTCCACTAGAGATATAATATGTTTAAATTCATTAACAGGGTATACCTCACCCCATATATACATATTTAAGGCGTTTCTGGTCTTTGCCCATAATTTCTCAGATTCAGAGGTTCTAGAGAGAGCTTTTGAAGTATACTTAAGATGTCCTTGTGTCTTCTGGGCATCATTGCAGTAAAGTCAGCACCACCTGAACAACAAACTGAGTTTTTGAAAGAAAAAACAAATGACTCCTTTATGATACCATATGTAATATCTGGTTGAACACTCAAGAACTGGCCTGGGACAAGGCTCTAATAACTAATGCCCCAGTTGCAAATTACTTCTCACCTTCCAACTTATTGCCAACTCTAACTCCTGTTTTCTCCTCTCTTTGTTTATTGAAAAATTCAGTAAACAATGATTGGATGACCTAGCAGGAGAGGTAGCATAAATCAATGGGAAGCACTGAGGGTGGTCCTGTGCCTTAAATTCCAACTGGACATACAAGGCAAATTTTTATGTTTATAATTGAGTTTTGTTGAAACTACCTGCAAGTATCAGATGCTTCAAGTAATGGTTATCCTTCCTACACAAGGTGCTGTCTTTCAGATTTACTTCCCAGTTGTCATACCAAATACAGCAGTTCCTACTGCCAAAGGTTGCTGGGTGGGGCTTTTAGAAGATTTTTATTGTGTGGACCAGGCCTTTCTGCATTGCCCCCTTATGCAGGTTGGCTAAAGCTGGTGTAACATAGATGGCGGTTGTTTCATTTAGAATTATTAGTTAGTGCCAGCTATAGTAGGGTTCATATTTAGCATGAATCCCACTGAGGAATAGATAAAATATTCATTAGGCAGCAGGCTATATTTTCTTAACATGCATGTAATTGAATCATTCGCTTTATCATCTGTTCTTGATTAAAATTAAATTATATATGTTAGGATTCATTGGAAGAAGGATTTGCTGGAAAAAAAGTTCATTAATGGCTTCTAAGCTTCTTGGAGTAGTGGGAAGGTTAGCGAGTAGGAGGGGCAAGCAGGCTGGCAGAAATACATTCCTACCCCCCCTGATATATATATATTTATATATACTTGCCCCTCCTCTTGTTACGCACAGAGCTTCCCTAGGGTCTGGAAACAGCTGGAATGATGTCATGTGAGGAATGCAGGGTATGGTAACTGTTTGACTGCCTGCCTTTCTTTATAGCCTGAGGTACAGCAAATTCTTAGATGTAGATTATCAAAGAATCTGTGCTACCATGTTAGCCAGTTAAAGATTAACACTTTTGAAATAAAATGATGTAAAGCTGTAGGGGGTAAATGATTGTAGGGGAAAATTATGAATATCCATCACAAAAATGGTCATAGACAGATATAGCACTCTGAATGTTTCCAAACCACAACTCCCAGTATGTTGGATCAGAAAAGCTGGTTGTAGTTCTGCTATATCAAGGCAGTAATTCCCTGTACTTGGGCTGTTGCAAATGTGCAACCAATAAATATGAGACCCTGGAACCCAGAAACCAAGAAAGACTGCAATAAGTCATTGAACCCATGTCCCAGGTGGCTTTTTATATTGAATATGGCACTGAAATCAATGCCGCAGAGTGATGACACAAGACAAGTGTGATGACAACAGTGCCTGCACAAGCACATTAATGTTGCAGGGTCTTACAATGTTGTGCTGTTTCATTTTTGCTGAGACTAAGAGACTAAGCATAGGCTATCCAAGGCATTCTGTAGCCTGAGGCAGAACTTTTTGGCCATAGTCTACGGTATAATGTGAACAAATGTCCAAAGTACATAATTTTGCAGTGATATGTATACAGAAAAGTCCATTGGCTGCCAGATTCACATAGCGTGACATTGTCATGAAGGAATGTGGTCTACAGTTCAGCAAACATTACTGTAAGGACTTACTGACTGTTTTGGATTAGGATGGATAAAAGGCTGATCGTCAGCCAAATGGATTTTTTAATATGTCTGAATCATGCAGATTCAGATTTGAATTCAGGTCACTTGGACCCCTGCATACAGACAGATGGCAGCCAGTTTGGGTGAAACTGAATTTTTCCATTGAAGAAAAAAGAACATTTTTTAAATGTTTTGCTGCTGATGCCTTTGAAATGCTTTCTGTGCTCTAGTTTTGAAAAGTCACATGAAATCTTTCAGTGACAAAGAATTTTGCAAGAATCTGCTTCATAATATTCTTTTTGGAGATGTAAATTGTAGCTTACAAAGCTCCCGCCACTTTAGCCAAAGGAATAGGCACTAGGTAAGCCAGGGTAAACATCAAACAACCATACACATGTTCACTGGGGTTCGAATACCTTAAAGGAGAACTAAAGCTTAACTAGAAGTAGGCTAGAAATGTTGATTATGTTTTGGGCTGCTGTACCAGCCCAAGGCAACCACAGCCCTTTAGCAGTAAAGATCTGTGTCTCCAAAGATGCCCCAATAGCTCCCCATCTTTTTTTCTGCTGATTCACTGCACATGCTCTTTGCTGCTGTCACTTACTGAGCTTAGGGACCAACAATATACAGTAGATATAGAATAGAAATGTCACAATATAAGGCTGATTAGTAATTAATACAGATAATTACTACATGGTAGCACAGAAACCAGTGTAATTAGCATCAGAATTTAATAATCAGTCCTGTAGCATCAGCTAATATTACAGTCCAACCTCATTTTCTGTTTGATAATTTGTGATTTTTGCAGTTTTGCAAGTTCTTGGGGAAGTGAAATGGGCTAGATTCGCCCATCGCTGCATACTAGCAACAGGGCAGCCACAGCAATTGGTAACATCTGCCCATATCTGTGCCATACTCAACAGAACTACAAAAAAATGTTTTCTGGGTTCCCACAATGCAGCATTTCTCCCAGAATTATGACATCATTGCAATCGCAAAGAGATGACGTTGTTGACACAATTGTGGGCACGGGCAATAGCGCTCACTGCACTGGTGATGCGCCCCCCCTAGACCTGCAACAACACTACAAGTTGAAAGCGTGGAGCAGCATCAGGGCAGCTGCAGCATCGGGGCTGCTGCAGCCCCTGAAACACTGCTGACTGCAGCAATTGACACAGAACACTGCAGAAACTCTGGGGCTATTGCCTGGTCCAGAAGTGGTGGTCGCTCCAGGTTTTCCCTACCTCAATAGTGTTCAATTGTAATGGATGACAGAAATGAGTGTCTGCCTTGTGCAATTATATGAAAGTGCAAGGAACACATTTTGACTCACGTACCTTTAATAAAAGATGATTTACCCACAACTGACTTCAGCAAATCACACTTGCAGATGTAGAGGAGCCCTCACCTTTTTCTAGAGGGGCACGGACATAAGCAATAGCAATATCAATATATGTAAAAAAATTCTTCAATGGACCCTAAAATGATGTTGCTCTGAAGCAATGTGTAGTTATGCAGAGAATCTGCCATTATTATTTTTAAAAGTTTATTTTTAATTTACGCTAACATACTGTGCAGCACTACAACATTACAATTACCTACAGATACAGAGAGCCTGATGGTTAGAACTTAACTTTACATTAACTTTTCCTGGTCATAATGGATGCTCATGATCATAACTCATATATATGGAGTAACTTTATGAAGTGTGAAGTTACATAGTTAAATCAGGATGAAAAAAACAAGTCCAACCCCTCCAAATGAAAACCCAGCATCCATACACACATCCCTCCATACTTTCACATAAATTATATATACCCATACCTATACTAACTATAGAGTTTAGTATCACAATGGCCTTTGATATTATGTCTGTCCAAAAAATCATCCAAGCCATTCTTAAAGGCATTAACACAAGTGACGGCTCTTTCTCCTCCATAGAATGATGTGCAACTGTAACAATTTGACCATGTTAAATTTGGCTCAGAAGCCTATAACCCCCTCTACTGGTAGAAAAGATAGGATAGACTTGTTGTTCAGTACAGTATTTGAGTGCACGGGATAAGCTGCAGTGAAAATATTAACGAGGGAATGGAATAAAATGGAGAAATATACACAATGCAAAAATGTATGCCACTGTGCAAACACATTCTCAAAAAATGTAACAGAGCTTTTGTGAACCTGGAAAATGTTTTGCGAACACTTCTGACAGTGGAAGTAAGGTTGCAAATGTTATCATTTGTGCCAGCGCGCCATGTTTTTAATAAAACTTCTTCTACTGTAAAAGTTATGTTTCCTCCAAAAGATTACACCACCTTCAAGCATGCCTTAAAGTACATAATGAACAACTACTATTTGTAATGCAATAACAGTCTAATGAAGAATATTACCTACATTGTAAAGTTCATTATTTTTGTTACAGATCTCCCTAAGTGATTGCTATTATGTGTCCTTTCCCTGAGCATGGGGTTCAGGCAACATACACTCATACAACATAGAAAGTGCTATTTGTGTGTGAACACAGAAACCTTAAAAGGGATTTTGTTCACCTTTGAGTCATCTTTTAGAATGATGTAGAGATTGATATTCTGAGACAATTTGCACATTTTATTAATTTAAAAAGAGAAAAGAAAAGTAAAACCTTGTATGTCTTTATATTCTAGAATCACTTAAAAGAGTTTACACTTCTGCCAATAATTAACTAAAAACCTCTAAATTGCCTGTGCTTATCTATATGAAGCTCACCAAAGTGCTATGTGCTAAATTATATTATACGGTCAAATTAATAAAACTGCAATTCATTAAACATTCTAATACATCAATTTTAATTAATAGTGATACTTTATAAAAAACACCAATTGAATTCAATTAATAAGACCAATAATAAATTATTACCTATGTGATTAATTCGGTTCTCCTATGGCCTGTTGTAATACAAGGTATTAAAGATAGAGACAACCTCTAAAGTGCATTAGTGCTAATTAATTAACCACCATAATTACCCCCAGGGGATTTAATTAACAAAAATAAATAATTGAATAAATTGTAAGTTGCTGAGAATATACAACCTTTTGACAATTTGCACATTGCAATTTCAGCAATCTGGTTGCTAGGTTCTAAATTACCCTAGCACCTGCCTAAAGAAAGAAGAAAAAGTAAGCTGATTTCTCCGTGGTGCTCACTGGAAGAACCCCCGAACCGGTGCAGTTTTCTCCTGATAGGAGCACTGGCCCAGGGTGTCAACTAAGTATATACAATCACTTGGGGTGCCTAAATTTTGGCACCCCAAAATAAATACCGCTTTTCCTTCTCCTTTCACTTATAATTTTAATGACAAACATTGTCCTTCATTATACTGCAAACAAAGCACTAAACTTAACTTGCAAAAGGCTGTATACATATATATGCAGGTATATAGTTTGCCCCTCTATTCAGGGATTGAGCTGTCCTTTGTAGTCACACATTAGCTCATAATCAAGTCTTAAAATACATGTATACATACATTTTCAGATACATAAAGATGTAGCTTTTTTCACAGAAGATGTATCTTGGATGCTGCATATTTAAAGCAGATATTTTCTGACTTTTTGGGTTCAAGCCCCCACTGTAATCCCATATTTGAAAAAGCCTCTCCTAAGCTCATCACAAGCTGGCAGCTATACGACAACCCATGCTTAATTGTCATCCTGCGATCATTCTGTAAATGATTCAAGACAGCAAAAAAGGAATTCGCCCAAAATATTTCCCTAATTTGCCTTCAGCCACATCTTCCCTAGGGAAGCCAGGCTGACAGTTTGGGAACACCAGCTTTAAAGGGGTACTTCCCCTTCCAAACACTGTTTTTTAGTTCTAATTTTTTCAAACAGTAAAGTGGAAATAATGACCTGTATTTTTATTTTTAACCTGTTTTCTAAGATTGAAGTTTAAACGTTCATCTTTTCATATTCCCCTGGGCAGTTCAGTGAGGGCTCTAAACTTTTAACGTACAGTAAATGTACAGTAAATTGGGTGATGCCAATATGTTAGCCCAACCCCCCATGTATTAATTTTTTTCCCAGGCCAGTGCTCCTGTGCAGAAAAAAACTGCATCAGTTTTAGCTATGTGACTTGTCACCATGCTATTAGTATGCTCCTTTGTGAAAATACAATTATATTAACATCAAAGAATGTTACTTGTTTGCAAGTTACACATTTGCAAGTCTATAGAATGTGCATGAGAATTTTTAATTCCAACTGAATTTCTGCTTATTTTAGTCTCCCTGTGTGATGTAAATTATTTTCAAATAATATATTTGAAATATAAATATATGAAATTTGTTCTTCAGCTCTGTGATAACCCAGTGCAGAGTGTTGTGGAACCAAAAGAATGCACACAGAAATGCCAGACTGCAGGGTAGAAGTCAGCTTTATTCCTGGCTGCTCTATCCACACTTTTTGCTCCTCCCCTTCACTTCCCCTTCCTGTGTCCATAACCTTTCTCATTACTCCACCCAGTGCTAAAATGCTAATTCAGATTAAAATTAACATTTAACATCTAGGGAATGGATGGAACAACATTACATCCCTCCCCATCTTACAGAAACAACAAAATAAACTGCAACAAACTAGATGTAAGTCCTCAGAGGCAGAATGGTTTTGAAAAGTTAGTATCAAGAGCTTTACTGAAAAAGTATTTTTAGCAGTCTTCAGTTTTTTCTATGTGAATAGCGCTAAGCTATACCAGGCTGTGAATCCTCTTGTACAGTTGGTGCTTGAGTTTTTGTAGGTACTGCAGAAGACATATCCCCAGGTGTGTTTGGAGTTCAACTGGTGCTCATTTCTTCATCATTGTCACCATAAGCCTTTTGGTCTGTTCCACCAGTGTGGCCTTGAAGTTTTCTTGAAGTGGGATATTTTTCTAGTTACTTGTCCATAGCAGTGACCATGGTACCCTTGACTTGGGTAACTTGATAGGGTTCAGGATAATATGGTGAGGAAAACTTGCTGCCAGGTCTTACTCTTGACAAGAACCCAGTCACCAACCTCCATTGTTTTTATTCTGTGTCGGCCACCCTGATCAGCATATCTTTTCATCCTCTCCTTTGCAGCAGCATCATTATGTGTAATGGGTGTACTGGCTGACGTTAGAGGGAGATTTGGCAGTTTGATATGCAAACGTCTATTAAAAAGTGCCGTTGTTTGTGGTGTGCCAGTGGAAGAGTGAGGTGTTGCTCTGTACTGTCAGAGGAATTTGCATAATTCTTGTTAAAAGTTCTATGGTAGCAATCCTGAGAGTTTTGTTGATGGATTGCATGAACTGTTCAACCCCACCATTGGCCTGAGGCAAGAAAGGAGTCATTTTCAGGTGGGTAAAGCCTAGGTAAGTGTCAAAAGACTGAACATCTGTACTACTAAAAGGAGGGCCATTGTCAGTCTTTACAGTTTCTGGTATACCATATTCAGAAAAGATCTTGTCTAATTTGGGTATGACAGCTCTGGCTGAGGTTGCCGAGACAGTTTAAAATACAGGAAATCTGGAAAAATTATCTATGACGTGGCATGGAGCAGAAGTAAAAACTAGGTTGGGGTGTCATTTGCAAGGGCGCATGCTTGTAGCTACGTGTTGTTGCCTGGCAAAGTATACAAGACTGGATACGTTCCTCCACTTTTGCATCAATTCCAGGAAACCATACCTTCTCTCGTAGGAGCTGTTTAGTTTTTACCATACCTTGATGAGCCTCATGAGCAAGATCAACTACTGTGTCCTGAAGCTTTACAGGGAGGACAAGGCAATTGTCACGCAAGATTAGACTAGAGTCAGATATGGAAAGTGAGTGTCGGGCATTGAAGAAAGCTTGCAGGTAAGCACTTTGTTCTGGCCATTGGAGACGAGCCTCATTATTGAATCATTGCAAGAACTCCAGTTTTTGGACCTAATGGTTTCCATGACTAACTGAAGGTCCGGATCAGCATCTACTGCAGGATTTCAACAATTGTCATCGCTTTGGGCACAACATGCACCACTACAAAATTCACATGTTCCTCTGCTAGGATGGTTGCTGGAGTGTTGTCCTTTGCAGACTATAGAGGTGAATGTCTGGAAAAATAGTCAGCAGGATTGCCACTTCCTGCTTCATAAGGCAAATGAAAATGGTAGTTTTGTAGTCTGAGTAGCCAGCATTCTATTCGTTTGGATGATTGTTTGTTGAAGATTGGAATCAGTGGCTTGTGGTCACTTACCACAGTAAATCTGCCACCAAAAATGTAAAGGTGAAAATGCACCCCCAAACAACTGCGAGAGCTTCCCTTTCTGTCTGTGAATATTGTTGCTCTGTCTCTGTTAGTGCCTTGTTTACATAAGATATTGTATACATCTGACCAGTTTTACAGATTTGAGTAAGAATTGCACAGGCCCACTGGACTGGCATCTTATACAAGCTCTGTAGATTTCAGTGGATCAAAAAAAGACATTACAGTGTTTTGTTGCAAAGGTTCTGACACAGTAGCAAGATCAGGTATGAAACGGTCACAATATGTTACAAGGCCAAGAAAACTGCAGACCTCAGTAATATTCTGAGGCTGACCAGCTGATTTTATGGCGTCTGCTTTCTGAGGATCTGCTGATATTCCATCTTCAGAAAAAATTTAGCCAAAGAAAGTCAGAGATTTTTTATTGTACTGACATTTTGAAGCATTTCGTGTCAGGTTGTAGTCTTGTAATTGTTAAAATAATCGTTCCAGTCGCCTATCATGTTTTTGTTGGGAGGTGCCATATACAAGGATGTCATCTCTTACATTGAGACCCACCTGTGTGCTAATAATTGTAATGTACCTGGTCAAGCTTTGAAAATACTTTGGCTCCATTTAGATCTGTGATGATGTCATCAATAGTAGATGTGATGTGTCTTTCTCTTTGAATAGCCCTGTTTGCATGTCACATATCTATGCATAACCTGATTTTACCAGGCTGCTTTGGTTTAGGTGCAACAACTGTTGGAGAAACCCAGGGAGTTGGGCCTTCCACTCTTTCAATAATGTCAAATGTTTGCAGTTGCTGTAACTCTTTCTCCACCAGCTTGCGAACATGAAAAGGAATGTGTCTGTGAGGCTGAACTGAAGGTGGTATTGACTGATCAATATGAAGTTTCACCTGTAGCCCCTTTAATTTGCCAATGCCATTAAAAAGTTTTGGAACATGGGATTCATTTACGCTGCTCACTAGTGTAACAAGACACTACATAGAAAGAGTCAGTTATTGAATTGTCTTTGAATGTCAGTTCTGACTGAAATTGACCACATATAGGCAAGGCATGTGAAGAGCCATAAGGAAATATTTTCAGCTCAATATTTTGTAATGCAGGTTTGCTTGTAAAGTTGTGGTAAGTGATTTGGCTTATGCCATTGACAGATGCCCCTGTATAAGAGCTTCCACAGGGTTGCCATTTATTAGAATTATCTGCTGTGGATTAGCGATTGCATGTACATAACAAGAATCCTTTTCAGTAACTGAGAATAAGTATGTGCTGCCTGTATGTTCAGCTCCCACTGGTGTCACTGTGCTTACTCTCTTTCCTAGAGATGTCTTAGCAGGTACAGGGAACAGTTTTTGGAGCTGATCTGCATACTTTTGCAAAATGATTATGTTTTCCACAGTTATGGCAGAATAACCCTTTTGCTGGACAGTTTTCCTGGTAGGTATAAGGTCCACCACAATTATAGCAGGTTGCAGCAGATTTATGGGCTCAATGTTGTTTTGGTGTGATATTAGCTAAAGAGAATGACTGATCTAGAACACTGTAATTTTGCTCAATTATTTTAGCTTGATTCTCTGCAGCATTGTTAATGCAGTCTCTACAGTCTCTAGTAATTTAGATAATGTCATAGTGGGGTTGTCTCAGTTGAGTTGATGTGCACACCTGTATAAGATGCATGCAAATTTCCTTTCCCACATCTGCAAATTCACATGAGACAGCAAGATGTCTTAAAATCACACGATACTCATCAGTGCTTTCATTTGGTGACTGTTTTGTCTAAACTTGAAAGTCTCAAAAACTGGATTTTTATGCTGAGAAAAGTAGTTTGTTAGGGCTGTTTTCCATAAATCATAATCACTATCACCTCCTGTGCCAGGCAAAGTTATAAAGATATCATATACCTGCTCCCGGCATAATGTAATCACATGGCTTTCTTTCTGGCACTGTCAGTAATGTTTATGGCTTGGAGAAATATTTCAAATGCTTTAGTCACTTATTCCAGAGTTTGCTTGGGACTGGTGCACCTCAAAACAGGGAATGTTAGGCAGGCTGGCCATGCTGTGTGCTAGAATGCTGATAGTACTGTGGATTGTGAGTTGTTTTACAGTGATACCTGCAGATGGTATGAATCTAAGCTTCAACATGGCAGAATTCTATTTCAAAGAAAACAATGCAAAATGTAAAGATCCTAACCACTGAATGCCCTACTCTTCAAAGAAACCAGTCTGGCTTCTCCCTTGATAATAGTACAATGTGCAGACACATGGGCCGCAGTGGGTAGAATGTGGAAATGCACCTGAGATCAGTTATGTTAGATTTAGTTTAGTTCAGAATAAGAATAATGAATCATTTAGAATGGAAAGCAGGCAGACAGAAATATTTTTTTCACCAGATTGCAAGGGCATCTGCAACACATCTTGCACCTGTTAAATGGTGTGCAAGGGAATCTTGCACACCATTTAACAGTCCTTTCTATTGCTACAAACCTACTAGGCCTGTTCCCAGACAGTCAGCTCTACACAAGCCTCTCTCTCTAGGATTAATAAATTACCTTCATAGTGTAACTATGCTAACAGGCACCAAAAAAAAATTCAGAACCTTTTCTTCCTGTTAGGCATTATTCATCATCATCTTGCATCTGACTGTACCAGGCCTGGAAATCAACTTCTGGTATTCATAAGGTTGGGGGAAATTCTAGAAATGAATCCACAACCAGAAACCTAATCCCAAACCACATTATAGTTACCTGTTAATTAACAGGGATGACCACTCTTCTTTTTAAACCACACCTACTTTAAACCACACCCATATTACCACAAGAACTTAAGATCACGTCCACATTAATGGTGGTAGCACACAAAAAAACCAAATGGTTGGTGCTTACTGCAGAGATATCACTCATCACTCATATGTGAAAACTTACCCAGAACAAACCCTATGACACACACAGGGTCGCCATCAGGGGGGAACAGGGGGTACGGTGTCCCGGGTCTGGGCCTGAAGGGGGGCCCAGCAGTGCTGCACTTTCGAAAGAGCCGGGCCCCCGTTGACAGCGCCGAAGCCTGCGGCCATTTAGTGCACAGTCACAATCCACCCTTCTGTCTCTGGTATGTCAAACAGAATTTAGAACTTATTAAAGGGGAATTTTGCCCAAAACCTGTTTTTTGTGTAACACTATAGTAAACCCAAGACTCCCAAAGCCCCAAGCTTTGCTTATAATTGCCCAGGATAAAATTCTCAGGTGTGAGCCCTGGTATATGGTGAAGGCCAGGGCCGCCATCAGGGGGGGCAGAGGGTACAAGTGTCCCAGGCCTGAAGGGGGGCCGGCAGTGCTGCACTTTTGAAAGAGCCGGGCCCCCGTTGACAGCGCCGAAGCCATGCAGCCATTTCCAAAGTCCCGAACAGCCGAAATGCAGAAGTGCCGAACAGCCGAAGTCCCGAAGCGGGGAAAAGACACTAAGTCACGAAAGAAGGAGAATTCTACTGAACACCAATTTGTGTTTTTTTAATTTTTTTTAATCCCCTGGCCACCAATGTATTATTTTAATATTCTATTGGCCCCTGCCACCAATGTTTTTTTAAACAATATTGTTTGGGGCCCCAATTTTTTTTTAACTTGTAGGAGGGCCCTGACCACCAATTTTTTAAAAACTTTTAAGGGGGACCCTGGCTTCAGTGCTAAAAAAGGTAACCCCCCACACACACAAGTTATAAAAAGCTATTGATGGTCAGGGTCCCCCTTAAAAGTTTTTTAAAAATTGGTGGTCAGGGCCCCCCTTTGTCAAGCATGAATTTTTCCTTGTATTGTACTGGGAGGGTGCCGATCCCTCCATCACCGTGCACCAGGCGATCGGGTTTGTAGGCCAGGGTGTGTGAGCGGTGCCTCCGTTCTCCTATGCTCCATGTATGCCATACTCTGTCTATCCTATGCTCCCTGTGTGCAGGGTTGCCATTAGAAATCATGGGGCCCCGTACAACACAATTTTTGGGGCCCCCCTGAGCCCCAAAATACAGGAGTAGGGAAACATTCCAATTGATGACCATGGGGAAGGTAAAGCATACATGATGTACGCAATGGGAATGGTCCCAAATGAGGTTGGTGCATGCAGAATGATGTACACAAGGAGTAAGATAGTACAAATATAGGATCCTTATCTGGAAACCCGTTATCCAGAAGCTCTAAATTACAGAAAGATCATCTCCCATAGACTCCATTTTAATGAAATAATTCACATTTTTAAAAATGGTTGCCTTTTTTCTATAATAATAAACAGTATATCCCAACTAAGATATAATTAATCCTTATTGGAGGCATTTAATGTTTCAATTGTTTCTTAGTAGACTTAATGTGTTAAGATTCAAATTACAGAAAGACCCATTATCCGGAAAACCCCAGATCCAAAGCATTTCGAATAACAGATCCCATACCTGTAGAAAGAATAATGAGAAATAGGGAGTAGGTAAGCTAAGGAAAGGATACACACATAGGGGTCACATAAGTTTACATAATGATGGAGCAGAGTGCAGGGGTGTATTCACAATGATGGATAAAAGAGAGTAAGGTTGCATATGAAATAATGAACACAATGGTGTAAGAAAGCATATATTAAACTGGACACAAGACAGGGTGACTATATAAATATATAAATATGTAAAAACTGGTTAGCATACACAATGGATGCTGACTTGCTGAGGATGCTGAAGATGGTAGGACAGCATACAAAATTATGGCTTAAATGGGGTAGGGGAACATATGAAATGATGGGTAAAAGGGAGGGGTGTGTAGAATGAAAGACAAATGCAAAATGTAATGCTAAAGAAGCAAAATAATTGACACTCTGTGATTACCATTATTTATTACCCGTTCTTTATATTTATATAGTGGAAAAACATTTATTCAACACTTGAATTATTATATAGCATTCACATCAGTCCCTCCCCCAGTGGAGCTTACTATCTAAGGTTCCTATGACATTTACACACACTATGGTCAATTTAATCAAGAACCTACGTGTATGTTTTTGGAGTTTTAAAAGAAACCAGAGTACCTGGAGGAAACACACAGAAAGAACATACAAATGGTACAGATGATTCCAAGACAGAAGCGCAATCCTTGGAGCCACCATGCTGCATAATTATGGCATGTATTTTATGCTGATTATTACATGCTTCTAACAAAGGGGTTATATTTATACCGCAACATTTATCCAATTGTTTGTGTATTTTTCAATTGAATGCATTTGTGTTAGGCAGATGTAGATATATATTTCAGTTCTGTAGTACTATTTGTGCTTGTGTGTGTCCTTATCTCTGTCTGTCAGGTTGTACAGGGACCGGCAATATCTCATGGCAGCCCTACTGTGAAGTGTTTCTCACATCTATGGTAATAGAGCATAATGACCCTAAATAAAGCATTGGCTAAGCCTCCAGAGCTGTGGTACAGTAGTTATTAATGTTCTACCATCTGCACTCTGTGGGTCCTAAAAATCAATGCTGAAAACTATTTCATAGATCATTTAGGCCACACTTCCCCTTGCCATTTTGAGCCTCAGGGTTGGAAATGGATTTTTGTAAGGAGGATCTCAGTGGATATTTCTGTTTTTATATCATAGCTTATCCTTCTGTGTAAAGGGAATACATTATAAATTTGGTTGCAACATTGATGATATTGTTAATGTTTAATGAAAAATCATTCTCCTGGGAATCTTAGACAAGTTGTTAATGAGGCTGTTTCCCCCAGAGCAATGAGAGCAAACTGCTAGCAATGAGTTACTCTGTGACCTTCTTACTATGACAAAGGAACATTTATTATTATGTTACTGGTGCTAAAAAAAAAAACGGACACCAGCACATTTATAATAAGTCACCGAGAAAGACTGCCTTTAGGGGAGAACAAAGAGGACATTTTCACTTGACCCTCAGCTTTACAGGGTGCAGGAAAAATTCTTGGTAAACAAACAAATCACATAATATCCAATCCCCTACATCAGGGAAGTCATGTTTTAGCTGCTTCAGCTTGCAGTGTCCATCAAAAGTCGACTGCACCTCAGTAATTAGCTTGAACGCCACACTGTCCCTTGATACTAACCCTTCAGCATTTGACATTTATCATGAAATTGTGATAGGTTTGATAAATGGCAACAGGACTATCTACTCTGGTTTGGACATGCATTGTTTCATAGTATATAATTTATTATAAGATGACCTCACCTAATGCAAGTGGATAGAATCCCCTGATCTATAGCTCTCCATCTATTAGGGCAAGGGCAAACAGGCAGATTCGGGGAGATTTAGTCACCTGGCGACTAATCGCCTTTTCTTCTGGGCGACATTCTCCCCAAACTCCCCCTGCCTTCCTTCTGCAAAAATGAAAAATCCCTGCGACAATGCACTCACGGCATTTCGATTTCCAAAGTCGCCCTAAGTTTCCTCGTGAGCCAACTTCGGGTGACATCGGAAATCGAAGCGCCGTGAGTGCCATTGTCATTATAGCAGTCGGAAGGCAGTTCGGGGAGATTGTCGCCCCGAAGAAGAGGTGGTTAGTTGCCAGGCGACTAAATCTCCCCGAATCTGCCTGTGTCCCTGCCCTAAATACAAGTACAAACATTATACTATCAATAGTTAACCAAAAGACTGTCTTTAAAGCATGCATATGAAATCCACTAACAAAAAGGGCCAATTTAAATTAATCTTCATTAGTCCCTGGTTGATTAGACGGCTGGCACATACAATCAGTTAAAGAAATACAGCCTTATTTGAACCCTCCCCAGATGTTGTTAGGCTGCATCTACTGGCATGCTTTAAGCCCTGATTATGTTGAATCCAGAGATTTAAGGGGACCTGAGGTTAAGAAACTGGGATTTAAATGGTTAACAAACATGGGATTTAAATGGTTAACAAACATGGGATTTAAATGGTTAACAAACATAGCTGAGTTTATTATATACTTAATATTTTTAATGGCATTTTTAAAAACCCAATAAAATGGCTTTACTAGAAATATTATCACAACCACCATCATAATTGTAAAATAATATAACAAAGCAATTTAAATCCATGGGCCACATTTAAATGGAACCCATAAACATGGTATAGCGTTACAAAATAGTAAATGTAGGGCAATTTGTGGCCCCAAAACAACACTCCTATTTTTAATATTAGATAGGATCTGGTTGAAAAGTCCTTGATAGTGGAATGATCTGCTTTTCTCTTGTAGCCGGTGATCATTTCTTTATAAAGCACCAGAAAGTTATGCAGCTCTTTACATTTATTTATAAGGAACAGGGGTCTTACAATAATTTACAGAGGGTTACAGAGTAAAAAATAGCAAGAGCATACAATCTACAGGGGATAAGTTAAAGCAATTGTCTGTTGATTTAAGTGGGCCCACGAATGAAGTAGTGTTGTGCTGCAGGCTAGCAGTCAAGCGGTTAAAGAGGAAATGTTCTGCACTGTGTTTTAGGCCACTAGCAAGGGTAAGGGATTTTAGAGGAATTCCCTGCAGGCTTTAATGGGAAAAATCAATGTAAAGATGCTGTGCAAATCTCTGTGAGCCCTGGGTGTTTTGCAGGATGGGAGGGTTAATTGGTAATGGTGTGCAAGTCTCTAGCTCAGAGAATATTAACCAACATTCAGTATCACTCCCTCCCACTTCTCCACTAACCCTCCCTTCCCTCTCCTCCCTCTTAGGCTGAGCTGGGGCACATATTCAGCTCACTGTGCTTTGCAAGGGGCGACATTGGGTGACATAGCTGTGTATCCACCTCAAGAGAAATAGAAGGAAGAGGGGCGACACTTATCATAAAACAGCTTTGGAGACATAGAAGGAGAAAGGGTGAGAGAAGGAGGAATGTCGCAGAGAGCGGAAGCATCCTGCACTGATTCAACTGTGTTACAGCATCAGCACCAGAGCAGGGGCGATGAGGCCTGAACTGTGTGTGTGTTCCCATCCACCTGAGGGGAGAGAGAGACAAATGCAGAACAGAGGGGATACAGGCCCTCTAACACCGGCATGGTGAAGGTAAGCAAATTGCAAAGGAGACTTAAGATATATAGGGATTGGAAGACTAAAAGAGATGCTAATTTAAGGAAACAGAAGGGAAACAAAAATAAAGTAGATAGATAAAAATCTATGAAAACAGTAGAAAAATGAGCTCACACAGAATCAGTGTAAAGTGGCAAATGGAAAGAGAAGAGGGAATAGGGAATAGAAAAGAACAGAAGCGATGGGGCAAATTAGTGGCTGGGGGAGGGGAAGAAATGCAAGCAATAGAGGGAGAGAGAAAGCATGGGAAGAGAACAACAAGACATGAGGATGGACTGGAAGAAACAGAGGAAATAGAAATGGAAGGCAGCACAGAATGAAATATAGGAAAGTACAACATTTGTAATAATGAAGAGGTAACTCACAATTTTAAATTTTTTTTTTCCTTTTTTCCTGCATGATGTCTGGATCCAGTAACGCAGGGGAGCAGCTGTTCTATCGGAGGCCTTGTGAGGAATAGCCATCCCTATCAGTGACATGATTGCATTTACCCTTGAGGGAAAAGAAAACCAGACAAGAAGAAATTAGTATGGTCAGCCAAATAAATATAAAGGGCTCAACTGCTATTATTGCCAGGTGAGGCAAAGGGGAGGTTACCACTGAAACTTGAACTACAAGAGTCAATGGGATTGAAAATGGGAGGGAGGCAATACATGGAGTGCAGTACACCCAACCCAAAGTACCAATAACTAGACATCTAGTCAAGCAGTAGAATAATCATCTGAGAAGAACTACAGGTATTTTATTTATTCTTTTTATTTTCTTATAGTGCGAACTGCTAATTATCTTTCTAAGAACCTAACTTTACTCTTCTCAGGGATGTGCTCCATTAACATATTAGGGATAAATTGGACTACTGCATAGTCAGACAGAATTACATTAAACCTGTATAGAAGAATGTAAGGTTGAATACAGCATGCATTTTTCTGTGCAGTTTTGCATGTGGTCTGTCAAGGAAAGCTACATAAGCAAAATAAGGAACATGAGGCTTCCTAAATTTTCAAATTAACCTAATATATACACAGATATTAAAACCTTTAGATACATCTACAGTTCCTTCATTTCACAGAAGAGTCCGTTCTGCTCCTCTGTGTTATTTCATATTAATACTCTGCTTAAACAACAGACTATATATATATATATATATATATATATATATATATATATATATATATATATATATATATATATTATATATATATATATATGAATTGTAAGCTCTGGGGAGCAATGTCTCTTTGCTGCAGTGGCCTGAATTCAACGCATCTAGAATGTATTTCATTCTCTCATATGTTATTTATTGAATTAACCCTTCTGCATGTCTGTTTAATTATATTAAGTTCCTCTATGCATATGGCACATATATAAACACACATAGATGCAGGTTCACATACCCTAAATTTCAGGTGCTTTGAGTCCCTGCCCCACAGAGCACTTAATCGATTTTGCAGTGACTGTCAAATAACTGATTTGCTTTTATTCATAAAACCTTACTTGCACACTTATCCTAAAACTCTGCACAGCATTTCCCTACCATTTTCCTAGCTGCTCTATTAAATATTCTCTTTGATAATTTAAATGTACTTACTAATATCTCAATATATATATGTATTTCTATACCAATGGTGCTATATATTCCTTTTGCCCTACCTATATTATGCTATACAAAATTAAATGAGTCCATGCTTTTATATAGAAAATGAACGGCTGGATAACGGAAGCAGAAGTATGTAGTCTAAAGAGCAAAGTGGAATAAGAGAATAATTTTCAATAATTAGTATATTAAAATCTTGTAGTTCTACTTTGGCCACCTAAAATGCTTGTTATGGCATGTCTATAGGCATATGTAGGTGTCTATGAGCTCTGCTTTTCTCAATTATTACTCTCTCCATTAAAATTGTGTTGCTCTTAGTCCATCTTTGCCCCCTCTTTATAAAAATGGTCCCATATAACTAACACATCTAACTAATTGTTATGGAGCCAGCCAGTAACCCAGAACCTTTGAGCAATGTATCCTTATAACTTAACCATATCTTGCTATTTCTATTGTTTGTCCACTACAACAACTTGAAGGCCAAACATGCCAGTTCTATTTAATGAGAAGTTGGATTGCTCACAATATACTATCAATAATTAGAGCATGCATAATCCAGTAACATAAAGGGCCAATTTAAGTTCATCTTTATTAGTCCCTGGTTGATCAGATGGGTGGTGCATACAATCAGTTAAAGAAATGCAGCATTATTTGAACCCTAAGCCTTGGGTCCCCAGATGATGTTGGCCTGCATCTACCAGCATGCTTTACACGATTATGTTGAATCCAGAAATATATGTGGGGACTTGAGGTTAAGAAATTGGGACTTAAATGGTTACCAAGCATAGCTGAGTTTATTATATACTTAATATGTTTAATGGCATTTTTAAATACAATAAATTACTAGAAAAAAATAAATATAAAGCATCTATTCAACACCTTATATTATTTAAGTTTTTAAAAGAAGTAAATTTTAGCTTAATTTTAATATACTGTATGAGTGGTCATTTTGCAAAATGTCTCATTCAATAGTGAGCCTGCATTTCTGATCTATTGGTCCTGTGCATGTTACATGACAACAAGGTGACATTGTGCAAGGCATGGCCAAGCTGTTTCCCTTCAGCTGCTGATGAATTACGTTGTACAACTCCCATAATGGCTACTGCAGGACACAGAGACTTTTCTTGTCTGGAAGCTACAGTATATGTACCCATTCTCTAGGTCTCATACCCAATTCCCTGGTTGGTATGATATCTGTGGCTTTATTCATACACACACATTACTATGGACACACCCATTAATAAGCATTTAAACTGTAGAGAAGGTGCTTTAACTCTCATCATACATGAGTGTCAGAACTGTAAAATTATATTTTTCTGATCTTATAATATAGAGAATAAAGTACTTTCATTTAAAATTCATAGAGGAGTTCCAGGACTCTATAAAGGTGCAAGGCCAAAGGCTGAGGGGACTTCTAATATCTTTATGTTTCACAACAGGAAATATCGTATTATTTTAAAAGTGAGGTGTGATTCAAATGACATCACCAACCACCGATTATAACTGATGACATCACATATTTACAGAATATTCATGTTTCTCATATATTATAAAAATTTTATTTACGGGACTTTTATTATTTTTTATGTATAGGTTGTAATCCACAAATAATCCAAGATCTACTTTCCTGCCAAACAAAGACTTTCTTCACATATACAATCCACCAAAGAGGCAGAGACTGTGAGATTTTATAAAAACTTTAAATCCCTCTTAAAGAGGGCTGGGACGAGTCGGCTGCAGCTGTGAACAGGGAGGGGGTACAGGGGCATAGGGGGTGCAGACGTTAAGATGCAGATCTCCCCCCAGTGGAGAGTCGCTGCAGAGGAGGCTGGAGGCCTCTCTCTGAATCATGTGCTCTCGGGGGGTGGGGAGGACAACGGAGCAGGGGATACGCATTGGCAGAGCTGGAGAGAGGGAGAGAATCCGAGGGAGAGTCCGTGCTGTCATTGGTCAGTTAGAAGGAATCTTACGGGATCTCAAGGAAGTTGCCAAAGAGCTGAAAGAGGTAAGAATCTGGTGCAAACCCCAGCAACTTGACTGGTCGGTTGTATATTTCATAGAAGCCGATGCTACAGGTCTGACTATGAATCGGTTCTGATGTGGAATGCACTGGGTTTTTGATATTGCTATGAATAACATGAATAGGAGATAATTACTTATCAGCCGTGTATTGTGAATTCTGTATTGTATATCTACTGTATATATTTTTGGTTCTGAAGGTCAGACAACTGATAGTGGCCCAGAACATGTGTTGTTAATCAGCAGAAAAGAAGATGGGGTCTACTAGGGTCACTTTTGGAGGCACAAATCTTAAGTTTAAAATCTGCATTGGCTTTGGACTGGTTCAAAGCCCAACCATTGTTGGGATTTGGTTCCAATTTAAAAAGCAAGTAAAGGTATTACTTCATCAGGCAGCAGTACCTGCAAAGTGGTGGCCACCTCCCCTTCAGTCCTCCCATAATAAATGCAGCTATGACGTAAAAACTGCCAGAAGTGTGTTCCAGTCACCATATTACTTATCATGCTTGCACCCACATTTACCATCTTAGATGTCATTTTTATACAATAGTAAAAAAAATTGAATCACAACTTCTTATTAATGCAATCTAAGTAACAGTTAGTAACTCTTAGACTGTCACTTAAAATTCTACTTTAAACTGTATTGTTTTATTTGCTACTGGTTATGCTTTTATTTTGTCACTCCTGACCCACAGGAGATGACATACACATTATTATTCCATTAATGCAAATGCCATCATTATTATTCCACTTGAAATCACCTTCATCACAGCTAGGTTCCAAGGAAATCACATAATTAGCAACATCATTTTATTATGTCATGCTTATAATATAAGCATCTGCATTCCAGGGAATGTCCAAACTCATTATCCTCATTTTCTCATTGGATGTTCTCATTATCTTCATGTTACTGACCCCATTAAATCCTCCCTATTGACCAAATCGTTATCATCTGGTCTTCCGATTCATTTTCATCCCACTTACCCTATTATTATAATGCCATTAGTTGCTCATATATAGTATTGTGACAGTGTCCCGATTCCAAGTCCTATATTTCTCATCCCATTTCATCCCATCTCACAAAGCTTATGTATGCATGTACATTATCATTTGTTCCTATAGAAGCACCATAAAACTATAAGCTCAGGTCCATTTATGGAGACTACAATCACATCAATTAAAATACAGTATGTGCAGAGACAGTGTCGGACTGGCCCACCTGGATACCAGAAAAACTCCAGGTCAGTGGGCCTCTTGCTTCTAACCATTTGGCCTATTTCATGGTCATTTCCTATTTCTTTATGGGAACAAAGATGTTTAATAATGGAATAGAGTATAGTATGTAGAGAAAAAAAAACTAGGAGAATAAAGAGGTTGAGTGAGGAGAAGAAGTATGATCATTTGGAAACTGGGCCCTCAGCCTAAGGTTTTCTGGTGGGCCCCTGGCATCCCAGTCCGACACTGTGCAGAGATGTTACTATGCTCGTTGAGTTTAGGTATGACATTTTTAAAATAAGCGACATGACTTCTTCCCATTGACATGTAGAGCTGTGCCAGTTTTGCAAATGGTAGCTTGAAATAAACCAAATATGGGGGAATAAAACTAATTATTTATTTTTATTTCTAGTATTTTCTAAATTTTTAGGATACAGCCTTTTAGAATAATACATCCTCTCATTTTTATAGAGAATTCTATAGAAGAACGGATACTTACATGTGTTTGTTGTAGGTTGTGGAGCAGATAGACAGACTTACCTCGGACTTTGAATTTGAGCTGGACACTGATGATTGGACCCCAGGAACTGTAAGCAGTACATCTAGCAGTGAAAAGGGTGGTCCTCTCTGTGACCTGGGACCTCTGGACTTTCTCAGCTCAGACAGCTGGGAATTCTGCTCCTTCCTGGAAGCTTCAACACCCTCAGATTCTGGGGATGGATCAGATCGTCCCCCTGACTTCAGACTGCTCAATGGAGGAGTCACCCCTAATGGGCCAGATTCTTCTAGTGAGGAGATTCCTATTGCACAACAGAAACCCCCACCATCAAAAAATTCAGGCTCCAGGGACAGAGTGAGGTTCAGTGACAAAGTTTTGTACCATGCACTCTGTTGTGATGACAGTGAAGATCCTCCTTATGGTCAGGAGACTCCACGGGATCCCCCTAGGGCAACTGCTCCTTGTGCTGTGATGAAAAGCAAGCCTGGAGGGCTTACTGGAGTCAGGAAGGGAACTAGAAACTGCAGTACCCAGACTGTGTGTGACAAGAGCACTCAAACTGTTCTTCCTTATGTGCCAAAAAAAGGGAAAGATAAACTCTAGCAGAAGTTAAGTTGGGACTGAACGAAGCATAAGGTGGAGAGAGAACAGGTGAAAAAAATTATGAAATTGAGAAATTAAGGGAGATAAATGTAAGGCGTGGGAATCAAAATGGAAAAAAAGAGTAACAGATAATTCAAAAATTAGGTTTTTGAATTGTGGGTGTGAATGATTCTAGAGGAGAGGATGAAGTGATAGAAAGATATGAAATGAGCTTTAGTTAGGCACTAGACATGACTACTTTACGGGCAATACATGGTGCACTTTTTAACCTTTCTAGTGAACTGCTGAGGGGATGGAAGAGTGGGACCAATATAACCCCACTGTGAACTAACATCCCAGCACCCTGCTGTGACCTCATAACCCCTGCTGAGACCTCACATGTTTTTGTCCCCATGCCAGCAAAATACTCACTGCACATCTATATTAGTAAAAGAAAAAAAATTAAAATGTAAATATTGTTCATAAATATTTATCTATCTATATACAGGATGGTCGAGTATCTTTACCTTTACTGTTGGAAAATTAATGGCCTCTGGTAACAAGCCCTTGCAGATCCTGGGTTCTCCGTTAATATAAATATATATAGGGTGCCTTTAGCGTAATATATTCTAAATAAACAAGTGAATATTATGGGGCAAAAATAAAATAAGGCTGCTGTTTGTATGCGGTGTTCTCTGATTAGAAACTGTATTTAAGGTGCTTTGACAATGGAATGTCATTTGTCAATTCATTATTATAGGGTATGATTAGAACGGGTTTGTATTGATGTTAAAGTCTACAAAATGGGAAACACTAAGGTAGATAAACATCACTGGCTAAACTAAAAACACTACTTTATTATAGGGCAAGATCTCACATAGACAGTAAATGAATCAGAAAAAGCCAGATCCACAGACATAAAACAACCAGCCTATTAGATACAAGTTAGACAATAACCTTTAGAAAATGGTTAATTAAAAGGATTTGTATCATTGTCCGCCTCTATATCAAGAGCTACAGTATGAGTTAATAGAGCCAGGTAACGAGCAACAAATTTGAGTGATAAGACCATCAGCCTGATAATGACAACCCATTAAAAGTCCACTGACATCTATATTAAAAAATATAATATGAATTGACAAAACATTTGTATTCTGTGCAAGTAAAAAAAAATACTGCTGCAGCATTTTGGTTTTATTGCAGAGTGCTTGCTATCAATTCTAATGTGTTCTCCCATAGCCTAAAAACAAAGCCCTGCAGAGGCTACAGTTTTATAAAGGATCTCTGCCCAATAACATGTATTTCTAAACAGCTTTCCAATAAACAGTGGTTTTAAAGTTATTTGTAAATGTAATTGCAAATGAAAGCAGTATTGGTGTATCCCTTTCTGTCATGTGATTCTAACTCCAAAGTCAGATTTCTTCCAGCTTTGGTAATCAACTGGATTATGCTACTTTGTTTGAGGAGTCAGAACCAGCAACTATAAAATCACTGACAAGCTGCTGACAATGATATTTTCTTGCAATAATCATGACGTTCCAGAAAGTCGAGAAATCAAGTTTTGGGGTTGTTGCTGCAAATGTAGTATGTCATTGTGAAGGGCTAGTTGGGACAGTGTTTTGAACTCTAGTCATTTGCTGAATTGATATTTTGTAAATTATAACTACAAAAAAAAAGGAATGCTATGTGTAAAGCTCATCATGTTCAATCTCCTGGGACGAAAAATATCCAATTTTACAGAGACAATGTGTCCTAGTATGATTCATACATTATTGATTGTACTGCTCCCTCATAATTAGTAAAAGAAGGAAGGAAAAGGGTAAAAATAAATAAATTAATATGAGATATAAAGCTGAAGGGAAAGAGATGTAAGAAAACTAATAAAATCAGAACCATCGGCCAAATGCTTCATTCCAAAATAGTGTATTCAGACCATGCAACCCTAGTTTTTAGATTTTTTTTAAAGTAAGTTAAACTCCCACATAACAGGTTAAACATCCCACACCAAGGCTTGGCCTCGACCAGTTAGGATTGAGAAACTAAGAAAATATAGAATGGCTATGTTTAAAATACACCAAAATATTCACAACATGAAAAGTGTCCAGACAAATTTTATAGCAAGATTTTACAGAGATAGGAGTTTACAGGTTTATAGTAATTTCTACACTGCTTTGAACCTTATAGTAATTTCTGCCATGAGGCAAACTGAGAAATGTACCTGAGCTGGCACTTAAGCAAAGGTTAAGCAAGGAATTTCCTTTTTATAACCAGAATGTCGGCTCTTCAGAAAGCACCCTAGTTTGCAGTGCCAGATTTACATATATTTAAAGGGGAACTAAAGTCGAAAATAGAATAAGGCTAGAAATGCTGTATTTTGTATACTAAATATAAACACGAACTTACTGCACCAGAAGCCTAATTAAACAAATGATTTATGTTTTCATAGTTGGCCGCAGGGGGCTGTCATCTTGTAACTTTGTTAAACATCTTTGCAAGACCAATGCTCAGTGTGGTCTGGGCGTCTGTTGGGAGGTTAAGCTTAGGGATCGTCATAAATGTTTAAAACAGCACAAGTCAAATAATATCTGCTATAGAAGCCTATACAGCAAGACTGATCAGTAATCAAAATATGCCGACTGCACTGGGTTTACGGATGCAAATCTCTACACAGTTGTCGGCTGCTTTATAGGAAAACAAACAAAGCTGCTCGATGTCAGGGAAGTAAGGTGGGGGGGGCTCCCCACTGCCACTGGAAAGTATGATCGTTTCCCTGCAAAGCAGTTAGGGACTGTCTGAAGTTTCCTATCTGCAGCTGTCAGAGCAAGTAAAACGAAGGAGGAATTTCACTGCATACAGTCCGGTTTCTTATAAAAGCAGTACACATTTTTTAATTAAAGTATATTGGAGATAGATTCCTTTTCATTAAAAAAAGTAAAAATGGAGTTTCATTTTTTGCCTTTACATCCTCTTTAAGATTGGCGCATGAGAAATTTGAAGAACTATTAAATCTCCTGTTTCCACAGTGCTTAGGATCCAATGTGGGTGTGGCTGGGCGGCATGCCGCCCCTAAAATCCTGCCGTCCTAGGCAGGATTCCCACAAATCAGAGCCTGCCAGTTTGTGTGTTCTCCCTGATATAAGTTTGTCTTTTGATACTTACATGGTTTGTTTATCTGAGAAAAGAATACTATATACACAAATAGTATTAGCCAGCTAAAATATTGTAAAGCTAAGCAATGGCAGTAGCCAGTCTGTAGCCCAGTGGTTATGGGTCCCATATAGACAGGGTCGCACTGAAACATTGGGGCCCATCAGAGTTGCAAAATGAAGGGCCCTCCTGGCAGTCCCCAGGGGCCCCCTCCCAACCTCCAAAATGGCACCATGGACACTGCACCGCATGCATGTGCGAAAGGCGTCAGCAGGTCAAAATGGTATTTGTCACTTAGCAGCTGAATAGCTGACTGGTACAGAAGGATGTGTGGAGTAGTGGGGATGACAATCATGTATTCTGTTGTGAAATCATTACTAGATGGGACTTGCAACGGTTTTCTTGTAAATCACAATGAAAGGATGATGATGGCTAGTTTGTTTGTAACCATTTGTGCAAATTATGAGAATTCAGCATGAGTCTTGCTATGCGGCTGCCTAGTTCAAGAATTGCAGTGGGTTATTGTTTTACAAGTAATCTGGGATGATGAAAGGGTATTATTTGAAACCTAGTCATTTCCTCTGTATTGAAAACATTGGGTCTCCCTAAAGACAAACTTGTTTTTGCAAGTAGGAAGGAGACTTTAACATCCATGGAACAAGTGTGTGACGTTTGACCTCCTTAGCTAGTTAGATACCAAGGCTCCATGTGTTTCAGTGGTGCCAGCTATCATTGTTGGATATGGTTAGTTTGCATTGTCTAATCTCATTAGATGCATATTAAGCAAAGGACAACAAGGACATGAGGTTTTTCAGCACCAATTTTAATATTTATTTTGCAATGTCAAGAAGTAGATCAGGAATTTTTAAAGGCTCCTCAAGAACATTAAACTGATGCTAATCTCTGTGTTCTTAGCAGGAATATTTAGTAATATTTTATGTCACTTGGCTAGCTTGGTCCAGAATATGTTTTTTAAGGTAGCCTGTCATTTCCTTTTATGTGATTTCAAGCAATTGGGCTCTTTTACAACCTCTGTGGAGTAAAATGAGTGCAGAATTCTGCTCATTAAAATATCATACACAGTGAACTTGTGTCTACATGAGCTCAGCTATACATTTTCTACATGTGCCTATTTTGGTGCATGAGGAGAGGGTTCAGATAGCAAAAGGGAGACTTGTCCTTATCTACTGCCTTGACCTGTATAGTAACAGTGCTCCCATGGGGGCAAATTTACTTACTTACCTTCGAAGTTGCGCCAGCGTTGGCTTCGCCACACTTCGCTAGGAGATGTTTCGCCAGGGCGCCGCTAATTCACTAAAATCCGAAGTTGCGCTCAGGGGGACTAAAGGTAGCAAAGTTGCGGTAGAGTTAATTCATCAAGCAAAGTGAAGTTACGATAGCAATGCCTAATTTGCATACGGCACCAAGTTAACGTACAATGGACGTATATGTAGCAGCAAATACATTACACTACACAAGTCTGGGAAAGCTTCATAAAATAAAATAGAGTTGTTATTTTGCCCTATACATGTGCCCACTGTATAGTTTAGGTGCCATATGTTAGGAAATGTAGGGGGGAAGGAGAGTATCCCCAAAAAAATTAAGATCTTTTTCAGCCTATCAGCCTTAAAAAAGTAAAAGACGCCAGCGTTTTTTGGGACTTAGAAAAAATTTAAACTTTTTTTGAAGCAAGCCCTATCTACTCTATCCCCCTATGACTACGTGTGGAGACACATGAAACACGTTGGGTGTTATCGATGTGAAATAAAGACTTTCTTTTTTATCTTACGGTGCGTCTGAGGGTTTTTTGGAGTGCGTGCCTATGGTGGAGTCGAGTGAAGTATTTCCCCCTAAGCTACGGGTTTGGGGCGCAGCACCCAGCGTCAGACGACAAGCGGTGAGTGCTTCTGATGTTTACAGACTGTACTTGATTGCGCGATGGGTTCGGGGTAGTGACACCCGAACCACAGCGCTGGCTTGGTGAGTGCTTGAGAAATAGTGTCTAAAAATAGCTGTAACTATAACAATATGTTGTAGCAACCGAGCCATTAATAAATCAATTGAATAAGCTTGTAGCACCTGTAGATTGTTAATTAGACTATCTACTCTATTGCACTTCGTCTGGTCTGATGTGGCGTCTGTGTAACGTTCAGTAAAATGCACAAATTAGTGAATTAGCGTAGTTACGTCCCTTTGTCATAGCGCAACTTCGTAAGGGTGCTAGAGTAGGTCCATTTCGCTAGCGAATTTACGCCAGTGCCCATTAGTAAATCGGCGAAGTAAATGACATCACGCTGGCGAATTTTCGCTAGCGTTAGCCACTTCACCTTTTAGTAAATTTGCCCCTTAGTGTATTGTACCTATAGGCTCTTCATGTTGTGCCAACTGAATCACATACAATTAAAGGGTGTGTAAGAGCATTTTCTACCTACCACCTTTTCACCCATTTGTGTACAAACCTCTGTGCCTCTGTTATCTGGTACAAAAGCGAATAATCAATTCCAAATTATTTTTGGCTTTTTAACATCTTGGCAATTTCTTGGCAGGGTATTTGTGATCCTTCACCACATATCACATATATTTACCTGAGCAATATGAAGACAAACACAGATTTTCTTATATTTGTTTGCTTGGTGAGAGTTTGGGTATTGATTTAGCCATAATTTAAGATATTTTGCAGGGGTTTTAGAGGGCAGGTTTAAATACAGTGTCAGTGCACTTCATTGTACCATTGTTCCTAGCATCAGCTTGTATAGGCATGAGAGAAGAATAAGGCCAATACTCCTGTACAGACCCAGTACAACTCTCATGCACAGAAAAGGCACTGCCAACCAGTGGGCTCCCTCTGTGCCCAATTAATGTGCACATTACTGCATCATACTACAGACCTAACAAGCAGAATGTAAAAAAGGAGGTTTATGTAAATGTAACTGGGATACAGTGGGAGAATACAGTGTTTTATTATCATTGGAAAGTTCTTGAGAGCTGACAGACCAGTATGTACATGGGTAATGTATCCTAGGAACAGATGTGCAATGCAAGTGAACAAGGACACTGGCACAGGCATTAATGAAAGTGCTTTGGCATATGCACTGTGGTTGTATGAGGGGGAAACCAACAATTGTGGAGTGGGGGCTGTGTATTATAATGTGCATATAATGAATGTTATTAGCAAACAATGCATCTATGGGATGCAGTTATTTTTTAACCACACATACAAGGCAGTGAGCTCTCCGAATGCATTCTCAAATGCAATGCTGTCTATAGTACTCAGCTCTGTGTGGAACTCCAAACTGTACTAAATGCGACAAAAAAGGGGTTAAAATAAACTAGTGTGAAAAACAGGTAATGAGCAGAATACAGAATCCATCCCCCACTGCAGCACATATATACTGTATAGTACTGTACATATATATGCAATTCCCACATAATGATTCTTTCCATTTTTCTAGTCACTTAGTCACTCGCTGCTAAACATAAAATTTTAATAACTTTAATCATTTTTAAATTTCTACCTTGCAAGGGACTTATCTTAACAACCGACCAGTGCTGATTTAATCATTGCGGAAAGTCCTCCTGAAAGTACAGTTCACATGGACATGCAGGCAGTGTGAAAACAAATGGAAGGTAAACTTGTGATCAGACAAAAATGATTGCAGAGGGGCTAACGTTACACAGGTTGAAGTTGTATAGAAGTGGGCTAAGTCTCACCACAGTTATTCTCATTGTTATAATTCTGAAATATTTATTGACAGTAAAATCCAATACATCTTATAGGGGGGCTTCCTTTCCTAGCAGATATATTCAAGCTCATTCAAATAACTGATACCATTACAAACAAAATCTAATAAAATAACTACCTTTTGCACAAATCCTGCATGTAGAAAGACATGATGTCTGGTGATTTTAATAGAGTGAGCTCTAATACATTTTCTAGGCAAAATGACCCCCCTATAAGATGCCCAACTGCTGCATGAAGAGAGAATGAAGAGAAACAGATGCAGAGAGGGATAGTGAAGATAAACTTGATTATTTCAGAAATGGTACAGAATATTTAATTGACTGTATTTGTCAATTAAATAAATTAATAAAACTTCTTATTTCAGTATGCTGAAACTTATATAGAATTTAAATTTTCACCTTAGTTCCCCTTTAAAAATGTAGGTTGCAGAAGAAACCTTTGTAAATGTATCTGTTTTCTCCAAAATGTCTAAATGTTTTTACATGTCCACCATCATTGCTCAAGGTACCCACTCTAGAAATGAGCCTAAGGAATATGTGCTGTCCCCTACATGCATTAAATAACTCTGTGTAGGAGCATAAAATGAATCGGTACTTCCAGGGAGACTTTTAGCATTTATTAATTTTGCTTTGGTTCCAGCCTTCCCTTCCAAAGGGCTTATTTATGACTGCATATATACTGATATGATATATATATGATATACTGCTGACATTTGATGAAACGTTATTCATTTTTTTGTACCGGTAATTCTTTATACAAATTTAATTACATTTAAAGGAAAACTATAACCCCAAAATTAACAATTAAGCTACAGATAGTTTACATCATATTAAGTGACATATTAAAGAATCTTACCAAATTGGTCTATATATTTAAGTAAATATTGTCCTTTTACAACTCTTGCCTTGAGCCTCCATTTTGTGATGGTCTGTGTGCTGCCTCAGAGATCACCTGACCAGAAATACTGCAGTTCTAACTGTAAGAGGAAGAAGTGTTGAAGCAAAAGACAGAACTCGGTCTGCTAATTGGCTCATGTGACCTAACAAGTTTGGTTTGTTGGTATGTTTGTGTGCACAGTGAATTGTACGATCCCAGGGGACGGCCCTTATTTTTTAAAATGTCAATCTTCTATTTATGATTACCCAATCGCATACTACTAGAAAAGTATACTATTATGAAAATGGTTTATTTACATGAAGAATGGTTTTGCATATGAGCTGTTTTATGCAATATCTTTTTTATAGAGACTTACATTGTTTGAGGGGTATAGTTTTCCTTTAAATATAGAAAAGAACAGAAAAAAAAGAGAAGAATAAAGACGTAGACATTGCGTATGTAGCTATAAAACAGCAGGAAAGGAAGAACCTTATCAAAGTACAGCTTATTCTGTTTAACATCAGTTTTAGTGAGAAATATCTTGAGAACAGATATGACTATTATATCAAAAGCAAGACAATTAGCCCTGGCATAACTACAGAGGAAGCTGACCCCGCAGCCATGGGGGTGTTTGGTTTGCTTGAGTCACCCAACATCTTTTAGCATTTTTTTTGCACACACCGGGGTCACTTGCGATTTCAAGCGAAATTTGCCAGGGGGCCCAGGCCACACTGACAACTAGTGTAAGTAGAATCATAGCAACCAGGTTATTAATTTCTGGTTGGTTTTAGTAGGCATTTCATTCTTAAAAATTGTTCTTGATTGGATATACTCATGTGGTGCTTCTCCCACAACTCACCTCACCTAAACTAGGAACTGTGCTAACTTATTGAAATAAGGATTCCAGAGACAGAATGGAATAGAAACACACTGGCACATGTAATGAATGATTGGCCTCATTGGAAGAGACAGAAGGGTGTATTATGTGTTCATTCTCCTTGATCTCTCTTCTGTATTCGATGGCCTAGATCATAAAATATGAATCAGGCATTTAAAAGAATTCGGATGACTAAAGGCAGAGTTCTTAATTGGCTAAAATTCTTCCTGGTTGACAGATCACAGAAAAAGCCATCAGTGATATAATCAAATATCCAGTGTCACAATCATGTGAAGTGACACAGAGTTCTATTTCATCTACCTTCTTAGCACCAATAATGATTCCACAAGATAATACAGTCAGAGAGTATGGTCTCAGCTACAATCCCAATGCAAATTACTAACTGAATGCTTTAATGAGTTGGTATTTTAATCATTTTAAGTACCAAAGGGGAGAGCCGGTGCAGACTGGCAGATCTGTAGATTCTGGCAAAAAACACAGGGGCTATTGTAAGATCCCATAGACAGACAGTATTTTTGGGCCTATGTGGGGTTATTTAGGCTTATGTGTACTTGAAATTTTGTAGTCTGTTAATGGGTAGATGGAAGCGATGACTTTGAAAGATAATGCACTGCACAGAATAACGGGGAGGGCAGAGATAACACTTAGGCAGGGAGTCTGCAAGGCTGTAATGGTAATGTTGGTATTAACAGAGATTCATGCATTATGTATATAAACAATGTTAAAGTGAAGTAGTTGAGCAAACTTCCTGATTTAAAATGTTTATTTTAAGGTTAATAATTTCCAGCTATTTAGAAACATACCTCAAGCAAATGGGAAAAGGGGAAGAAAAATAAAATGATATGAAGTGTAGGATCAGAATTCAGTTGATGTTTGGAATCTCTTAAACAATTCTGTCCAGCTTTTTCCAAGAACTTATAATAAGTATTTGCTAAGCCATATGTCCATTAGCCAGAATATATTCAGTATCATTTCATACAAAATAGTGAGTGAGGTGAGTGCAGGCTTCAACTGGGTTTGACTGGTTTCACAGAGTTACATTGCATCCCAGTCAAGGGCATTTGCATCAGCCCTTCCTTATTTTAAATTTTTTAAATGATTTTATTGGGTAATGTTCTTCATTTGCAAAGTCCTACCACACTGCAAAATGTGTACATCCTCTTTAATAAGGTAGCAGAGTGGCAACATCCTGCATTGAACTTCTAGTTTTGCACAGTTTAGTATCATTAGCAAAACGAAGACTGTACTTACAATGCCAACATCAAGGTCAAAGGACCAAGGACTGACAACTCCACTAACACTGGTCCAATTGAAAAATGTTTCATTTGCCACCACTTTATAAACTATCCTTCAACTAGTACAATTTTTATGTTCCAGGCCAATCAGTAACCGTCTGTGTGGTAGCAAAATCTAAGTAGATCACATTCACTGCTGCCCCTAATGTCTAGGTTGCTGTTCATCTCCTCAAAAAAGGTAATTAAAGGGGGAACCATCACCCTAACATACAATTCCAAATTCTATTTTATGATGTTAGTCAAGCAAAATAAACTTCACTTACATTGTATAAATTATTTCAATCTTGCTACTTTTAGTACTGGAAATCAGGAAGGCAGCAGACTTTTTGCGGACAGTTACTGTAAATCATGCCAACATCTTATATGCCAGAAAAGGGGACCTGATGTCCATGCCCATGCACTGGCTACACAATTAGATGTTGAAGACAGAGGGGGAATGTGAGGAGTGCAGTGACTTCTAGGAAGTGCAGAATGGAAAGTGAAAGTATTTGCTTGCCCTGATTCTATGCCTAATCCATAAAGGGAGGGGCAGACAATATGTGATTGACAGCAGAGAGTTTAAAACGAGTTTATAACTGTTAATAAAAACAGAATTTGGGTTTCATGTTTAATTTAAAAAGGACTTTAATTATACAACTTGTTATCTCTGGGTGACAGGTCCCCTTTAAATTAGTATGGCGAGAGCTACTGCACTTATAACGATGCAGGCACAAAAGGTATTATGATTTGTAATGTACACAAGTATATCATCCCTAATCACGAATGTCAAACTAACAGGCCTTCTGTTTTCAGGCTTAGAGTTGAATCCCCTTTTGAATAATTGCACATTAGCAATTTACCAATCTCTCAGCATTATACCAGACATCAATGAATTCTGAAAAATTAAGTAAAGTATTTTGGCAATCACTGAGCTGGGCTCATTTAGTACCCTGGGATGAAAACCATCCAGTCCTGAATCTTACTTTCACATGTTCTAGTCTCTTTTGAATTTCCTCCTGAGTCAAACAGCCATCAATGGTTAAATTATTTAGATTGGGTCTATTAAAAATTAAGTCTTAATTTGCTGGTTCCTCAAAGAATAACAGTTTGGAATATCTGCTTTTTCCCTGTTCTCATCAGCCAAATTACCTCCCTCGTATACAATTTTTTTTCTCCTAACCACCTCTACTGAGCTCAGTTTAACCATTACGTGCTCAACCACAGCAGAACTTTTTATTAAAGTGTGTAAACCTGCATTATGCATTGCATGAACTTTACAGCATGCATGTCTTGTTTGCAGATGTCAATGTTACTGATGATGTGTCAGAGGGAAAATGGCCACTGGGTGAAAGCTGCTATTTGTTTTAGGAAAATGTGATGGTGCTGGCAAATGGAGGGGGTAAATGCAGTACAAATGATGTGACTTGGGTGGGGAAGATATACCTAACTTGTATACATGGTAGAAAAAAGTCGCCTTTACATGTCCTTTAACTGATAGAAGCGGTCTCTGCATAGAGAACCAATATAAGACTTTGATTAGTTTTTAAACCAAAGTTATATAAAAGTTGCAGTGAAAGAAAACAGCAGGGACACAAGGCAAGACAACAAAATAATCAGAGGCTAGAATAAAAACAGCAATCTTCACACACAGCCACCCACAAGGTAAAGTATAGTATTTTAGAAGGTTAAACACATATAAATATCCCCCAGCAAAAGATGTATCATCGGACACATCAAATCATCACAAGAGTTACTCCCACTCTCCCCAGCACTCAGTATCCTATAATTTTAGGTTTTCAAGGTAGAAAAGAAACTGGAATTCCATAAAGACATATACATTTCAAGCAGATTCATCAAAATGTCAAATTAGGGTTTAACACAGGAAATTCCACCTACTTTCTATGGCTATGCATTCCTATTCTGATAAATACCAACAGAAAAGTACCTGGAACAGCCACTGCCTCCTCCGATTCATAAGTGGGCACATTATTATAACTGCTGTCACACATGTCCCATTTAAAGTAAATAAATGGGAGACAACAGTAGCAGACTTGGATACTACTGGACAATATAGCAGGTATCCACAGCCCTATGGCAAATCACATACATCATTTTCTTTGCTGGTATATATACTCCAAAAGGAAACCTGTTCTGCTTAGTAGCATAGTGTAGGCTGTGCAAAAAAAAACAGTACAAGTACAATACTCTCAGGACCTATGATTCTAATTTAGTTTTTGTGAATGTACAAGCGATGCAAACATAATGCTTGTTACACACTTGTTCCAATAGTGCTGGAAGGCACTGTAGAGCCTGTAATAGCACCCTTTCACAAAAATTTCCTTCAAGGATGATGAGCCCCAGGGATACACTTGACCAAAGTACCTTGAAAGTGTTAGTATCACTTTTAAAACATTTAAACGCCCTTATTAATTCACAAAAAGAATTATAGGAATACACGATTTTAGAAATAGTGGAGATCTAACCTTACACTTAGTGGTGGTATCAGCACTGCAATAAAACAATGGAAATAACTCAAGATAACAGTAAGCAACCACCAAACAATTACCAGCTCTGAAAAAAAAATAAACTCCACAGTATTAACCCCAAATCATGAGTCTTTCTTGCATAATTGATACAAGACGAATATTGCAAAGTCTGCCATACAACCAATGGAATATGTAATATGCAGCATATAATTTTTTTTTATTGTGGGCACTTGAAAGCATCTTAGTATGGATTATTTAACCATTTAATCCAAGAGCAAGCGTAATGGAATATCAATTATAGTGATAAACATTTCTGTCTCAAGCTCATTATGTCATTTTACCAGCCTTATTCAAGAATAGTACATATTACATGCAAACCTCAACAGCCTCACACCCTTATTATAATAAGGGTAGTTATAATAAATATATCATTGGTCCTGGTGCCTTTGCACTACCGAGCCCTCTTAATTGGTAACTTTGGGTATATAGCAATTTCTTAGTACATGTATACAGTAACGCGGTCAGTTTTTATTTCAAAGTTGCATAACATTTGGTGCTTCATAAATTTGTAGTAATAATAATATCTTAAATGTAGCCCACTACCAATGATTTATGGCATTTAGATGAACTGGGACTTATGCCTTTTGAATTTCTGTTTGAAGAACTGCAAGTTAGATTAAGAAGAGTTTTGGCACAAGATGAAAGTACTTTTCAACTTGCACAGAATTCGGGAAAATATACAATGTAAATCTGACATTTCAAAATACACGGGGCTGCTCCCTTTGTTGTGGCCTATTAAAATTTTTTAAGAAAACTGGCATATCCATATCAGTAAATATTGCCCATTTACACCTTTTACCTTGTGCCACCATTTTGCAATGCTGTGTGTTGCTCACTCAGATCACCTGACTGGATATAAAGGAAGTTCTAACTGTAACAAGAAGCACTATAGGTACACACAACTCTGTCCATACATTGGCTGATGAAACCTACATTATGGGGTCTATTTATCATGCTGTGTAAAAAGTGGAGTGAAACATTACGAGGCAGACTTTAGTACTTAAAGGCATTTTGTCATGATTTGTATGATGTTTTTATTTCTAAATTAAACTGTTTACACTGCAAATAATTCACTCTACAATATACATTTCATTCCTGAACCAGCAAGTGTAGTTTTTTTTTTTAAATTGTAATATTAGTGTGTAGGCAGCCATCTTAGGTCCTTTTACCTGGTCATGTTCTTTCAGAAAGAGCCTGCACTTTAGGATGGAACTGCTTTCTGGCAGGCTGCTTTTTCTCCTACTCAATGTAACTGAATGTGTCACAGTGGGACCTGGATTTTACTATTGAGTGCTGTTCTTAGATCTACCAGGAAGCTATTATCTTGTGTTAAGGAGCTGCTATCTCGTTACCTTCCCATTGTTGTTAGACTGCTGGGGGGGAGGGAGAAGGTGTTATCACTCCAACTTGCAGTACAACAGTAAATAGTGACTTTATCAGAGCCAAGTCATATGACTGGGAGCAGCTGGGAAACTGACAGTATCTCCAGCCCCATGTCAGATTTCAAAATGAAATGTAAAAAAAAATCAGCTCTTTTGAGAAACGGATTTCAGTGCAGAATTCTGCTAGAGCAGCACTATAGACTTGTGTGTTTTGAAAAACATTTTTTTTCCTATGACAGTATCCCTTTAAAATATCAGTTTTTTTACAAGGGACCATCCAATGGTAAATACTAGAAATGTATATTTTTATTCATATGTTTTAGAGGCCTGCAATGTGAAGGGGTATAGTTTCCCTTGAAGCCCTGCTGTTTTTAAAATGTATAAACAAAAAGTAAATGCATGGACAGACATCCAGAAATGTAGTAACTTTATAGTCAGGAGTGGTGGGGTCTCGGAGTCACTGCTACGTATCCAAGAGGCACGTTGCACACTTGCCCTTTTCCACTATATGGTTGCTCTGTGCTCTATTTTACTTGTAAAGTTGGTACCCATAACTGGTACACTCCCAGCAAGGCAACAGGGATGGGATAGGTCTTTGCCGCAAGGATTAGGCATATCTGTATAACTGTTACAATGAATAAAGGCAGCCTTAGCAGTTTACAATCCAGAGCACTGCAAGGCAGATTCAGAGAATCTCAGCTACACAATTAAACATTTCTCTGGAGGATGCTCTCGCTCTCACATACATAGCTTTCTTTCCCTCCCTTTAAGAACTAAACCATAAAAATGAATATGTCTAAATATGTCATATTTTATATACTTATTGCACCAGCCTAACATTTCAGCTTCTCAATAGCAGCAATGTGCTGTATATTCTTGAGTCGGTCACTAACCACAGTAACAGAAAGCAGCACAGAGCATGTGCAGAAAAGCAGCAGAAAAGAAGATGGGGAGCTACTGAGGCATATTTGGAAGTACAGATCTTTGCTGTTAAAGGGCTGGTTGCCTTTGGCTGGTGTAGAAGCCCCAAAGATAATTTACAAGATTTCTAGCCTAATTCTTTAGTCAAGCTTTCGTTCTCCTTTAAGTCTACAATGCCCCAGCATGTGGAAATGCACTGGCAGAGTTCATTAGCCATTGCCCCTGTGGTGTCCAGCATAGAGTGCATTAGCGTCTCCGAAACAGTTTCACTACAGCGCCTAACCTCACCCTGAACTCTCCCTAACTGGCACACGATCACCTGGTGCTCTTCCCCAAATACTCCTCGTCAGGACCACAGAGTGCTCTCAGTCCTAGAGTCAGACGTTACCGCAACTCCTATCTCACTTCTAAGCATTCAAGGTACAGCCTCCCATCCAGTCTGGCTTTGCAGATGCCCGTCTTCCCACTTGATATTCTTAGGCCAGTCATGCACTGTCTTATACAGATTCCTGCAGCGATATTACCCTAGGGTTGGTGTCTCCTGCTGGCTGAAGTGAACATTGCCCAACTATTTACATTGCAAAATAAAATAGATTCACCTCCCTACTTTTTTATTCTTCTGCTCTTTCTTGCCTTCTGTATTTTTCTTCTCCAGTCTCTACTATTAACCTACCAGCCCTTAAGAGACATGTGAACTGCATCCACAAGTCATGCGTTTTACCAGCTCAGATTGGGTACTCGCCTTAAAACCGGAGGCAACATCATTTGTGCTGAAAGAGAAGAAAGAAAGGGAGGGGAGGAATCTATTTTAAAACCTTAATAACCAAAAGTCTATTTCAGCTTGTACAGTGAGGTCTGTTACACAGAAAAATCTCCCATTTATTTACTGTTAAATGACATAATGTACAACCACTTCCAGCTACATGTATTACTGTAATAAAAAAAAAAAAAAACTTTTTAATTTCACATAACCACATTTTCTAAACTTTCTGTTTCCCTGCACTCCAGCTTGTATACAAGGAGCCATGGTTTATTTCTATTTTCTACTGTAGCTAATTGGCATGTGGTGATAGGAAGAAATGTTTTATCACCATTGCATATTCTAGATGTTTATCTCTCATTTATCTTACCATTTCGAAATGAGTCCTACTGTCTTTGTCCGTTAGCAGAGAAGTCTTCATTTTGGGAATACATTAGACATTTCTTCCTACCATATCAGATAAGAAAGCAACTTGCAGCCTGGATGGGTCTTGTAGTATAGGGGGGGTCTGGTCAGTCAGGAGTGGTGGGGTCAGAGGCACGTTGCACACTTACCCTTTTCTACTATGTGATTGCTCCATGTTCTATTTTGCTTGAAAAGTCCGGATAGCTACACCTATAACCGGTACATTCCCTGTACAGCAGGGATAAGTCTTTGCTGCAAGTATTAGGCATGTTATTACACACTGAACTTTCTTAAACAATTATCATGGATTGTATAACCTAGTGTCCGTCTTATACGAAACATTCTATGTCTTCAACATTGTCTATAAATAATAGTCCTGTATATAAACTATACCATTATAGTCCATCTCTGAACCAGACAGCTTTGGAGAATACCTGCTACATTAATTTGCACCACCAACTGGGTGAGGTTTTTATTTTTTGTTAACTTGTTTTTTACTTTCCTTTGGGGGTTTAAAAGTAACACCATGCATGCCTAGAGAACTAGCTGAATTAATTTTCTTTCAAGTATGATACTACTGTGTCCAATGAACTTCTACTAAAACAGTGCCAACAAAGAGTGAAGGGTATTGGATATGTGTAATCCCATTAGATGTCATGCAAGGACCAATCATGATTAGATTCATTTTCCAGTTTAGCTCAAGATTGTTTGTGATTACAGTAATAGGCAAACAGTAAATTTACCATAAAGCATATTCATTCCCTTCACATTGGGTTTACTTCCCCTTTAAATAATGTTTGTTTGTTTTTTTAAGCAGGTCAGCCTAACAGAGCATATACCATATACAAACACATACAAATGTAACATTGCAAACACATCTACCTGTATATTCAAGTATTCATGCACAATTTTAACAAAAGAATAACTCAATAAAACATTATCTGCAGCGCTTTTAATTACTTGCATTTGTCAGAAGGTAGCAGGGATCTATATAACAATGGCATACAGAGAGGGCGAGATGGCAGCTATGTGTTGCCTTTACCAGTGTAAATAGAGTCTGCAGCAAAATAAATAAAACATTAAAAAAAAAATTCTACTAACATGAATTGTATTTTGCACCATGGTTCTTGACAGGGCAGGTTATGGATTCTACAGATTAAGGCACAAATACATTTGTGAATTCCTCCTTGTTATCTGGCCAGCAGATTTTTAGAAGGAAATAATACAATCTTTACAGTCTCATTCTTTTATATAATTAGGTAGCACAAACATCCCCTGGCTGCATTCAAGGTACTGAGAAATCAGATCAGGTCAGTTCAGATCTGCTTCATGTGTTCCTCATCTTTCAGACATTTGGCAACATCAAAATGGCTCATATTCATCCAATGATCCGCAGTCAGAATGGAAGGGGGTTGCTGAACACCTTTAACTATGCACCATTCTGAATCATAAGCAATCAATAAAAATTGCTGAAATGTTACAACAATAAATCATAAAGGTCTTCTGGAAATAAAGAGGGCTGCCACCTTCCACACAGTTCTTGGCATTCCTTCTGATGGGAAGCAGTTGCCTGTACCATTTAGCACTTTCTCATAAAATGCTTTAAGATATGCTGCTCCAGAATGTGTTTCAGGTTCCTTTAAAAACAGAGGGTACATTTACTCTGCAAATCCCCTCCTTTAAAAACAATTACATTCTTATAAAAAGCGTTAAATAAAAAAAAATACTGTAATAAATTGATTGAGAAGGTATAAAAGCAGGACACATCAGGCAGCATCCTTTGATGTAGAAAACGAGTTCAGTGAAGATCTTCAGTGAAAAACCTAAACGGTTTCCAGTGTGTTGTAGTTTTGAGCCCTTTCGTCATTTTTGAGTAATGCACATACAATAATGCCTGCAACTTCACGTTGCCTTATTCTAAATCTGGTGCATCATCATCATCATCTGAAAGACAGGGGAAAAAGTTAGACTTATCAAGTATCAGTTTCCACTGCCCATTGACATTGGATTACACCACTTTCATGTAAGGCTTTAGAACTTACTAAAAGTCATTTCAGTACAGTGACAGTACAGGAGGGCTGACAAAGTCAATTATCAATGTGGCCAGAGACTAAGGGGCATATTTATCAAAACATTCCTATGGGATTTTTAGAATTGCATTCGTTCATTGTTAAATATGCTTCTAAAAATCCCACAGAAATGAATAGAAAGTGGGGGAATTTTTTTACAGTACACTCTAATCTCACGTTTTTCTAAATCTGCCCCTAAATGAGCACGTTGGCAGTTATAGGCTCCATTATCTGAAAACCCACTATCCAGAAAGTTAAGAAATACGGTAAGGCCATCTCCCATAGAATCCATCTTAATCAAATAATTGATTCTCTCTGTAATAATAAAACATTACATTGTACTTAATTATAACGGAGATATAAATAATCGTTATTGGAGGAGAAACAATTATATTGGGAAAACCCCAGGTCCAAACAGACTGGATAAAAGGATAAGTTGTGGATCTACATGGTCCCCAGTGTAATCCACTTGTAGGCTAAAGGTGGCCATAGATGCATAGATAATATCGTACAAATGAATTTTCGTACGATATTCAGTGTGTGTATGGTGGGAAAAGAGCCGACCAATATCGGCAGAAGACTTGGATATCTGTCAGCTCGTCGATCAGGCTGGACGGAAAATTTTGACCGGGTGCCTTGACGGCACCCAAACATCGGCCATTGTTAGTGCTGAATCGTCAGATACAGGTAGAATTCTATTGTTTCTACCTGTATATCTTGACGATTCAGCTCTACACTTGTGTATTGAAACTAACTAAGAAAGATCATAATTGTTACATTTATGACAGGTAAATTTATGAGAGGTAAACAAGTTAGGGACCACTGTGTGGGTTTTACCTTGATGTGGTATGGTGGCTTATCAACTTTATGATTATAACTGTGTAACTAAAAAAAAACCCTGTCTTTGTGAACACATGCACTTGCATATATACTGAATTACTTGGACAGGGGCCCAGGGAATGTGCACTGACCAATTTGGCTATGTCGGTAGCACTTCCCCAATACTTAAATACATTTTTACTTAGCATGGGAGTGCTCCCACAACCCCCCTTTGCATTTGAAGGCACCCAAAGATCAGCCATTGTTACTGCTGAATCATTAGATACAGGTACAATTCTATTGTTTCTACCTGTATCTGACAATTCAGCTCTACACGTGTGTATTGAAACGAACAATCTTTCTTGGAAAGAACTTTTCCAAGAAATAAGCATAGATATACAAGCTCCAAAAAAGAAGCCTACAGGCAATCTTATATTAGGTTAAATGGGGCAAATTATGATAAACAAGTCTGAGATATGTGTAGCAGCACTGAAGCCAGGTGTTTTTTTTTTATACCTACACCTTCAATATGACATTGTCTTAGGGATCTTACAAAATATGGCAGAAAAACAGGAAAATATTTGGATAAGTGTGACCGAAAAGAATGAAGTAAAAGCCTCTTTTCATTAGATCTTGACTTTGTTTCTAAAGAATACTGTATAATAATTCATGTGGTGCTTATAGATCTTTGTCTAGTTTAAACCTGCCATTAGTCTTTGTTTAACATTGTGTAACAATGAAATTTAATGACGAATGTCTTGCCTAGAGGGTTTGGCACAACCGGATATTACTAAAAGCAATGCAAAAACAGAATGTAGAATGCAGGCACCAGTCATAGGAATGACAAGGCTCTAAAAAGCAAACGTTGTAAACCAAAAACTACATTTGTCAGTACTAAACACATTTGTCAGTACTAAACAAAAATTAAACAAAATATTTGAAGTTAGAATGACTGAAATGTTATGCTAGTGCTCAGTATATTTTGACTAGATTATTTTACCATAAAAAAGCAATTGTTTTATAAGCATCACAGTCTTAACATGACAGCTTTAAAGCACACATCTGCATCCTGTAACATGATCTGTGAACCTTTATAATGGAGATACTTGTTTATATAAAACACTGTGCCACAGGAAAAAGACAAAGCATGGACAGGAAGTGTTGAGGAAGTAGCCTTACCCTCTCCAGCTGAAGTCACTTTGAGAGGCTGCATGGCTGGAAAACAAGAGAACAAGGATTGGAAAGAGAATATATTAGAAGGATAGGGATCCATATAGGAAAAATAAAAATCCCCTAATTGTATAGGAAACAAAGAATACTGTATGGTGCTGGCTTTATTTAGGGTTAAAAAATATAATCTTTAAAAATGTCCCCTTCAACGGAGCTCCCTATAGATCTGCTACGGTCACTGCACGGGTTTCTATGAAGGGTCACTACCAGAAGCACAGTAGGAGGGGGAGAGACAATCAAACACACAAACAAAGTCAGGCTTCGTTTTCCTAACAGGTCCGCCTAGCTGCTGATTCCGATTCTTGTTTTTCCACACAATATGTCTCATTTAAATGGTCAACCAAGTAGGATTGCAAACTTAAGAAAGTCTAAAGCTAGCCATAGACGCAACGATCCGATGTATTGACGATCGTACGATTTTCAGTGGGAGACTGTCACAAGCTTTGTCAGACATAACTATCGTACGATTGCTGTCAGGGGCAGGACATTGGCGGATCTGTTCTTTTACTACTTTATTTGATTGGAATGGTAAGACTTTGATCTGAATGGTTAGTGGTGGGTCAGGAGATGGGAAAGTCCGATCGTACGTTGATTCGTACGATCGGATCATTGCGTCTATGGCCAGCTTAAAGCTAGGGCACATGCATACATCTTGATGTGTTAAACAGAGGTTATTTGATTAGCCTGGGCCCTTTTTGTAAAAAAAAAAAAGAAAAACAGGATGAAAATAGAGGCAGGGGGCTACTTGCATAGCTTAACACTGTAGGAAAATGTTGCCTCAGTTGCTGTGATTAAATCACCACAGTGGAAAAATAAATGTAAAGAAATGGTGCAGATGAAAAAATAGATATAAAGATTTTCAGGAAAAAGAAGCAATATATTTTTGGATACTATAGCATGGCTTTTACCCGTTTTGAGTTCTCCATTTTCCTCATGTTCTTCATTTCCTGTATGAAACAAGAGAATTTTACAAAAATGTCACAATATCTGCCACAAATCACCCAATGATTCTCTCATGTTACATCCCCAGGAGCATTGTAATATCCTCACTAGAAAAAAATGAATTACAATGCCAGCTTTATACAAGAATAACAGATGAGAGCATAGTACCTGCATCCTCCTGTTCTTCCTCACATGTTTGTTTCAGGTGTTTTCTGCATACACAAGTCAGAGCAACCAGCAGACATAGCAAACAAATAGATAGCCCCACGGTCACCCAAAGAACCACTGGAGGGAATGAAAGGTGCTGACCTTTGAAAGAAATAGGCAATTATAATACATGGCTTCCACTGTAACAAACACTTGAAAATGTGACAAAATATAGATATCCTTGCAACACAATGCTTTACAGCAGCAGGGTTCAATGGGCAAGGGTACTCTGGATAATAGGTCTGTTACAAACTTACCAGTGACAGTAAGGGATGCATGTGTCACCTCTTGTAAGACAGGATTAAATACAAGGCAGGTGTAAGTATCACTTGTCTCCAGAATGACACTTAAAGAACTCTGGACATGGAACAGACCTTTCTCATTAGCCACCTGTGAAGTTGTGACATTTTCGGTCATGTTTTGTCCATCACCATTTTGCCAGAGTATATTGGCTTCTGGGTATCCATCATAGGTATGGCACGTCACGGTCATTTGATCACCAGGTTTCAGTGCTTCACTGGGTTCCAAATGCAAAGTAGGCTTGGTGAAAGGAGCTGCATTTTGGAGGAGGAAGAACAGAGAGACCACACTAGTGCATATGTGACAATGGTTGCTGAAATATAACTGTCACAAATTCTGCTAATGGAAAAATGCTGAAAATCAGTGTAATTTACATTATATGTCTGGACAATCACACAATCCAGTTAAGTCATGTTTCCTTTGCTTAACTAAACCAAAATAACAGTTATGATGTAGAAGTCAAATTAGTCTCTGGAGTGTGAGAGCAGTGTGACAGCATCTTATTTAATTAAGCATAGCCTAGGTTCAATGACTTGGCTGACAAATGTCACTGCATGATCAAATATCTGCTTTACAAACAGTGTGTAAGTAGTCTCATTAAGTAAGGGAGAAAATACATATTACAATTCTTATACTCACCCCCAACCAGTAGGCTCACAGAAGCAGAGCTTGAATTCTGGACATTAACAAAGCAGATATAGATGCCTTCATCAGTCAGTCGGACTCGTTGGAGCAGCAGAGACATGTTGCCCTTGGACAGTTCTTCATGGAAGAGGCCAATTCGGTCCTTATATTGTGGGGATTGGTTTTCTTGTAGATCTTCTCCCAAAACAAAGCCATAGTCCTGCTGCTGGTTTGGCAACTTCCAAAACACACTAAGATTCTTGGTGGAGAAGCCTTCTGAAGGAGTGAATCCACAGGGTAAAATGACATCTTTATCCAGCAGCCCTATGACCGGTAACTCTGGTACACGCAGGTCAATGGCCTCTGAAGTAAGTTGAAATAAAAGTGACGGTTATAGGAATTTATCAGTAGCAAACACTTGCAAATTGCAACTATTAAGATCAGTTAGTGAACATACACTGTATTTTGCTGGAATAGTCTTGGTCTACTGCGTAGTAACATCAAGTGGCATGCACAGAGATGGAGCAGAGCTTAAAGGACCAGTAACATAAAAAAATTCGCAAAGCTTTTATTAAGAAATTACTTACCGAATCTCTGCATGCGCTCCTCTTCAGAACGGCGACAGGGCGACGATCCATTGTGCGGCGCTCGATTTCTCCTTCCTGGCTATCTCCTATAGAAGGCAGGGAGGAGAAATCGAGCGCTGCACAATGGAAAAAAACAAATTCTTTTAAAAAAAAAAAAATTATGTTACTGGTCTTTTAATGAAGTATCAGTCACAGCATGCCACAATGTATATACCATAGGAGCAATTGCTATTCCATGGTCACGGACTGGGGATGTCTGCTTCTACCAGGGAGTACAGGGGGTGAAATATGAAGTGGTTGTGCCTCTGCCTATACAGATTTCTGGCTGTTCATCTCACAGACTGGTATTTAATATGCCACCAAAATCCTTTAAGCAGTGCCACGATAGTTTGCCTATTTACACTTTTTATACATCTTATGGGCACATTTTACAACAGAATTCATTCAGAAACTTTCAGTACACTGTGCCACATCTTAGGCGATTAATAATAGGCCAAATTTTGGGAGAGTGCATGGTCCTGTTCTGAATATTATGCATCACTGCAACACTATACCAAATGTCTAGGAAACACATGTGCCACCCATAATGATTGTAAATTAGGAGTATTAAAATGCTTGAAAATTAGCTAGTGGGGGAAAAGCAAACAACTGTGTACAGGGGTGGTTCTCCTTTAAATTAAAATTTAATATAAGCTACATCTTGCTGAAATAAGAGATTTCTAAATATAATCAATTATTCTGTAACATAAAAGTTACCATTCACTATCCCCCTCTGAGCAACCTGTCTCTCTTCATTGTCTTCATGCAGTAGGTGGAGTCAGTTTTTGATTGACAGTTAGGTCTAATATATCCTTTTGGATGTTCATTTTTTTTTGGAGTTTGTTTTTTTTTTTAAGCTTTTTATTTGCCTTCCTTATCTACATCTTTCCAGCTTTGAAATGGGGGTCACTGACCCCAGCAGCCAGAACAATTGCTCTGTGAGTTTACAATTTTCTTATTGAGCCTTTTAATTCCTTATCTTTCTAAACAGTACATCTCCTATTGATATTCCAGTTCAGTTTCTCATTCAAACCACTGCCTGGTTGCTAAGGTAAACAAGACTCTAGCAACCAGATAGATGTGGAACAAAAAGCGAAATAACTAGGGATGCACCAAATCCACTATTTTGGAATCGGCCTTCGCAAAAGATTCGGCAGAATACCAAACCCTAATTTGCATATGCAAATGTGTATATGCAAATTAGGGGTGGGAGGGGAAAACATTTTTTTCTTCCTTGTTTTGTGACAAAAAGTCACACAATTTCCATCCCTGTCCCTAATTTGCATATGCAAATTAGATCCGTCTGAATCCTTCATCCAGGCCGAACAGAATCCTAATTTGTCCTGCTGAAAAAGGCCGAATACTGTCCGAATCCAGAATTCGATGCATCCCTAGAAATAACTGAAAAACCACGAAAAATAATAAATGAAAACATTTGCAAATTGTCACAGAATATGAATGTATGTCACAATGAAAAATAATTTGAAGGTGAACAACCCCTTTAAAAAAAAATTCTGTCTGCCGTGGGAAAAAAAAAAAAGACAAGAAATTTAGCTTGTATTGCACTTTCAGTTCCTTTGTAGTCTTTCTGGACACAATTTGTTCCTTTCAGGTGTTTCCTATCATTTCTAGTTACGCCACTGAACCCTAGCAGCCTATTTGTTGTTATGGATAACATTTGCCAATTTTGCTACATAATCATTGTTAAAAATAATATGAATAAGACACCATTACTAATTTAGCCAAGGCAGATTCATATTAACCATAATCATGCAAACTTTCATTTACCATTTCAGACAGTCTTCACTATGCTAAAAGCACTTAAAGCAGTACGAATTTGCTGCTTTTGGGTTCCTGCACTGGTGATCATATTTAAACTTTATTTATATAGCAGCAACATATTCCGCCGTGCTTTGCAGAGATCAGGACCTCGGCTTACAGCCTAGGATCCATCACATTCACTATAATTATTTTTATTACAATCTTATTAATCTACATGTATGTTTTATTGTATGTTTGGGGAGATTAACATTTGTTAAAAATTTATTTTTACATCAAAACTTTCCTGATAAAAGTGAGACTTACCAGACAAAGAGAGGAGTAGTAGCAAGCACAGTGCAGCCATGTCCTGGTATTTCTAGGATCAGGAACTGGGGAAATAAGTGATAAGTAACATCAGAAACTTGTAATTCAAGAGAAAACAGGTGGTAAAGGTGCCAACAATAATCCAGAAATGTAGAATCTATGCTACTGGCATTCAGGAAAAAACACACAAGATAGCAAAAAGCTAAAGGGTTGACATTAAATGGTTGATTCCCCTTTAAGTTAATTTTAGTATGTTATAAAATGGCTAACTCTAAGCAACTTTTCCTTTGTCCTTTCTTTTTTTTTTTTTTTTTATAGTTTTTTAACAATTTGCCTTCTTCTTCTGACTCTTTCCAGCTTTCAGAAGTGGGTGACTGACCCCCATCTAAAAGGACAAATGCTCTGTAAGGCTATAAATGTATCATTATTGCTACTTTTTATTACTCATCTCTCTATTAAAGGACCAGTAACATCAAATTTTTTTAAAAAAAAATTCGTTAGAAAACAACGAAAAAAACACCAAGACAAATTAAAATTTCAAAATTGCAAAGCCTTTATTAAGAAATAACTTACTGAAACTCCACTTCCTGTCCTCTTCTGAAACGGGGATATGGCGACCATCCATAGTGCGGTGCTGGATTTGTCCTCCCTGGCTAGCTCCCATAGGCTTCTGACAGCAGGAAGACGGTGCTGGAAAGCAGATAGCTGGATGAAGAGCTGAAGTGCCCGGTGTGTTCCCGGAACATCCTTGTGCAGAGCAGCGCGCCTCTGGGGAGATCTTGCACGGACTCAGCCTCCTACTAATCCAGCCCTGCAGCAGCAGGCAATTCTTAGCGAGTGCCCCAGGCGGGTGGCAGGGCACACAGACATCGCAGACATCCCCTCTGGGACGCATCTATCAGCACAGGAGCGTTACATCGCAGGAGCGTTACAAGCGGTGTGCGGCTGGTGCCGGCCGGTGTCTGTGTGAGGCGCAAGAGTAAGCGCACACTGACAGCCTCTATCGCTCCGACTTGGAACCGGTACAATGCCAGCAGCCTCTCTCCAGAGCGGTACTAAGGAGGCTTCCGAGCAGCGGCGCGATGCAATCCGTGCATGAGAATGGCCGAGTGCTGCTGCTGCCTGTCAAAAAAGTGTGCGGCTGTCAGTGTGCGCTCACTCTTGCGCCTCACACAGACACCGGCCCGGCACCAGCCGCACACCGCTTGTAACGCTCCTGCGATGTAATGCTCCTGTGTTGATAGATGCGTCCCAGAGGGGATGTCTGCGATGTCTGTGTGCCCTGCCACCCGCATGGGGCACTCGCTAAGAATCGCCTGCTGCTGCAGGGCCGGGTTAGTAGGAGGCTGAGTCCGTGCAAGATCTCCCCAGAGGCGCGCTGCTCTGCACAAGGATGTTCCGGGAACACACTGGACACTTCAGCTCTTCATCCAGCCGTCTGCTTTCCAGCACCGTCTTCCTGCTGTCAGAAGCCTATGGGAGCTAGCCAGGGAGGACAAATCCAGCACCGCACTATGGATGGTCGCCATATCGCCGTTTCAGAAGAGAACAGGAAGTGGAGTTTCAGTAAGTTATTTCTTAATAAAGGCTTTGCAATTTTGAAATTTTAATTTGTCTTGGTGTTTTTTTTCGTTGTTTTCTAACGAATTTTTAAAAAATTTTTTTTGATGTTACTGGTCCTTTAAGGTCCTCTCTATTCATATTCCAGTTTCTCATTGAAATCAATGCATGGTTGCTATGGTAAATTGGGCCCTAGCAACCAGGTTGCTGAAATTGAAAAAGCTGCTGAATAAATAACCTAAAAACTGCAAATAATAAAAAATGAAAACCAATTGCAAATTGTTTCAGAATATCACTCGCTACATCATACTAAAAGTCAATCTAAAGGTGAACAACCCCCTTAAAGAGATACTGACATCAGAAAATAACCTTTTTTTATTATTTTATTTTTTTATTAACATAACATTGTCTTTGAATGCTATTTATAATGTTGCCATAAAAGTATTTGCCTGATGCTTTTAAATTACCTTTCTTACCCCCATGTTCCTCTATGTGGGGCTGCCATATTTGTGCAGCAGGAGTCTGTTAGCATTAGAAACTCTAACTGACAGGTTAAGAAGGGACAGTCAGGTTTAGGACCTTTAAGTGACAATTACTTACAAAAGCAGAACTATCACTGAAAAAAGATCAACATGACCTATAGGAAACTTTTAATGTAGATTAAAAATGTCAAATCAGTATCACTTTAACATCATGTCCGCCCTGGTAATCTGGGAGTTCTGGCAAATGGTAGAGGGGATGCTGTAAGAAGCCGTAGACAGTCACTATTTATTGGGCTGTTTGGGCCTCTATGCACTAGGGCCTATTTCAGGTCTGGACTGAGAGTGAAAATAAGCCCTGGCATTCCAAGTATACAGAGGCCCAAACAGCCCAATAAATACTGATTTTTAAGGCATCTTAAGGGCTCTTACTGACGCGCGTTTTTACCTGCATTCGGCGCCTACATGTGCCTGTGTGAGTAAAGCCCCATTTGAAATAATGAAATGTGTCTATTCCTGCACTCCCCTGCGGCTGAACGCCGAAAAATGGAACGCAGGGGAGCGCAGGTAAAAACGCGCGTGAGTAAGAGCCCTAAAGCAGCCCCTCTGCTTTTGCCAGGACTCCCAGATTGCCGGTCCGGGCCTAGCCTATTTTTGACTCCCAGTCCAGACCTGTTTAAGACTACTCATCATATATTAGACAATAGACATGCATATGGCAGTCGTGGGGTAAAGATAACGGATTAATGAATCCACATTTTTGATATTAAAGATGACACTTTTTCCTCAGAAGTTGGGAATTCCCTGCCATGCTACATTTGTGCCTGCCTAAGCATGCTTCTCTGGGTGTCCCAGTGTGGGTGTAACAGTGCTGGTATATAAAGTGTCCCAGTGTGGGTGTAAGGGTGCTGGTATATAAAGTGTCCCAGTGTGGGTGTAACGGTGCTGGTATATAAAGTGTCCCAGTGTGGGTGTAACGGTGCTGGTATATAAAGTGTCTCAGACTCCCAGTGTGGGTGTAACGGTGCTGGTATATAAAGTGTCTCAGACTCCCAGTGTGGGTGTAACGGGGCTGGTATATAAAGTGTCCCAGTGTGGGTGTAACGGGGCTGGTATATAAAGTGTCCCAGTGTGGGTGTAACGGGGCTGGTATATAAAGTGTCCCAGTGTGGGTGTAACGGGGCTGGTATATAAAGTGTCCCAGTGTGGGTGTAACGGGGCTGGTATATAAAGTGTCCCAGTGTGGGTGTAACGGGGCTGGTATATAAAGTGTCCCAGACTCCCAGTGTGGGTGTAACGGGGCTGGTATATAAAGTGTCCCAGACTCCCAGTGTGGGTGTAACGGGGCTGGTATATTTTGTACATCTGCTGCCACAACCACAAACCCACTTTTTTCCCTCTCCTTCCTCTGAATCACTGGGCCACAGAGCAAATGATTAGGTGTATAAGGACAACAGTGATAATGAATCAGCGAATGAGATGCTATACACAGAATAAATGTGATGGTTCCAATAGCTGTTCGGGGCCTGGGAGATTATTTTTATTTGAGAGAAGTTTGTACTATTGTTCGAACACTCCCATATTAAGTGCCCCGGGCACAAGCCACACACCCTGGCGGCACAACAAAGAAACGCTACACAAATAGCCCCAAACAAGATCCCCTCCCATTCACCCTATACAACCATCTGACGACGTTTCTTGATAAAAAAACATACCTGGCAGGTCTGTGGGATCAAAGCGGTAACCAGCCAATACAACAGCAACTGAGCCCCATATACTGTAACTGTTCTGCAGCAGTGGCTCCCTTCCCGTCCTGCTTCTCTAATGCTTACCAGAAAATGCCTGAGTGATCCACTGCTACCAGACAGATCCTGAAGCACAGGAAACTCTCACTTCCTCCCACTCAGAGGGGACTCCATGATCGCTCTTCCCCCTCCTGTACATAGAACTGCCACTGAACACAGGCACACGGGCACTCAATTCCCATTGGCTGCTGGGAGCTGACAAAGACCAGTCAGCCTGAGTCAGTGTAGTCTGGGAAACTGGCAATTTACCCGCTGCCGCCCACGGGCAGATTGAACCGACGGCTTCCCAAACCAACAGGGTCAAACTTCTTTTAAAGCGCTAATTTATAACAACGTTACGTATCACAAAATGGTCAGCGCTAGGAACTGCACTTTTTTCCACAGAGAACGAGAGGAGGGAGAAGGGGGCGGGAACTAGTGGAAGAGAGCCTGTTAGGAAAATCAAACTCAGGACTGCACAGATATGAGTAATACATATTTTACCACATGTTGAAAGGGCAATTGGCTCTGCATTTAATGCACTGTTGTGGCCGGGGCATGATTCCTCATGTTTATACTGCATTTGTTTTACTTACATGAATTTGTGTGCCGTTTTACAATTCAAAAACAAAGTAGAATATTGCTATAATTAGCCTCCACAAACCTAAAAATCATCCTCCATCAGGACTGGACTGAGACAGACTCAAAATAGGCCAAGGCATTTGAGGTACATAGAGGCTCAAGCAGCCCACACAGAAGCCCAAACAGCTCCTCACCAGCCCAATAAATAGTAATTGTCTGTGGCAACTTACAGTAGCCCCTCTGGCATTTGCCAGAACCTACAGATTACCGACATCTATAAAAGTACAGCACACAATCAAAATTTTTTTATGTTATGCTTTGCTACTGCTGTCTCACTACTGTTATTGTATAAAGCAGTCTAAAACAGGATTGTGGGGTGGGTGAGCCAAAAAACACGAACATTTGTGAGCCAATAGCTGCAGGCAAGGAAATCAAGGTCCTGAAATGGGAACCCTACTTTTGACTTGTGCTAAATGTTATGTTTTGGGTAGCTGAGGATGAGGAGAGTATAACAGTGCTTTATTAGCAGAGTCATGCAGGCATTACACAACAGTAAGCTTTCACTTTTAAGCTACCAGGAAGTATGCACAGTATAAGTATGAGCACAGTGATTTCTACAGGCCATTTGTATAAACACCACATTTTCCCCCTATAGGAAAGAATTTTGGCAAATGTACTAAACAACAACAATGCATCTTAAAGCAATAATATACATTATTCACATCACATAGTCCTGGGTCCATGCAGGTAGTTTTCTGATTCTCTCAGTACGCCTTATAGGTTCACTTTCTGCAGGCCTATTGCAGTTGACATCAGGAGTAGGAAAATCTCCTTCATCAAATGGAGCTTCTCCAAAGTCATATCTAACAGGAGCAAGACGACTTGCATTCCATATGCGTCCATCAGACAGTTCATATGTTTATGGTCCTCGCTGGCGTCTCACTTCAAGTGGTGTAGTAAATTTAGATTGTCCTTGTCAGTATTCCTGGTTTCTTACTGCTGACTAAAGATCCAGGTTGAAAGTGTACTTCTCTTGCACCACGTTTTCTGTCAGTATAAGCCTTACATTTGGCTTGTTGACGTTTCACAATGTGGGCAGTAGATAATTTTGTAGGCACAGTATTTTGTGGAAGTTTGATGTCTGCAACATGCAAAGCTGGCCATAGATGCAAAGATCCGATCGTACGAATCATCGTACGATCGGACTTTCCCATCTCCCGACCCGCCACTAACCATTCAGATCAAAGTCTTACCAGTCAGATTAGTTAAAGAACAGATCAGCAATGTTCTGCCCCTGACAGCAATCGTACGATATCTATGTCCAACCAAAGCTAGTGACAGTCTCCCACTGAAAATCATACGATCGGCAATACACGCAGAGATATTATCGGCAGCCGACAGAAATTTTCTAACCTGTCCGATCGACCAAACGACCAATCTCCGCCGGACGAAAAATGTCGGAACTCTCCACACACGTTCCGAAAATCGTACGAATCCTCGATTCGTACGATCAGATCTTTGCGTCTATGGCCAGCTTAACTTAGTGCGCATCTGTCTGTCATGTAATAATTAAGCAGGAGATGATTGGGTTGTTGCATGGCACGTTGTGCTGTAGTTATGTAGGAACTCTGTTGTAAATACTTTCCAAGATTTCCCAGTAAGATTTTCTGTCTGTAGTGCTTCTTTCAGACTGTTGAATCGCTCAATTTCTCCATTTGCTTGTGGGTAATACACTGAAGATTTCCTATGCACAATATTCCTCTCTCCCAGAAAGAATTCAAACTCACATGAGACAAACTGTAGTCTGTTGTCTGATATTAACTCCTTTGGATTACCTTCTCTGCTGAAGATTGTAGACAGAAATGTTATTACTGTAGTTTATGTTATATGAGAAACAAATGCAATTTCAGTCCATTTACTGTAATAGTCTAGCAAGATTATAGCAAACCTACAGTCTAAAGGTGCATCTCCAAAAGGACCGACAATATCAATAGCAAGTTTTTCCAATGCTGAATCAGGAAATAGTACTGTGTTTACATCTGGTCTCAACTTAAAGGACATGTCAACCCCCCAAATGAAAATCTTATCAGTGAAAGGTCTCACTGCATTCTTGAAATACTTGCCATTCCGGTCGCTGAAGAGTAAACAGGGAAGCTGCTTCGTTTCCTTGTTCTCTCTGCATATCAGCAGCTCGCTCAAGTCCCTCTCCCCCCTCCCTTCAGAATTCTCCTTGGCGCTTGGCGTGGGGAGAATGCGCAGTTTGAGTACAGCAGACGAAAGATATGTCTGCTTAGAGAGATTATCTGATAAAGGGTCCAGTTGGGCCCGAAACGTTGCTCTTGTGTGTGTATGTATGGGCTAATAAAACACTGAAGATTTTTTCAACACTACTGGTGTGCTACTGGATTTTTTCCATTGGATGTGAAACTTGACCCAGCTTGCAGGCAAAGGTCCTCCAGTTTAGCACCTGGACCTACACAGGTGAATATAAGAGGGTAGAGCACTCCTAAATACTTGTTGCTTAGAGAGATTAGACGGGAGGAGCTATGCACACATGCGCATTAAGAAAAGGGAGAAGGAAAAAGATGACGTCAGGTCAGGGAAATGGCCACTGGGTGGAACTCTTAACGTAGTGATGAAGAAGACAGCAGTACAGGACATAGGAGTGGAATTGGGGCACGAAAATAATGCGGTTTAGGTGGGACTAAGGCACCCTTTGCTGACACCATGTAAGATGAAATAGGGTTGACATTTCCTTTAACTTTGTGTACAAAGTTCTTTGCATAGGTAGCTCCCACTAAAGTTATATGTTTTGGACTTTAATCAGATGAGGTACACAGAGGCCCAAAAAGCCCCCACAGGTCAACTACATAGTCACTGTCTATGGCAGGCCTGGATTGGTAATCTTTGAGTTCTTGCAAATGGCAGAGGGGCTGCTGAAAGATGCCATAGACAGTCACTATCTGTTGGGCCTCTGGGGGCTGTTTTGACATCCGTGTGTTTGAAATCCCAGGGCCTATTTTGAATCCCAGTCCAGACCTGGTCTATGGCATCTTACATCATCCCCTCTGGTATTTGCAGAATTCACAGATTGCCAGTCTGGGCCTGCCCTTATTGAAAGCCAAGAATAATCAGTACTGGATTACCTTAAAATCCCTCTGAGCAGTCAACCAATATATTTAATTGTTTAGGTAGCACAACTCCAAATTAGGGTTGGGAATGGTGTCCAGGGAGGACATGTTCATATGGCCAAATCCCAGGACCAAATTTGCTCAATTCACCCTGGGTAAAATACATATAAAGAAAAACTATAGTATTTATTGTATGGTTAATTTATATATTAAGTTTAAAAAAAATAAAAAAAACTTGACCCATAAAAACACATGGCCTGTGTTGGGGAGAGGCAAACATGCTGAACCCTGAAGTTAGACTCAAATCACATAGTCAAATATCTGTATAACATAACAATATATAAGCAATATCTAGTATAGGTAAATCTAAAAACAACTGGAGTTGCTGAGTAATCATTGAAGACGTTTCACTACTCGTCCGAGCAGCTTCTTCAGTTCAACTGACTGATGTGGGAAGTTTTCGGCATATAAACTCTTCCACTAATCACAATGGCACATTGTAACTCTTCAAAGAGGTGACATCTGAAAATTCACAGAGGTGTTGATTGTGTCATGCAACTTCTAGAAACAGGTGTTCCTTGTGAGAGTTGCATGAATGGATGTGTGAAGTGTTCTGAAATCGCCGGGGTACAGATGTCAGAACAGCATTGTATGTAGCAGACAGGTGGTGTCGAAGGCCCCCATCTCTGTTCAGGTATGGTTTCTCCACCTTGACATGAATCACCTCTTTCACGCCTCGTTCAAACCAGCGGTCTTCTTTATCCAAGATTTGGACCTTGCTATCTTCAAAGCAAGTACCAGTAGAGAGTGAAATGTTAAATAGGTGGGTAAGTGCAGGAGAGAGTGTATCAGAGATTGGATAGAGGAGGCGAGAGGGTATGGGATCAAGGGAGCAGGTTGTGGGTTTTGAGCAGGTTAGAAGTTTGCTAACTTCATCTAGTGTTGCAGGGGTGAAGGAATGCAAAGTGGATGTGAGTGGACTGCACGTTAGTCTGAGATTGTTGTCAGATGGTATGCTTAGCTTAATAAGATCGATTTTTTCATTAAAGAAATGAGCAAGATCTTGGGTAGTTACATTAATGGATGGAGGGGGGCATAGGAGTGAGTTAAAGGTGGCAAACAGTCACTGCTATTTACCCAGTTACTACATTTCTTTCAAGATTACATATGCCAAAAACTAAGGACATACTTTAATATGTCTTGGATATGTTTTATAATTTTACATAACCTACTACATTGAGTCTTAAAATGTGCTCTTTCCTACTCCCTTTTGGGAGTGTTCTGTGGTTTGCACAAGACTGATCACAGATGCCAGGGTCAGACTGTAGCAATGGGGGCCCACTGGGACTGCCACATGAAGGGCCCTACAGGCAGTCACCGGGACCTCCCTCCCGGCTTCCCTCTGCGCACACCTCTTGAATGCCGCACATCTGTCGATTCACATGCACATGGTGCATCGGTGCAAGAATTTTTTGTCCTGCTGGCCCAGTCTGACACTGATAGATGCACTAGGTTTTCAGAGGACCAAGGAATTTCCCAGTAACCGAAACTGCGTCAGACCAGAAAACCTTAGATCTTAGACCCACTCTCCAAATATTTTAACTCCTCTTCTTATTCAAACTCTTTATTTCAAAAGTCTTTTTTTTTAATCAGTCCTTCCATTTGTCTATGTTCTTACAGAAATAGGAAATGACCATCAAATAGGCCAGATAGGAGCAGGAGGGCCTACTGACACCTGGCCCCACTGGGAGTTTTCCTGATGTCCTGGTGGGCCGGTCTGACATTTGGCACCGATTTATGATTTCTCAAGCCTTCCAGTTTGAGCAAATCATAAAAGCTTGAGCAATCACATATTGGCCTCTTGGTCAGGGACATATTTACCATATAGACACTCAAGGGCCTGTCTAGAGCAGCAGCTTTAAGGTGGTGGCCCTCTGATGCCTATATGGTAAATAAAATTTTACTGAAAAAAAAACTTCCCCCTGCTGCCAGATGCTTTCCTATCAAATCTGGAAGCAGAGGTGGGGGATAGGGTGTCCCTCTAGTGGTGCTCAGCTGAAATGACATCGCATGCATGCGCATTGCACCATGAGAAGGGTGCTCACAGTTCCGGTGCCTAGTGCAGCATTTACTTATGAGAGCAGAGAGTCCAACCAGTGGGTAGGGTTTTAATCTGACAAGTAGTAAAACTGCCTAGCCAGTAAATCACCAGCTAAGGCCCCGGCTGGTGTTACAAACTTACCAGCAATGTACTTGCCAGTAAATGCATTATGCCCTGCCTTTCCACCCCCTGGCCACACTCGTAGGTCACATGAGAAAATCTATCCTTTTATTGAAGAAAGACTAACATTTTGTCAGGCTCAGCCTTAAACTACCAAATGTGTAACAATCACATCCCTTAAAAACAAAAGATGGTGGGAAAACACAAGGATAACCTACACGTGAAGTGATGTCATAATACGTGGACAAATAAACTACAACAAATATAAAAAAAAACTAGCCAAAGATGCAAAAGTGGTAAACATATACTTAGTTCTATATTGGTACTAATTAACAAATGTATAACTTAATGAAAACACAGAAAAACATTTAAACAAAAACACAAATATAATTAAACCCTTAGATTATATTGTGCTACTCAGAGTACCTTCCATTGGGCCATAGTGAATTATTCATTATTCAGTACTAGAGTGGCCATTTATATTTGATAAACTAATGGTCTGTCACTGCCAGATCAGATTCCCCTTATCTCACTATTCAGCTTTAAGTTACAAAAGGCAGTCGTGTGTTTGGTGAGCTATGCTCTGGACTCAGCATTAAATTTCCATTTTTGAAGAATATTATCACTATATTAAAGGGGTTGTTCACCTTTAAATTAACTTTAATATTATGAAGAGAGTGATATTCTGATGAAATTTGCAATTGGTTTTCATTTTTTATTATTGTGGTTTTTGAGTTATTTCGGTTTTTTTTGTTAACTTATATTTTTATTGTTGGTTATAAAAGGCAATAAACATTGCAAATGGAACACTCAACATTGCATAATGTCAGAATTACAAAAATTGCTGTCTCGTGGGCGTTCTGCAATCAATATGATGATGAGTGGGCTAAATTATATAAAAAAGAAACAGAGTATTAGGCAGTTGGCAGCTGGGTATTACAAATCTAGCTACAGTCATACGGTCAGACAATGCATCTCCCATAGGTCCCATATGTCCTTGTATTGCTCCAATCTATTGTGAAGAGGGGCAATGCCATGTTAGTGTTTACCTTTTAATTATTTTCGCAAGGGTAGGTGCAAGTGCAGTTTTCCATTTGCTTGCAATGGCTAATCGTGTTGATGTAAGTATCTGGTTAACCAAGCTTTGGCCACTTTTAGAGAGATTTTCCAGAGGTTTCCCCAAAAGAAATGTATCAAGGTCCAGTGGAATCTGTCGAGAAAAATTGGCTAATTGATTCCATAGGGGCTAGATAATCGGGCAGTCCCAAAAGATATGTACCAGTGTTTCTTGTGTTCCACAACCTCTCCAGCAGGTCGAGGAGTTATTTCGTTTTTATCCAGCAGCTATTCAGTGTGCAATTTTAGCAATCTGGTTGCTTGGGTCCAAAGTATTTATTGAGTTAAATTAGGGTTAGGATTGATTAAGGAAAAGAAAAGACAATCATCTCAATGTCTATTCAATTTACTTCTCATTGGAGAATAAACTTCATATTCCCAGAACCTATATGCCTTAAAAAGGTGTAGTTGATCTACAACATTGGAGAAAAATGACACCTCTCAAGATCTCTTCAATTTACTCCTCTACAAAACATGTACTAGTGCAATTTGTTGTGTTATTGCACTTATAATTACTATTTCCACCTCCTAGAATCTGTAGTGCCAAGTGCTACAGGTGAAGCTATTTTTGTGTAAATAAAAAAGGCACAAAAAATCTTTACCTATTCAGAATTATCTATTCAAATCCCAAAACCCAGATACCTTGCTATGGTATAATTGAACTATAACAAAATTGAAGAAAACAAACAAACAAACCTATCATAGTCTCCTCACTTTAGGTCTTTGAAAAAATATGCTAATGCAGAATCCACCAATGTTTATTGATTATACAACTCCAATATCATTAAATATGTTAAAGTGTAGACTGTATCTGCTGAGTTGGTTTGGTTCAATAGCCATTTGTTCGTTTGTGAGGTTTAAGTCTATTAGGTATATTAGCTCCTGTTTATTAGGTACTTCAGTGGATTTCCAGTATCTTGGAATTAGGAGTCTAGCTGCTGTAAGAACATGGAATATAAGGTGCTCGAATGTCTTTGGGTAACTGTTTAGGTTGTAATTAAATAATTATCCTCTGCCTTATCAGCCAATTTGGTTAGCCCCAGCAACAGCACTGCCACTCAAGTGGTGGATGGAAACAAAAAAATTTCGTCAGCCTGCGCCCCTTCACCAGTCAGAATGGGTAGTAATGGCGGTCAAGACGTAATGCAGATGTGCATCAGCGGAGATTGCCAGATCATCCAATTGGAAAGACCTGAAGATTTATTTCCCCACAACCATATGGGACTTAACCTCTATATGCAAATACACAATACAAGATATCCAGGACCATAGAGATTATATTAAAAAGCAATATTTATTGTCACCATGCCAAATATCTAAAATCATTTAAAATAAGCAGCGCTGCTTAGGGGGTGGGGATCCCATTTATCCTATTTTGCATATGTTATACAATACAGCACAATGTAAGAAACTGCGTGCACGCTATAGATCAAGACCTCCAATGTATATGGATTGCAACCAACTGGATAAATCCGTAATTGAGTGTTCATAGGATGAGGAGAGCGACAGTCGTCGCGGCTGTAGTATAGGTAACCATTAAAGTGCTCAATTTGATGGTAGAAAAAGTACTTGTTGGAATCAGTTATGGGATATCTGATTTAAAACGGCATGTGAGGGCGAAGCCGGTGTGGGGTTAATTCTTTAGTGCCCAGAATGATGCAGTCTTGAATGGTATAAATGTAGGCACTAGAAGAGGGAATATCCTCTATACATATCCAATGGACATTCAGATCCCGGTACTCTGGTGGTATGGCAATCGCTATATGATGGTATTTATCCCACCACTCCGCAGCAAGCCACTGTTCAAGATAGAGAAATTACTGACCGTGATGGATCACCTCGACAGCTGTTTCGCCGCTACCTGCGGCTTTGTCAAGAGACCGACAAACCGGAAATGACATCCTTTTGAGGGTAAAGTCACATGACTCCAATGGTCATAATTGCCACAACATTGTTGCATAAAGCTTTCAAATGTCACTAGTATCGATGTGATAACATCGTTAGCGTAATATACAATCTAAGGATATATTACGCTAACGATGTTATCACATCGATACTAGTGACATTTGAAAGCTTTATGCAACAATGTTGTGGCAATTATGACCATTGGAGTCATGTGACTTTACCCTCAAAAGGATGTCATTTCCGGTTTGTCGGTCTCTTGACAAAGCCGCAGGTAGCGGCGAAACAGCTGTCGAGGCACAGCGCTGCGAGGGGATTTGCGGTTTCCTGTTCTCCGTCTTGAGGATGATGCGCATCAGAAGCTCAAGTGATTGCGGGAGTCGGATGTGAGTATGGAGCGATGAGCAGCCGGTGTGAGAGGTGATCCATCACGGTCAGTAATTTCTCTATCTTGAACAGTGGCTTGCTGCGGAGTGGTGGGATAAATACCATCATATAGCGATTGCCATACCACCAGAGTACCGGGATCTGAATGTCCATGGATATGTATAGAGGATATTCCCTCTTCTAGTGCCTACATTTATACCATTCAAGACTGCATCATTCTGGGCACTAAAGAATTAACCCCACACCGGCTTCGCCCTCACATGCCGTTTTAAATCAGATATCCCATAACTGATTCCAACAAGTACTTTTTCTACCATCAAATTGAGCACTTTAATGGTTACCTATACTACAGCCGCGACGACTGTCGCTCTCCTCATCCTATGAACACTCAATTACGGATTTATCCAGTTGGTTGCAATCCATATACATTGGAGGTCTTGATCTATAGCGTGCACGCAGTTTCTTACATTGTGCTGTATTGTATAACATATGCAAAATAGGATAAATGGGATCCCCACCCCCTAAGCAGCGCTGCTTATTTTAAATGATTTTAGATATTTGGCATGGTGACAATAAATATTGCTTTTTAATATAATCTGTATGGTCCTGGATATCTTGTATTGTGTATTTGCATATAGAGGTTAAGTCCCATATGGTTGTGGGGAAATACGTCAATAATAAGTAAATGTGGACACCTCTTCTTATGCGGGCCTTAATTGGCTGCTATTAACTGTGTGCACCTTGCTTGGGTCATATGGATACTTAAGACCTGAAGATTGTTGACTTTTCAACACCTCCTTTTCAACAACCTTGGTCAGGTCGGACAATGTAACTTCGGTCAAATATTTAAACAAGTAAGGTGGGACAAGATCTAGGAGCTTGTTAGACTTGACCATCCTTATTTTCTCATGGGCTGATGGTATTGAAAGCAAAGCACATCCCAGGAATACAGTACACCGTGGCAGACAAGTTTTAAAAAATTCATTAGTATACATTAAAAAAAACCACCAAGACAAATTAAACTTTAAAATCGCAAAGTCTTTATTAAGAAATAACTTACCGAAACTCTGCTTCCGCTCCTCTTCAGAAAAGGCGACACAGTGACGATCCATGGTGCAGCACTCAATTTCTCCTCCTTGGCTATCTCCTATAAGGAAGGCAGGGAGGAGAAATCGAGTGCTGCATGATGGATCGCCCAATCGCTTTCTGAAGAGGAGCGCAAGCAGAGTTTTGGAAGTTATTTCTTAACAAAGACTTTGTGATTTTAAAGTTTCATTTGTCTTTGTGTTTTTTTAATGTATACTAACAATTTTTTTTAAAGATTTTTTGATGTTACTGGTCTTTTGAATGCATCAGAGGTCCAGATTGGATAGTTTTTACAAAAAGGGGTCAATTTTAAACTTAGTATATCCACTCTCAAAGGGCATGTAATTTCTCATTTTTAAAAACTTACTTGGGCACACAAACCTCTCATTAGGTGATTTTTTTCCAGGGATTTTTTCCAGACCACAGGTACCTCCCTGGGATCTAAGTCTGGGTTTCAATGCACCAGCAAACCATTTGAACCTATAGCTAAAATTCCAATTAAGATGCTGCTTCTTATTGGCAATTACTTAAGCAAGAAGAGTGGGTGAACTTCAGGCTCTATCTATCAGAAGGAAAACCCACCTTCTTGCAAGATATAGTCTTCTTGAAAATAGCTGACAAATTCATTCCGAAAGTGGTGTCAGACCTCCATATGGCACAGGACTTTGTTTTACCATCCTTCTTTTCAAATCCAAAGACAACAGAAGACCACAGGCCAAATCCAAAAACCACAGAAGTGATATATGTTGGACGTGGTCAGATGTCTTACTTAGGGGTAAAAGGGTAAAATCCTTCAGAAAATCAGACTTTCTCTTGGTGATTCCAGACAGTGCCGGGCCATGCTGGGCAGGCGCCCTAGGCAGGCCCGGCACTCGCGGCGCCTGTATAGTGTGTGCGCGCATTTGCGCTCGCGTGCGCATGCGCGCATTTGCGAGAAAAGTCGGTAAGAGAAGGGAACCGGACTTGGGGTAGGCGACAGAGGAGGTAGGTGCCTGGCGCCCTCCCAGCTTTGCGCCCTAGGCACTTGCCTACTCTGCCTACCCCTAGTTCCGGCCCTGATTCCAGAAGGAAATAAAGCTGGAGCTCAGCAGCCAAAATCTACGACAGTAAAATGGATAAAGGATTGCATGCAGCAGTGCCAAATAGGCTGGGCGCCCTAGGCAACCCAGCCTATTATGTTGCTCCCCTCCACATGCGTGTGCACGAACAATTGCGTAAGCACGAACAAGCATGTGCGCATGTGCGGTACCAGCACACACACCAAAGACGTGTACATGCGCATGAGAGGATAGAGTGAGCGGCCACAGTGCTGGAATTGCTGCCGCAGGTGTAGGCACAAGGGTTCGAACTAGGGGGAATCTGGCAGAAGAGGTACTGTGCCTGGTGCCCCTCCAACTTTGCGCCCTAGGCACGTGCCTCTTCTGCCTGGTTTCAGCCCTGGCATGCAGACAGCCTACACTTCAAAATCCAGCATAGTACCCTCTCATATTAAAGCACACTACTAGAGGCGTAGTGGAGTCTTGGGCATTCCAGTTCAGGGCATCTGAAGAGATTTGCAAAGCTGCTGTGCGTTCTTTGGTCCATACAATTGTCAATCATTATAAATTTGATGTGTTTGCGAGAAAATATACAGCCGTGGAAACTGAATATTGCAATCGGTGTTGGGTTTTGATGAAAATTCCCTCCCTTGCGTTTGTGTGTTGGTGCTTTTGTACATCCTGTTGTTGCCCACTGCCATGTGAAGAAAACAGGGAAAGCAAAAATCATATTATACTTACTGAGATTTGGCTTTTCCGGACTGTAACATAGCAGTGGGCATAGCTTCCCATCCTCGTTGGTGGAAGACTCCAGGAGTTCAAAGATGGAGGCCGGGGTCCCATTTGAATCCCAGGTGGGTTTACCTTGTTGTTGCCCACATATACATATACTTACTGAGGAAAATCTCAGTAAGTATATGATTTTCGCTTTTACCTCAGCATGTGCCATCTTTTTAAGCTGATTTTTGCTGTTTGAAGTAAGAACCAAGAGTGCAGAGACAAAGTGCTGCTTTTAATAACAATTAACTGCAATGCTACTAAACATTGTTTATTGAATGTTTTATATATATATATATATATATATATATATATATATATATATATATATATATATAAATATAAAGCCGTTTGGAATTACATATTTCTATTATCCAAAAAAAACAAGTGCAAAATTAACATTGGTGACGTTTTCCTTGCATTGGTAAAGTAGACCATGACAACACTAAGAGGCAGATTTATCAAGGGTCCAATTTCGAAGTGTAAAATACTTCAAAATTCGACCATCGAATTAAAATACTTCTTATTCGAATATCGAAGTCGAAGTATTTTTCACCGAATTTGGCCATCGAACAATCGAAGTAAAATCATTCGATTGAACGATTAAAGGAGCAGTAACACCAAAAAATGTAAGCATTTTAGAGTAATGAAAATATCATGTACTGTTGCCCTGCACTGGTAAAACTGATCTGTTTGCTTTAGAAACACTACTATAGTTCATATAAACAAGTTGCTGTGGAGCAATGGCGGAAATTGAAAAACGGCTATATGGCACAGGTTAACTAATGGATAACAGATAACACCATTAGCCAGACAGAGCTTATTTGCTATCTGCTGTGTAACATGGGCCTTTTCTCTTTTGAATGGCTGCCCCCATTGCTACACAGCAGCTTATTTATATAAACAATAGTAGTGTTTCTTAAGCAAACACAGCAGTTTTACCAGTGCAGGGCAACACTGCATTATATTTTCATTACTTTAAAACAATTTTATTTTTTGAAGTTACTGTTCCTTTAAATCGTTTAAATCGAACGTTTCAAACGATTTTAGCGTGCGATTGAACTATTTTACTTCGATGTGTAAAGACTTAGAAAATGGTTGTAGAAGGTCCCCAAAGGCTAACATAGCACTTCAGCAGGTTTAATTTGGCAAAGTATTGAAGTCGAAGTTTTTTTAAAGAGACAGTACTTTCGATTATCGAATGGTCGAATATTCAAACTATTTTTACTTTGAATAGAATTCGAATGAAAATTCGAAGTCGTAGTATCCTACTCAATGGTCGAAGTATCCAAAAAATTACTCGAATTTCGAATTTTTTACTTCGAAAATTCCCTCGAATTCACTTCGACCCTTAGTAGATCTGCCCCTAAGTGTTATTTATACAGTTTGTAATTATGAAGAGCTGATTGAACGTTTGAGCCCTGACATGTATTCTCAATTTAAAGACATGCACGTAGCCATTTTACTACTTCTTCCATGCGCCTAATGTGTGTTATTACATAAAGGCTCCCATACATTATGTTCAAAGCAGTGTAGGACCTCGCACACCCTGCAGAACGAAAGAGATGCCTGGTGCACAAGGGTAGAGGCTCGGCCACCTCACGTTTGGGTACAACACAACGAAATCCGATAGCACACAGGACTGAAGGAATTCTTCCAAATTTTATTTCAAAGCGGAATGCAAATGCAACGTTTCGGGGAATAAAACCCCTTTGTCAAGCATACGAATTCAGAAAAAAAAGTGCACATATATAGACAGATAAATTATTCATTTAGTGTGTCATAATTACTTGTCCAATCAAATCCAGTGAAACAACAACATGGAAAACCCACTTTTTTTAAAAACACCTTTTTTTTTTATAAAAAATTGTATAAATTACTAAAAAAATACAAAGTGTAATATGGTAATACAATAAATATCAATGCTGTGTAAGACAGTGCAATAAATTACATTAATTACACAAATTTATACAAATAAAGGAAACATATGTATATTCCCATACCCCAACTCCTAAAAATGTTTAAATTCAGTGATAAATCTACAAATTAATTAACAAGATCCATAAAGGGTAGTTATATAAATTTAATCTTACCCTATAGAGGGAAAAAAAGAGCAAGGAGTAGCTGACCCTAATATAAAAAAAAACCCACACGGTGAACATGTAGTGATCATCTGTAAAAGAAAAAAATAGAAATATTTTTGATAAAAACATCCTATCAAAAATTTCTACAAAAAGCAAGACATGTTAAAATCTTCATTAAGACCCTTCGGATCGCGGGTCTGAAGAAGCCAGATCCAATAACACTCTCTTTGGAGTAACAGCCTTTTAATGTCCAGTCCTTGCCTAGCAGTTACTTTCTCTAATATCTGCCATCTGACTTGTGACACCTGATGTCCTTGAATAAAAAAATGTTTCGCTAGCAATGTCTCTTTTTTTGTTTTGCCCTTTTCCTTAGCCTCGACCACTTTCTCTGGTTTGAAATTACGTATCACCGATTTATGTTCATTTAGACGAATTTTAATCGGTCTTGTGGTTTGGCCAACATAGGATTTACCACACGGGCATTTGATACAATATATAACATTCTGACTGTCACAAGTGCAAAAACAGTTAATCTGATGTTTGGTCCCTTGTGATGGATGCACCACCACATCTCCAGCAATAATGCCATTACAATGTCCGCATTGTCTACAGGGAAAGGTGCCCTTAGTATTGGTAGTTAAATATAGATCTACCTTTTGAGTAGGTCTTGGTTTAATAAGGTCCCCAATGTTTCTACCTCGTCGATACGAAAATACTGGGGGAAGATGAAATAAATGACCAATTTAAAACCCAGTGTTTTAAAATGAGTCTCTTACAATCAGCAGAATTCATATTAAAGGTAGAAATAAAAGGGACTCTTGTGCTGTTGGCTCCTACCTTAGAGGCTTCAAGATCAAACAACTCATCATCAGAAGTGATACGTCTTACCCTTAATAGTTGGCTATTGGGAAGACCCCTAAACACCCTGGGCGGATGATAACTAGTTGGAAGAACCAGATTATTCTTATCCGTTGGTTTGGTATATACTGATGTAACAAACCTATTGCCGTATTTTTGTATCGACGAGGTAGAAACTTTGGGGACCTTATTAAACCAAGACCTACTCAAAAGGTAGATCTACATTTAACAACCAATACTAAGGGCACCTTTCCCTGTAGACAATGCGGACATTGTAATGGCATTATTGCTGGAGATGTGGTGGTGCATCCATCACAAGGGACCAAACATCAGATTAACTGACTGCTTTTCCACATATGACAGTCAGAATGTTATATATTGTATCAAATGCCCGTGTGGTAACCACAAGACTGATTAAAATTCGTCTAAATGAACATAAATCGGTAATACTAATGTCAAACCAGAGAAAGTGGTCGAGGCTAAGGAAAAGGGCAAAACAAAAAAAGAGACATTGCTAGCGAAACATTTTTTTATTCAAGGACATCAGGTGTCACAAGTTAGATGGCAGATATTAGAGAATGTAACTGCTAGGCAAGGACAGGACATTAAAAGGTTGTTACTCCAAAGAGAGTGTTATTGGATCTGGCTTCTTCAGACCCGCGATCCGAAGGGTCTTAATGAAGATTTTAACATGTCTTGCTTTTTGTAGAGATTTTTGATAGGATGTTTTTATCAAAAATATTTCTATTGTTTTCTTTTACAGATGATCACTACATGTTCACCGTGTGGGTTTTTTTTTATATTAGGGTCAGCTACTCCTTGCTCCTTTTTTCCCTCCATAGGGTAAGATTAAATTTATATAACTACCCTTTATAGATCTTGTTAATTAGGTTGTAGATTTATCACTGAATTTAAACATTTTTAGGAGTTGGGGTATGGGAATATACCTGTTTCCTTTATTTGTATAAATTTGTGTAATTAATGTCATTTTGTCTTACACAGCATTGATATTTATTGTATTACCATATTACACTTTGTATTTTTTAACTAATTTATACAATTTTTTATAAAAAAAAAGGTGTTTTTTTTTTTAAAAAAAGTGGGTTTTCCATGTTGTTGTTTCACTGGATTTGATTGGACAAGTAATTACGACACACTAATTGAATAATTTATCTGTCTATATATGTGCACTTTTTTTCTGAATTCGTATGCTTGACAAAGGGGTTTTATTCCCTGAAACGTTGCATTTGCATTCTACTTTGAAATAAAATTTGGAAGAATTCCTTCAGTCCTGTGTGCCATGATCGGATTTCGTTGTGTTGTCCCATACATTATGCTCATTAGCTACACACAAAGAATTCTCTTTCAAGAATACGGGTGAACGTGCCCCACTAGCGAACAAGGACGAAGCACTAACGGCCGCTTCCGGCGGACACGCGCAATGGCTCCCCCTTGAGTTTTGCTAATCCCGCTGCTGCTGCAAGTGACTCTCGCGAGTTTGAGTGCTGCTTGAGGGCGGAGACGAGGAGGAGGAGCGGCGGTGGACACCGGACTCCAGGCCAGAGAGACTAGTTATTGAGGCTCGTTGGTTGGGTCTGACTCTCCGTGCGCATATGGCCCGCTCAGAGCAACCTCCCCTGTCCGCCATCCTCTTCTTGGGGCTGCTCTTGGTTTACTGCGGCCTTTTCCCGGCACCGGCTTATGCCCAGAACGGTAATGTGGGCGTGTGATGTTTGTGTTGCTTCAGGACTGTCACAAATGGCTATTGCTGCGGGAATATGCGGGGTTCCTCAGTGTAGGGAGGGTGCGCCCCGGAATACAACGATACATTGTAGTCCCTGAATTGTTGCGGAGCTGTCGCTGTGAGCTGCTCTGTGTAGTGAATGTGATGAGCGCTGAACGTTGTGTGTCCTTGTTGAAGTGCAGGTGCTAGTGAAGGAGCAGTAAGCAAGGGGCGCACATAGCTGTCACATACACACGGGACATTAGCCGCCCGCTTGGTTGGGGCTGTACATGGGCATAATGCTGAGGGAGCGAGGAGAAATGTAGTAGTGACTCCCGTTCATCCATGTTGTGTGAGATCCTTGTTTGCTTTATGCTACATTTGTGTAGGGGTTTCATGTCAGTGTTTGATGGCAGTACGTGTGTGTATATACAATGTGTGTGTGTCGTTGTACATGTTCCCTACAGACCAGCAACAAGAAGCGAGTGTGCAACTAAATGTCACAATGATGTGTTCTACAATGTTACCCGTATGTGCTGGGATGGCTGTGCTAGCTGTGTGTGTGTGTGTGTGTGTGTGTGTGTGCACTAGCCAATGTGTGCACGGGGCTCTTTTACTGCAAACATAGCAGCCTTGCTAGCTCAATTATCTTCTCTATTAATAACATCCACATTAAGGGTCATTTTTAGCAACTGGGCCAGGTGGCAACCCTGTGTGCTTCCTACTTATACACACTGAGCTGGTTTCTGTCCTTAACCATCTGCCTCCTGCGACTATAAGGGAAACAAGCTCTGTTTAATGGCTTTCACCAATCGACCGGCAGTGTTCACTTTTGGTTTGTTCAAGTGCTCTTGTGCAAATCTCTATATGTGTCTGTGAGATATTCGGATTTATTGGGATTTGGATCTCCTGCAGAGGTCAGGAGCATCTTGTTTTACCAGGCAGTTTATCTGCAGAGAAGAGTTGGTGCAGAGCAGCTCACATATCCAGAACATTGACTTTATTTTTTAGGGTATCATCCTCATTGGTAAAAAAACCATTATACAAGAAAAATCATATAAGAAAGGTTGGCTGTTAATCCATATGTGTGTATATTAGGCAGGCACCAAATCCCCTATTTGGGATTCAGTCGAATCCTTGGTGAAAGATTCGGCCAAATACCAAATCTGAATCCTAATGTGAATATGCAAATTAGGGGCAGGAAAGGAAAAAGTAGAAGAAAATCTTCTTTTGTGACGAAACGTCATGTGATCCCTACCTGCCCCTAACTTACATATGCCAATTTGGTTCAGCCAGGCACAAGGATTTGGCCGAATCTGAATCCTGCTGAAAGGCCAAATCCTGTGTGTATATGTATATATATATTGTTGTATATATGAAAAAGCAGGATCAGCACACTATGCATTGTGATGAAAAAGTGACTATATATTTAATAGGCATTTTATCTGATCTTTCGGTCCCTTCTGCTTTTATATATATATATATATATATATATATATATATATATATATATATATATATATATATATATATATATATTACTGACTGTTGCTCTTTCTATGTCAATGTTTTTGTAAATGTAAAAAAACAACAAAGTTTCAGTAAATCGACAACTGGATAGGTGCAAATAGACCAATGTCCTGCCTATGTGTTTTATATAGTGTTATTACAGGAATTCACTGAATGTGTTTTTAGTTTTGTTACGGTTGACATTTTGTATTTTAGCACGCCAGCACGTTCTATTTGGTGGCATGTTTGTTTAATGTAGGTCCCAAGCAACATGACTAAAATATTAATGTGTTTGAAAACTTGATGCTAACCAGTAATTATTTATGAAACCCATACGCCTCCTCTTTATAAGATAAAGGTGAAACCTAGATTCCCAGTAGAGAGCCAAGTGTAAGCAGAGGGGCCCTTAATTAGCATCTGTAATGGAAAAAATGACTAAGAAATTTATTACTTGCAGAAGCTGAGCTGTTAACCATTAACAGCAATCTAGTTGCTATAAACATGCTGGTAGAAAAAAACACCAATCTGCGCCATGTTACTGCAACACATAACCTGTCATCAGTGCCGGGCCTAAAGTTGCGGTTGTCCATGGCAAGCCCCCGCCTCTTTTCCTCTCGCCTCCACCCCAAAGCGTGCTAGACTTGGACAGAAGCAACAGGGGCCAAAACTAGAGGCAGGCAGAAGAGGCACAGACACTCCTTTGTTATTGTGCACACTAAGTAGATATTGTCCTGGAAGACACACACGGCAGGTGTCATACTAACTATAGCTTCAGCAACTGCACAGTATGGTCGTGTTGTGAGCAGGAAAGGATTTTTCTGGCCTGGCTTTTTTTTTTTTTTAAATTTGTGATAATGATATTGACATAGTACACTAAACAATTGCTTTGTCCAGGGACAAAGGGTGTCACAAAAACCCAACTTAAGGTGACCATGATATGAACACACACACACACACACACCACCCCTTTGCTATAAGAAGAATAATTATAAAATTCCACAGTAAAGAGGGCACACACTGACCCAAAACCTAATCACCTGGGTGTTGTGTATAGTTCTAGCATATGTGCCACAGAAACTTCCAGCACTCGTTCATCATGTTGTGTGTGTCATCTTGATAAAGGTCTGAGTGGAGACCGAATTATTGTCGATTTACCAATAAAACCTTTTTTTGTTGCTTTTTCAAAAATTCTGCGACTACTGGAATTCTCTGTGGAGCATAATTATAAAATTCTGTATTTTACAGCTTCCTAAACTCTACTGGAGTGTTCTCTCTTTCTATTTTTTTGCAGGCTGTACATGCAAAAATAGAATTGAAAAAATGAACAGTCATAGCTTGGTGATAAAGAATTAGGGCTACAGCACACAGTGATTCCTGCAGAGCTGTGGAGTCAGAAGCAATTTTGGGTACCTGGAGTCGGGAGTCGTCAAAAATGTTTACACTCCTAATAAATTTAAATACAAGCACTGAAAATAATTAGATTTAAAAGCTTCTATGAAGGAGGATAAGGCAGAAGCAATTTGGTTTCTAAGAACAATACTTTAGTTAATTTTGGCTTGTATTTAGCAGCTATTCTACAGCTACATGCCAGGTTCAGTTCATAAATAAGTTGTTTTAGGTTTTCCAATTGTTTTTGGTTTATGTAGTTTAACTTTGACTTTGGTTTAGAATTACCAAAGGATGTGGTTTTATATTTTTGAGCTTTGGCAGTGATACAATGCCTTCTATGTTGTGTACTTAACTTCTTTCTATTATAAAATTAGTATACATTAGTATATTAAAGGACCAAAAAATTAAATTGTTTTAAAGTAATTCACACAGCTTTAAGAAGGGGTTGGATAGCTTTTTAGCAAGTGAGGGAATACAGGGTTATGGGAGATAGCTCATAGTACAAGTTGATCCAGGGACTATTCCGATTGCCATTTTGGAGTCAGGAAGGAATTCCCCCCCCCCCTTTTCCCCCTCTGAGGCAAATTGGAGAGGCTTCAGATGGTTTTTTTTGCCTTCCTCTGGATCAACTGGCAGTAAGGTTGAACTTGACGGATGTGTGTCTTTTTTCAACCTTACTAACTATGTTACATATTATATATTGTTAGCATGCACTGGTGAAAGTTGTGTGTTTGCTTCAGAAACACTACTATAATTTATTTAAATAAGCTGTTATGTAGCCATGGGGGCATTTTTAACAGTGGACAGCAACAGTACATAATATTTTAATTACTTTTATACACTGTTTTTGTGGTTACTTTTACTTTAAAAACAGTACCATAAACTGAGGAGTCGAAGGATTTGCATACCGTCTCCACAGCCCTGCATTACTGGCACTTTATCACCAAATTTATATCCGTAGCATACTCCTGGGTCTCCGGATGCACTCACTGGTCAGGTGATTTTTGCTCGGATATGCTGACTGCTGCTTTTTCAAATTACAGTTGCCTGACCCAGGAGTACCCTGTAGATTCAGGCAATTGACATGGAAATCAATTGTGGCAAAATGGATGGAATCATCATAGGCTTTACATACCATGGGTAACCATTATCAAAAATAAATGGTGCCACTTCAACTGTTGCTGTCAATATGGCTTTTCTCTTACCAAGCAATGTGCTGATTTGGGGGTTTAGTCTTGTAACAGATGGTGAACTCTCTATTAATATAATTCTTCAAGCATTGTCTGTTTTTTTTGTGCTTGCAAGCTTTTGTCAGATGCAAATGGTAGTCTGCTTTCTATGCAGTGAGCAATGGTCATTTAAGGAGCCATAAACAAGTATTTTTTGACCTCCCACTGTCTTCAGAAAACGCCATCTGTCTAAATGTCCTTTCTACCTCTTACTGATTCATAAGTAAATGCGGGGAAACCCTGGTCCAAATGCACACATAGTGGTGACAGACAAGCATCTGTTCCAAAATGCTTGTGCAAAATGTTTGCCTTAATTAACATAAGTTATGATCCATCCCCCACTGTTCTAAAGAAAAATATCAAGGTGCAGAAGGTTTGGAAATATTTATAAAGGTGTGTAAAGTCAGGGCTGCAGTTGGGGGTGGAGTGACAGGTGGGGGTCCTGTCTTGAAGCCTATTCTGACTGGAGAACTCGGATGAATACTTCCCGATAGCCTGGATTTATGGATTATGAAACTGGAAGATCTGCCCCGACATATGGGGCAGAACGGGGTCAGTCTTGATCATAATGAGGCGTCTTATTTCAAATATAGGGCACACTATAGCCTTATGCATTACTTTTAGTGAAAACCAGTGAATATAAACCCACACCCCACCAATGAGGTAAGTGCAGGTGCGCTGTTGCTATGAACTTTCCGAACTATTAATGTGGCCCCAACTTGACCCACTCTGCCACATGAAAACTGGGCAAGGGAAGGTGGCACTTAGTGCCCAATCGGGTAACAGGAGGGGATAATAAGAACAATCGGTTAATTTACTACAGTGCCTATTTTTTATGCTTTGGAAAACATTGGAGTAAACCATCACTGGTGATGTTGCTCATAACAACCAATCAGCAATTAGATTTCAATAGTCACCTACAAGTTAGAAAAGAAAAGGAAATAATTGACAAGTGATGTTTTTCTCTACTGTTTTACACAGCATGATAAATAGGCCTCTGTGTTTAAAAAAGACATACCGTATCTCAAAATCACACAATGATTCATAATAGTGAGATACACCAAAATCACAATTTAGACCCATTGTTTGTCTAGAGCCGTGATCCCCAACCAGTAGCTCGTGAGCAACATGTTGCTCTCCAACCCCTTGGATGTTGCTCCCAGTAGCCTCAAAGCAGGTGCTTATTTTTGAATTCCAGACTTGGGGGCAAGTTTTGGTTGCTTAAAAAACAACTGTACTGCTAAACAGAGCCTTAATTTTGGTTGACAATCCACATAGGGGCTACAAAATGGTGCTTATTTGGCAGTCCAAGAACATTTTTCATGCATGTGTTGCTCCCCAACTCCTTTTACTACTGAATGTTGCTTGAGGATTCAAAAGGTTGGGGATCCCTGGTCTAGAGAAGCCAAAATTTTGCTTCATTCTTAAGCATAGTTAAGACGACTCTACACTGCAGCATGATTCACTGTGTACCCGTTAAGGTCCCCATAGACGCGACGATTCTTCTTTGGTGAACGACCAATTTCAGTGCAGTCCGACCAATCTGTCAAATTATCGTGCGGTTAGTGGGATTCGAACGATCGTACATCTTACGATTTGTTGGCCGACACCGAAAATTGATCGGCCAGGTTAAAAAATCTTTATCGGTCCCAGTGCAATCTATCTATGTTTGCAGGGCCAAGCAGGCAGCTACTCTTCAGTTTGCTAGTTGGCAATATCGCCTGAATTGGACTTTTTAGTTGATGGACACATCGTACATTTAAACGATCATTTCAAGATAATCGTGGTCTCACGATAACGATTGGATCTTTTAAAAATCTTTACATCTATGGCCAGCTTTACAGATAGAAAGTCAACATTTCTATCTGTAAGGAATGTTTTGACACACTTCTTTTTTTTTCAACGTGTGTTTTGAACTTATAACTTTATACACCAAAAAATATAGGTTTCTTTGAAAATATATTTCAAGAAAACAGCTCAAAACCCTGCTTCATGTAAATCATTTTCATAAAATATACTGTTTTTTTGGTAGTAGTGGTGTAAATACCTATACAGTTTTTTATTTTTTTTATGAGGCAATCTCAATTTAAGCCACTGTTTAGTAGTATGTGACATTGGGTAATAGAAAATTGTAATTTTAAGTACTAAGTGCTGCCCCTGGGATCGTTTGATTCATGATGCACACAAACAAACCAGGGGACACATAAATGTAAGGTCACATGCACCAATTAAAGCTGGCCATAGACGCAAAGATCCGATTTTCGGACAGTGTGTGTAGAGACCCGACATTTTTCATCTGGTGATTGGTCGTTGGTCGATCGAACAGGTTAAAAGATTTCTGTCGGCTGCCGATATCTCTGCATGTATTGCCGATCATACGATTTTCAGTGGGAGACTGTCACCAGCTTTGTCGGACATAACTTTCCTACAATTGCAGTCAGGGGCAGAACATCAGCTGATCTGTTCTTTTATACTTTATTTGATCTGAATGGTTAGTGGCAGGTCGGGAGATGGGGATGTCCGATTGTTCGAGGAACGATCAGATCTTTGCATCTATCGCCAGTTAATGGACAACCTTCTGTCAGACGTTCGCAAAAATGGTAGCTGAAGATAAAAGATGTAAAAGGCCAATAATTATATTCCAGTTTGGTAAGATACGTTACTATGCCACTTGATAAAAACCTTTTCTGTTTATTAATTATTCATTCTCTGTGTATCGTTTTCCTGTAAAGAATCCATTCTTTAAACCTTCTAGAAATCTAACCTACATTCTGTTAACCAAAGTTAGTACAGTGTACATGTTAATAGGCAAATTAGATTAGTGTTACAATTCATGTAGAAGGGTGAGGGTGTAGAGGAGGTAGGTTTTTCACTGCTAAATAAGAAAGTAAAATAGTTTTTTTTACTTAAATGATAGATAACGAATGAGTTTAAATTCTGATTTTATCTTGGTGGGGTGAGGGTTTATATTCCTTGTGTTTGTCGTTTTCATTTAACCTATACCATACACAGGCCAATACAAGCTACTGGCAGACTGTCGGGCAGTGTATGGGACCCTCTGTCAGGCTTCCCCCGATCGATATCTATGTCGATTGGCCAGATTTAAAAATCCCATTGGATCGAGGACCGCATCGATTCGTAATTTTTTAGTGTCAGTATCACTTTAATTAGCAGGACTCCTCCACCAGTGGGCACAAAGCAGATAGTGGGCTAATAGCACAGGCCACCTTGGGAGGGCTTAGTGCTTCTAATAGCAGCCCATTGTAAAATGATTAATGCTAAAAAAAGGTGTTAAAGGAATTTATAATGTTGCTTGCACTATTTCTAAAGGTGTGTATTTTATTTTCTGACTTAAAAAGTAGTGTAAAAATACTGTGGCGTGTAATGGTAATTTTTTTTATGTACCTTATTATTTTCAATCTTAACACCTTCTTTTACACCATACATTTACACTCCACTACAAATGTGGGTATAAATATTACACATCTTTATAAATTCACATGCTTTTACACAATAGTATTAAACTGAAAGTATTTGATGTAAGTTTTTTCCAATAGAGCTTACAATCTAATATCCCTGTTACATTTACACAGAAGACAATTAACCTGCCTTTATGTTTTTTGAGTGGAGGAGGAAAATGGAGAACCAGGAGCAAAAGCGCACACGGGGAGAGCATACAAACTCCTTAAGCTTTTTATCTAGGGCTGCAGTTTAAAGTGATGTTTTTGTTCCTTCGGGTGGCTTTGGGTGGAAAGTTGTGTTAGAATGTGAACATAAATTTAGTGCCAACAGTCTTCCAAAGTGAAATTTGAAGATGGTCATATAACTTCTTTCCATTGTCTTAGTGATGTCACAATTCCAGCAGGTGTTTTTTGTCACCAGTGGTGTTGGCCACATCAGAATAATCTGTTTGTTTAGTTTGAAAAAAGACGCACGTCCATCAAGTTCAACCTTTTAACTCTATTTTAACCTGCCTAACTGCTAGTAGACACGTGGCTGAGGGTGTTCCGAGTTGGCCTCTAATATCAGTCCACTTGTTTCCAGCTTTAAAATACAATCTTATTGCTCTCTGGTAATTCATGGGACATGTCTGGTTGATAGTTTGCTTAGCAACTGGATATCATTATCAGTGTAAAACCGTGAAGTCATGTGTATGTAAAACAACAACTGTAAATAGATAATAGAAGAACGAAAAATGGTTAATCCTGTATGTGTCATATTTTGTGTGTAAAGTTCATGAAATTATTCCCCCCCCCTCCTATTTTAATGCAGGCAGCCTGTTCTGGCTGCTGTCATGGCAACTTGTTCTCCTTATTGAACTCCAGTTGCTACAGAAATATATGAAAAGGGAAGCGTACGTTTATCACATGGATGTTTACAATGCTAGTGTGCAGGGCTCATGGTGTTACTAGGAGAAGACATGGTTTTCTTTAAAATGGCAAGTGGAAGAAATGGTTATGGTTCTTAAAGGAATTGTTCAGTGGAAAAAAAACTTGGTAAATAGTCTGTGCAAAATAAAAATTTTTTTCAATATAGTTAGCCAAAAATGTAATAAATATATATAAAAGAATGGAGTGACCTGATGTCTAATATAATAGCTAGAACACTACCTTCTTCTTTGCAGCTCTCTTGGTTTACACTGATTGGTTACCCTGGTTACCAGGCAGTAACCAGTCAGTGACTTGAGGGGGGCATATGAGTCATAACTGTTGTTATTGAATCTGAGCTAAATGCTAAGGATCAATTGCAAACTCACTGAACAAATTATGTCCCATGTGACCCCCCCCCTTAAAGTCACTGACTGACTCAGAGTTCTAAAGCTGCAAAGCAGGAAGTAGTGTTCTGGCTATTATGTGAGACGTCCAGTCACTCCAGCCTTTATACATTACATTTTTGGCTAACTAACTATATTTGCACATACTATCTATTTACCCAGTTTTTATTTTAACACTGAACTAAGGGCAAAGGTGGACTGGCAGAATACTTTTTTGTGCAGTCTCCTGCTGGTGATAAAGCACCCCTCCGCATCCATTACAAATGTTGAATATTAAACCCTTCACATGCAGAGTGACTCTAATGCATCCATTAGGGAAGGTATTTTCAGGGAGCTTTGACGCCTGGGGAAGGAGAGATTTCCCATGGGTGACAAAACCACCCTGCCTGTCTTTGCCCCATAGCACAGTGTTTTATATTTGTTAAATATTTGTTAAATGCTCTAAACAGGTTTAAATGTTTCTAATCTGCATGCATAGTTTTTACCTTGTTCGTAAAATATGCAAACTGTCTTTAGTGTAAAATCATTAGTCAGAATGGCTCCTTTCAAAAATCAATGAATATATTGACCAGTCTCTGTATTGACCATTGGTCTTTTGGTTAGAAACAAAGGGCCAGCCAATACGTAGCTAAGAAATCCAGCTTCTCACATTGTATGACACTGTTGTGTGAGACTTCAGCAATGACATCCATTGAGTGCTGGACCACTCAGCAGCTAATTCTGGGATATCTCCATCTGGGCGAACCAGGTCTCAGATGGTTGTATGTCTTCATTAATGCAGCACACACACACACACACACACACACACACACACACACACACCATTGTCTGTATATTTAAAAGGACCACATTGTCTGTATATTTAAAAGGACCACATTGTCTGTATATTTAAAAGGACCACATTGTCTGTATATTTAAAAGGACCACATTGTCTGTATATTTAAAAGGACCACATTGTCTGTATATTTAAAAGGACCAGGTTTTTGGTGATGCACCGGAACTGTAGCAAAATCAAGTGTGTGGGAGCTCTGGAAACACTCTCTAAACCAAATATATAAGATGTGCTTTTAGCCCCACAGGAATACCAAAATCAGGGTTGGGAAGGGAAAAAAGTGCCGCTAAAACATTTTTTGCTTCCTTGTTTTGTGACAAAAAGGTCACATGACTTTAAGGATTCAGATTTGGTTTGGCTGAAAAAAGCAGAATACTTGCCGAATACTGAACTGAGTCCTGGATTCTGTGCATCCCTACATAAAAGGCATTAAGTTTGTCCAGGAGTAGTAACCCATAGCAATCAGCAGGTAGCATTTACTGGTCACTTGTTAAAAGCAAACCTTTTATTGAATAGTCTTTGTTACTGCTATTGGGCAAAGTTGGTGCCTATTATTACATTTGGGGGTATCTGTTTTAGAGGGCCCTTTCCCTGCAGTTTTGCTAAATATAAGCCTATAATAAATACTTTCAAAACAAATCTTCTATGGGAATATTCTAGATATGCCACCAGCCGAAAGTGTATAATTTGTGGTTGGTCATGTGACATTCACTAGTCAGAAATTTCTGTTCTCAAACCTTAATTACTGAAAGGTTGATGAAGAACCATATGGTTGCTCACAATGCTGCCAGGCCTTATTTCAACATTTTACAGTCTATTGATTGGCTTTATAGTGTTTTATTATGCCTTTTCCCCAGAGCACTGGTCACACATCCATCATTTTTTTCTTCATCTCTAAGGAATCCATTTTGCAACAGTTATTTACTGCCAGTATTGCTCATGTTTGGAGCAAATGACAACTAGAAAACTTATGGTTGAAAAGAACTTAAATACATTTAAATAGTATTTTATGTAAATACCCGCAAATTACAAAAGAAGGCATGTCAATTGTTTGAAAGGGTGTCTTGTCAAAACTGCTTTCTCAGAGTCATACTTGAGTGATGTTACTGCTGGTTTGGCTAAATTTGTTTCTTAAAGCTTATGTAGTATGGGCCAGCTGAAAAGCACCTGTGGTCTCCTCCAGTGGTTCCCATTCACATAGATGAAAAGCACCAGGAAGTGATTTTCAGCCTGAATATGCAAGCATTTTTCGACAGAAAAGCAATTATAACTGCTTTTCCCTGGGTTTCCAATTCAAGTTAAAGGGAACCATCATGGGTGCTTTCCAGCCTGTTAAATGCAACCTGTGATATTAGTCTGCGATGTGCACGTTTTACATTTTCATTGCATATCAATATTAAAAGGGGCAAGGCATATCTTACTGGCAGAAGGTGAAATTAAATCAAATGTTGGATTTTCAGATTATTCAGCAATAAGCATATATTATAGATCTACCCTTTCTAGTCCCCTTCCCCCCTCGCTTCAAGGACAAACAAGGTGCCCACCCACTGTTCATCTGGCCCAGATTCAGAATTTTGTAAGTAAACTACAGCATTAATGTGATTATACAGCTGCTGCCAGGAATCTAACATTTTATGTTTATTGTACAATTTGTAAGACATGATTTTTCAGCAGTCCACAAAGCAAACAAAATATACATGCACTTGAATTGGATCTGGATGTCAAGCTTTCGCAGTCTTCCAATATAACTCAAGATCATAGATTCCTGGCAGCAGATAGAGGATCATGCTAATGCTTTATTTCACTTTCTAAAATCTGAATCTGGGCCAATACCTTGGATACGGTCTAGGTCTCTGTGGAACATCAGTGTGCTTTGCTTGAATAGAATTTTCTTGTCTATAAATACCTGCTGCTGCTGTGCTTCTTGATATTCTATTATTGCACCTAGGGATTTTTACATTTAGATGGAGTGTGACAATAACTTCAAATCTTTTTTTAAAAAAATTTTTTGGGGGGAGGGGGGGAAAGGGAAGTACCATAGCAGGATCACCTGTCTGATGAGGTTTCCCCAAGTTATTTTCACCTCTAAATGAAAAAATGGGAGTCGAAGAATGTGTGATCCTGTGCACCTACCCATACCAGTATTCTAGAGCATGTTGGAATTCTGAATATGTCAAAAGTAAGCGTGGGATGTAAATTTTCATTAAAAAATAACCTTAATGTCCTTTACTGTATTGATATGTGCGAATTCAGAGGATTTCTTTTTGATCTGTGTGTTAAGTGATTAACTTTTAGGCCACGCATGAAGACAAGGGCTTTGTTCCCTCTCACATGGTGAATCAGAATGGAACAGCTATTTCTCACTCATAATAATGGCTTCTGCCAAACTTATGCCAGGGTGGTATTGCATATAATTTGCTTTGGCAGGTACAGCCTAATAGAAAGGGGGAAAACTTCCTTAGAGAGCAGCTATAATCATGCAAACAGCCCACATTTTTTAAACTCAAAATGAATATATTTTTTCTGTTGCACTGAAATTGAAAAGCTACTATTTTAAGCTCTAAAATCCCTTTTCCGACATGAAAAGTTGCCAATGCTCGCACCCAAATCCAGGATACTAGTATATCAGCCATTGATGCCAAGGGACATGGGTAGGTATTTTATGTCCCATGCTTTTGTTCCCTTGGATGCTCATTGCTCTGCACTCTTTGCAACACTGTGGATTATAGGTTAACATCAAGCTGGGGAAGTCTTTTTCTCTTGGCGTTAATGCAAAATAATGGCGGTGCAGTTTAACGTGACAAGCTTCTAAGAAGGGTTGAAGATTAACAGTAGCTGGAAGGCAATAGCTTTGGCATATCTGAAAGCTTTGGTAGCAGATGGTCACCAGTCCATGCCTTATTGGCTGCTAAGATGTTTTAGTTGGAAACACAAGGGTGAAAGAAGGCTTGAGAGATTAAACTAAAACGTTTGGCTATATATGCTTCTACATACCAGGTGGCAGATATATTTTCCTATGCTAAGCATTTTTTCAGCAGTGAAATTTCATGCCATTGTATATTCAATGATGTGCTTCTCACCTTCTCGAAAATGTGGGAAACCGGGTTTTCACAATCACTTTTTATAGTCATTAGCAGAGATTCCAGTTACTTAATTGTAAATAGCAGAATCATTGAAGAATTTTTACTCCACATATACACAACAGAAAATGTAACAATTAGGCAAAACCGATACTTAAAACGGTTGCTGTAGCAACCTGGCATTTTGACACGATGATCATCTTTCATGCAGCCCACAGAAAGTTGCTAAAAATACCCCATTGCAAACAAAAAAATTAAACAGGTATGGAGGAGAAAATAATGAGGCAAAGGGCATCCATTTCTGCCGCAGTACTTTTCATGCTTTTAGGTTAATCGTAATGAACTGCTTTTTAAGGTAGCATTTTATCCATTTGCTAGCAGTTTTGTGAGATGAAAGGCGTAAATGAATTATGCTGGTGATTGTAGCTGCTGCATAGTATGTCGTTCACAATACGTTTTCCTACACCACAGCTGCCCTTTGCCAAATTTCTGCATAATGTTCCTGTCTCGTAGTTTTGCCGTTTGTGTAATTGCTGTTTTTGTTTGCAAAGGGATTTGTGCTCAGTCTAATGAATGTCTTGTACAATCACTCTCACTCTGCCACCCACTCATTAGCTGATTACTGCTCTGCAATCAAGGTGTCAGTCTATAGGAGATGAAGGCACAGAATGTATTCGCCATTTGTAGGAGATGCTGCATTGCAGCATGAACAAAGTAAAAGAAATGTGTCAGGGGAGGGACTATGATGTAGGCATCAGGGTTTAGATATACATTTGCAGAATAAAAATGCAGGAAGAGCATAGGCCAAACCTGATGCCAATACTAAATGTACTGCACTACAGCTAACAATGAGAAACTCGGATAGATCTGTATTCTCAGAGAAGTGCCACATATCGATTACTATATAGCAATTATGGTGCCGATAAATTATATATGACTATATTATGTGGACTATTCAGCTGCCTGCTTACATACAGTATAATGGTTTCCAGGGATATTATGAACTTGCACTACATTTCCCAGCATATATTGCCAAGAAGCCCCAGAAACCGAATAAAGCACACCTTATCGGCATGGAAAAAGAAAATATTATGAGCTTGATGTGCCACCTCCCAAATCCAGTTAGCGGCTGATGCAGTATCACTGTCCTTTCTGTGTCCTTGTAAAGGGTTATTTATGGAGGTTGGCACATCTTTCAGGTCTTCACATTGTTTTCACGTTGCAGAACTTCCGAAGATGAATTTGTGCATATATCACTAGGGTTTATTTAAACAAACTACTTGTACAATGACAGTGAGCCATGTTGATAACATTGTAAAGGGTTCCTGCAATTTTTTGAAGAGGTGCTATGCTTGCTTTTAGTTGTTAACACTAATTTCTTGCTGAAAAATAAAACTCTAGATAGAATTGTTCTTTTATTTAATCTTTTCTGCTATCTCCATTCTTATTTGATTTTCTTTTTCTTCCTACACCCTATTCTTTTCTTTTTTTTCCCCCCTTGCCTCTGGCTTGTAACTGCTTCTTTGCTGCCCCTACTAAACATAGCTGGGTTTGTCAAGTCACCTATGTCAGAAACTAAACTAACGGGTGATGCCTTTGAGCTGTACTGTGAAGTGGTCGGATATCCTACCCCTGAGATCCAGTGGTGGTATGCTGAAGTGAATCGGGCTGAATCTTTCAAACAGCAGTGGGATGGTACCAGAAAACGTCGGGTCACCATTAACACAGCCTATGGAGCAAATGGGGTGAGTGTGCTGAGAATAACACGACTGACTCTGGAGGATTCTGGAACATATGAGTGCCGGGCAAGCAACGATCCTCGGCGCAACGACCTGAGACAAAATCCAGCCATGACATGGATCCGAGCCCAGGCCACCGTAAGCGTCCTTCAGAGTGAGTCCTTCATTCTCCAGTATCGTAGTGGAATTGTAGTAACTAGATGAGCTCTGGTGAACCTGTGTGTGCCCCATCTCCCTCACAATCCAAAACCTGAGATCCTTGATAAACCATCCTGTTGTCTTGTTATTTTGACCCTTCGGTTATTCCACCATGCGTAGGCTCTAGAAGCTTCCTTCCACCGCTTTATTCTTTTGTCTAGGAAATGCAGAAGTAGAGGGTTTGGCCAATAACACACAAGCTCCCTCTGTTTGTGTGTGCATTTTGTGTCTTCTACAGGTTCCATTCTCCCCTGGTTTAATTCCTAATGTTTGTATTTTTGTCTTGACGTTTTGTTGATCTGACTTGTTTCTGGATCTAACCCATTTCTTTTCATCTTGAGATGCAGTTCTACCTGAGATTCTACAGTGCTGTAATCAAGCATCAACTTTCCATGTCTTGTGTTTGTAAGTGAGCAGAGTCTTTGCAGTAGTCAGGCTGCTGTTTGTCATTGTAAAAATGGTTCAGCTTCCCATTGTTAAACTGAGCTTTGTGTTAGTTTTCAAATTTTGTCTTGCTAATTTGTAGCAATCTTATTTATTCTGCCTACACCATCAGATCACTATAGGAAAAAGGGTTTTTAGATGATAGTTTACATTTTAAGGAGGCTTGTTTTGAGAATCTGTTAAACTGCTGTGTTGTGGACTTTGTTTCAAGGGTATATACACTTGTGCTAAACCTAATTACCTGCAATATATATTTGGGAGACTTTTCAAGTTAATTAATAACTTTCTTTGTGGGATTCATAGTTATGCTGGTGCTTTAATACTGAAACTGATACTGAAAAAGCACATTTTGCATGTTGAGAAGAAGGAGAGTGGCACAATAAGTCACTATATTTTTTGGCATCTCTGTGCAAGCTTGATGGCTTTTTGAAAATGTTGATTTTGTTTTTCTTTCCCCAAGTGAATTACTCAAAATGTTTTTTTTTTGCCCTCTTCATTGCATTACCCCTGGCATGTGCTGTAGAGCATCAGCCATCAAGAACATAGACAAGAATCGTCGTGTTCATATTGGAAGCTGAATGCACGTGCACCTTTCACTATGGTGTACATTAGTAACATGTCTTATACCACAGCCCAAAACCCTACTGGCCTACTTTGTCATTTATTCTTGTTATTCAAAATTACTTTAGTGGTAAAGCAGATAACGTTTGGATTCTGAAACAGAAATAACTGGATAAAACTGAAATGAGTTTTAAAATCTATTTTGTATTTAGTTGTGTCTTCTAAATGGACAACGTTTATTAAGCTAAGAATTTATCTAGAGCCTGATGTGCACTATAATGGGTCAGAAAATGCAGCAAAATAAGACAAACCATTGATCAACATTGGTCGGAAGCTATTGGAAATGGATCTTGAATCAGAGTCAAAGTACAAAGTGTTACATGCTTGCTGAAGAGATGTTACGTGACTGCAGAAGAGGATGATTGTTACATGCGTCCGAAGAGATGGGGGGATGACTGGTGGCAAATAAGATTATAGTGAAAGATGGAAGTACTGACCTTTCTTGAAGTGCACTTGAAAGTGTTGTCATCTACAAGAACGTTGGAATGAAGCAAAAGGAACACCATATAGAAGCATACAGTAAACATACAGTAAATTGCAAAGACTGGCATCCCACACTGGAAGAAGATCCAGTTTTTTCTCTGCTTCAGTAAATTAAATTTAAAATATTTTTTTCACAATTCAAAAGCAAGGGATCACAAAGTGAAAATTTAATCTAGCCTTGCTCACAACAGTAACAACATTGTGGAGTCCTGCTGTGCTTTAAAACAAAAAGCAGAATACTAATTCTGAAGGACAGCTCAATGCTTTATCTGTGTTATTAGTTCTGAATAGTTAGAAAGTTGAACTGTAGTGTATAAAACATTAAAATTGCCATTGTAGCTTCAATCCCTACATCTAGAGTCTGCTACATATTTGAGTTTTGTGACATTTGGCATTCAGCACTTTCTTACCCATGTTTTTATTATGAGTGACTGTTAGAGGTCCAGAAAATCGATCATTAGAATCTGCTTAATAAAAGTTGCAGAACTCTTATTGGCGTACTCATCGGTATTCATCCAACATTACTTGATGACCAAGTTGAGGGAAGGGTCTTTAGGTATAATTAGGCCCACCAATTTAATTTCATGTGCTAAAATACTAAAACCCTTTGATTTACTTTCTATATCCTTCCCTTCTGTATCAGGCTTTCATGTTGCTGTCTGTTGTGCATTATTTGTTCATTCCAGTTGTGTAGTTTTTCATTTTGTGTTCCTTGAAACATTTGTTTAGTGTTCACCAAAGCCTAATAATCTTTTACAATTCTCTCACCCTCTTCCAACTTATAAGAACAACAGAGGAAACGGTGATTTGTTCATAGCACTTGTAAACAAAATCTTCAAAATATTTTTAGAAGTATCAAGGTGGAATTATCGAAGCTTTTTTTTTTGTTTTGTTTTTCATTTCTGTGAGTTTTTTTTAAATTTTTTAATGGCATCTTGATTGTAAGACGCATGTAGACATGCTGCCACTGCTCTTTCTAAGACAAAGAGAGACAATATGCCTAGAATTGTCAGCAATTAAGATATCTGTGTTTAGAGTGTAACCATAATATATTAAAGGCACAATGCCTAGTAGGTTACTACACACATTTTGGGGAAAGTTTCCAGTTCAGTAGATTTCTATATAGATTGGTACAAGACAATTCCAGGCATTTTGTTAGCTATCCATATCAGCAGACTGTTGTAAAATCCTGCCAAAATGACTGGATTGCACACAATTTGCCCACACAGGCTTGTTAAAACAGCTCAAAATATCTGAATATTCGTGTCTGAAGAATCATATCAATGGGAAATGGTGAAGTTGTAAGGCTGTTGTCACTTTTTCTTAATCCGGTGATTTACATAGTTACTTCCCACATGTTTCTGTGAAGGTCATGGGCTAACAATGTTCAGTGACTCAAATGATGATCACAACATTTGTGTGGGGTTCCAGCAACGCTGCACAGGATCAGTATTATACTTTGACAAGAGTAGCGCAGGCCACAAAACAATAGACCATTTTTTTGGGCAAAGGTACATCGACTGCAGAGAGCCACTTTACACTGGCTTGTGGGCTTATGGTTGAATAATTTGGCAGTCCATTGCAATTTATTTTCTGCATTGATGGACTAGCAATATGTTCAGTCCTGTTACTAAAATGTTTTCTATTAGAATTAAATTGGCAAGAAGCCTTCACTCATTTCCCTGTACTTTTATCATTCTTCTTATCGCTTGCTGATTTTTCTCATTGCTTTATACATTTCCCTCCAATGTTATAGCTTATTTTATTCTTGCTCGCTTTTTCGTTCATGCATTTCCAGAATTACATTTCCTTTTCTTCTTCAATAGAATTCTTTGTGCCAAAAGTAAAGAAAGTTGCAGATATTTTGTGTAAGAAAGAAAGCAATGCAATCTTTGATGCCCCTTAACTGGGAAGCATTACTAACAGAAATGTTGTAGTATACAGATTACAATGTTGTTTTTCCCATGACTATTCTCTTGCAGCAGCTATGGATGATACTGACCCGGTATACAAATACCACCAGTCCTGTCAGCAGGTTCAGTATGTTTCAGCCACGAGGGCCAATAACATACTATAACCCGACTCTTGTGTTGTGCTTTTCCTTTTAGTAATGTTTTTTTGTCTACCATACATTCATTTTCATCCTTTTAAATTGTTTTATGATATGAATATTTTCTTTCATTAGTATTTATGTATATTGCCTACCTTTGCGTAATATTTGCTAGCATGAAGTGCTAAACAATGAAGTTTACAAACCCTGTAACATTCATGAAGAAAATCTTAGGCCTGCATCACATAGTTCCCAGCCTGGGTAAAAATGTGCATAAGATCTACCTGTCACTGTGTGACATTTACCTTCTCCGCTTTATTCATGCTAGTACAATAATCCTAAAACACCAATTTTAATCGGCAGACAGGTTTTCTATAGGGGAGCAGTACGGGGGGGGGGGGAGAGAGAATTGCCCACCGGGTTTGCGCGTGTGTGTGTGGTGGCAAGTTGAAATTAAAAAAAATAAAAATAAATAAATATATATATATATATATATATATATATATATATATATATATATATATATATATATATATATAGACACACACACACACACACACACACATAAATACAGATTTCTTGCGGAGTCATAATTAATTATCTGTTTGCTGCATGTCATTGGCACAGTAATAGAATCAGCTTATTTGGAGACATTTTGTTAGCTATGTGATTAAGCTGTAATGGACCTCTTAATTTCCACCTTTTAGTAAATCAACACAATTGTGTCCATTCCATCAGAGAGTAAGGCTGAATGGTGGAGAACTCAATGCTGACTATTGAAACGGGACAATGTTTTAACAATTCTCATATTTATAATACAGTATATATAATTTGTTTTTTCAGAGCCCAAGATCACTGCCACTGAGGAAATTACCATTAAAAAAGAGACCTCGCCAACACCTATTTTCTTGCAGTGTAACCTCACTACAACTCCTAACCATGTTGAACCAGATAGTGGCTTCTGGACAAAAAATGGCTTGGAGCTTCAAGACACACGCAAGACACCTTCTGACAATATCTTGGAGCTGAAGTAAGAGGCTGTTGGGTATATTGCCATACTATATACGATTGATGGCCATCCCATTTGCTAACAAATATGGTTCTGTAGCTGCAATGTTGTCCTAATTATAATCAGGATATATACAACATTTTCAAATAAATATTGTTCTAGTTAAAATCAATCCCAAAGAGTAGTAAAATTCCTAGAGCCCTTATAGTAGTACATAGGTTTTCTCTGCTTCATAATAGGTATTACTTTACTAAAGAATGTACCATCTTGTAAGAAGAACAAACATTACACTATTAGATTATCTGCTATTTGTGATTCCTTTTAAAAATGTATTGAGGTTAAAAATATATATGTGTACCCCTAACATTAGATGGCAAACAAAGGCTGAGGTACAAGAGGGGCAAATTGTAAGGTTAAAAACTAAACAACCCTGCATTAGGTATTTCATATGTGGGAAAACTTTGTATTTTCTGTTTTGTTGCATACCCTATTTATTTGGCTCATGCTAAATATTGATCTATATGATTTTATTAACCTCTTGAATCCTGTTCTTAAAAGGGTTGAAGCGTTGAAATTTACTTTTTATTATGTATATAGTAAAAAAGAAATAAAAATAAAAACACAAAAATTGAATGAAGACTAATTGGATATTGACATAGCGTTCTACTATCTACATCAGGTGAACTGCCTTTAACTTTAAGTTGATTAGATTTCTCCTTAATCATAGTCACATCACACTTATTATTTTGCTAACATAAAATTCTGTTTTCTCAAAGGATTGCAAAGCCAAAGGCAGATGACTCTGGAGAGTATATGTGTGTCTTCATCTTAAAAAATTCCCCACCAGCCAATGCTACTATTGAAGTGAAAGGTATATTAATTAAAATCAAAAGCTGTATTATGTTGCTCTAACTAATAAATGCATTGGGTGGGCCATTGTTTTGGCCTATATACTGGTAAAAAGCTGGCAAGATGGTATAGCAGCTAGTGTTGACCCAAAAATTTGGGACAGTAGCGTGTTTTCCACTGTGTTGCATCACTTCCTCTTAAGAAACTCTATAAATGTTTGGAACCGAGATGTTGTCCCCTGATTGCCTGATATAGAATTTCTGCTTAAAGAAGATGGAAAGGCTGAGTTTACTTGGGGGTGCCAAAGGTTAGGCACCCGAAGTGATTGTATATGCTTACCTGACACCCAGGGCTGGTGCCCATATCAGCAGAAAACTACACCGGTCTGGAGGTTATTTCAGCAAGCACCACGGAGTGATCGCTTCTTCTTTCTTCGCACTGGTGTGCAGTGAATCGAAAAGCCGACCTTTAACGAAAAAGTCGGCTATTTAGTTCTTCTATCTTTGCATCTACCCCCTGAAATTGGAAGAAAGAAGAAGCAACTAGCTCCATGGTGCTCAATGGAAGAACCCCCAGACAGGTGTCGTTTTCTCCTTATAGGAGCACGGGGCCAGAGTTTTCAGAAGCATTTCTGGGTCCATGCAGTGATTTCCAGAATCCTTTCTGTTTTTAAAGTACTAACCTCTTAAGAGCCTAAAGTTCATAGCCATCCAATATGAGCTAGTTGGCCTTGTCCTTCCTCTGGATTCTCTGCATCTTTAAAGCATGTGTAAACCCCGACAAAAATGTCTGTGAGCGTCTTTAAAGGAGAAGGAAAGCTCCAAGACGGTTTATTGTCAACACATTAGCCTCAATACTGCAAGCTAGAATGCTATATTTATTCTGCAGAATGCTTTACCATACCTGAGTTAACAGCTCTAGACCCTGTCTCTGTTTGTTTAGGATAGAAGCTGCCATTTAAACTTGGTGTGACATCACTTCCTGCCTGAGTCTCTTGTCACTTGTCACTTACAGCTCTGAGCTCAGATTACAGCAGGGATGGGAGGAGGGAGGGGGAGAGGAGCAAACTGAGCATGCTCAAGCCCTGCCTTGGAGGTTTATGCTGAAAACAGGAAGTCTTGATACAGAAGCCCATGTGTACACAATAAAAGGAAAGAAATGCTGTGTTTCTTTTGGCAGAGGACTCAAGAGCAACATTACTTTGAGGGTTTACTGGTGTATTTATATAGACCTTTCTGATAAAGCTTACTTAATTTTAGCCTTCTCCTTTAAATCTTTAAATGCCTGCCCCTCCAGTTATTCAAAGGTTAACAGTAAGGCAGCATTCACTTAATCACTCAAGATTTATTCTCTTCTAACCCACTTAGCCTTTGCGAATTTACTTTGGCTGTTGTGTTGGCTACTGAGCATGCTCATATATATATATATATATATATATATGTGAAAAATGGCGGCATTCACAAGATTTTCAGGCAAAATAAAGAAAAACTTTTTATTTAACTTTTTATTGAGTTAAATAAAAAGTTTTTCTTTATTTTGCCTGAAAATCCTGTGAGTGCTGCCATTCTTCACCTATACATTTACCCTGCTGGCTCGGGCACCCAGGTACTCTATCCTGTAAATGGTGTGCACCTTTGGGACTGGATATATGTCGGACTGGCCCACAGGGATACCAGGAAAAGTCCCGGTGGGCCCTCATGCTGCTAAAAATTTGGCCTATTTCATGGTCATTTCAATGAGAACTAAGTGGCTTAATAGATGGAATAATAGATTATAGTATTATATAGTATGTAAAGAAAAGAGACTAGGAGAATAGAAGTTGAGTGAGGAGAGGAAGAATAATAGTAGTGAGAGTGGGCCCGTGGCCTAAGGTTACTTGGTGGGCCCCTGGTCAAAGGTTTTTGGGTGGGACCGAAAGTCATGTTGGCTTAGCTCTTACTTTGATGTCAGGTAAGGGAATGGAAATAACTCACTGGGAGGATTACAAATAAGTTTAGCCAAGTAAAGACAAGGAGAAATGTCAAAGGTTAAAGGAAAACTATACCCCCGAACAATGTAGGTCTCTATAGAAAGATATTGCATAAAACAGCTCATATGTAAAATCCTGCTTCATGTAAATAAACCATTTTCATAATAATATACTTTTCTAGTAGTATGTGCCATTGGGTAATCATAAATAGAAAATTGCCATTTTAAAAAATAAGGGCCGCCCCCTGGGATCGTAGGATTCACTGTACTCACAAACATACCAACAAACCATACATGTTAGGTCACATGAGCCAATTAACAGACAGAGTTGTGTCTTTTGCTTCCACACTTCTTCCTGTTACAGTTAGAGTTTAAGTATTTCTGGTCAGGTGATCTCTGAGACAGCACAGAGACCATCACAAAATGGTGGCTCAAGGCAAGAGATGTAAAAGGGCAATATTTACTTAAATATAAATTCCAGTTTGGTAAGATTCTTTAATATGCCACTTAATATGATATGAACTATCTGTTGCTTAAGTGATCATTTTGGGGGTATAGTTTTCCTTTAAGTTCTGTTTAGCTTTCAGAGCCATCTGTTAATACCTGAGGCAAGTGACAGAAAAAAAAAAAAATAGATGTCTGCTCACGTGTTATAGAAGACAGGCTGCTCTTTTGAAATGTGTATATATAAGCACTAGGGAGAGAGGAATTTTTTCTCCTTGTTTCGCCTGCAGAAATGACACCCATAGACTTGTATGGCATCGTGCGCCAAAAAACAGACACGCGTCAAATTTTTTTGACGCCCATATACTTTTGATGGGCATCCACGACATTTCGGCGGCGGCGAATTATCGCCCATCCCTAATAAGCTCAAGTTGTTTTTATATAGGTGATGGAACTCTGAGGTTACTTCTAATATCCTCATATTTTACAACAAGGGGTACTTTATTTATATATTTACACAAGATTATATATATATATATATATATATATATATATATATATATATATATATATATATATATATATATATATATATATATATATATAATGTAATATCTATCTATCTAATATGTAATATTCAACAATGTCATTGAGCTGTTTTATTTGTAGAAAATGCGGAAAAATATGTTTACTATTTTGTACACCTTTACAAATGCTGTCGATGAAGTAATACAAATGTATCGAGTTCGGTCTGAACATGGAGCCAACTCAAATCAAAAACAGATCTATCTATCTATATATATATATATATATATATATATATATATATATATATATATATTATATATATATATATATATATATATATATATATATGTATATATGTATATATGTATGTATATATGTATATATGTATATCTATATATCTATATCTCCTACGTTCCCAGACCTACAAAAATCCATTTAAATCACTTTAGTCTTTGGAAACATGTTTTACTATTGCACATGCACACCGATAGCCTGAACCTTCTACCAATTCGGAGGTGCTGTTTTATGTTGTTAACACTAGTTTCCAAGGTTGGTGACTTGGCTCTAGCAGCATAGGTGAGATAATTGACAGGCTTGTACAGGTACGGGATCCATTATCCGTATACCCGTTATTCCAGAAAGCTTCGAATTACGGGAAGGCCATCTACCATAGACTTAGTTTTAAACAAATAATTCCGATTTTTAAAAATGATTCCCATTTTCTCTGTAGTAATAAAACGGTACTTTGTACTTGATCCCAGCTAAGATATATAACCCTTATTGGGGCAGAATAATCCCATTAGTTTTATTTAATGCTTATACAAATTTTTAGTAGTATGGAGATACTTTCTGAATTACAGGAAGATCCATTTTCGGGAAAGCCCCAGGTCCCGCTCATTCTGGATAACCGGTCCAATGCCTGTATATGTGCTTTTCAAAGCCCTTTATTATCAAATTGGAGCAAAAGATAAAAATCTATTGAAAAAATGCTTATATATTTGGGTAAAATACATATAAAAATCCTAAAGGTTAATCACCCTAACTCTGAATAAAATTAAACCCTGACATAGTTACGTATATACAAAATATTATAAGCACACAGTGAAATTTGAAAAATTAATTATTATGTTTTGCAAACTTATGTATAGCAGTGAATTGTGTGGAGCAAGTATGGCAAACTGATATTTAATAAACCACCCTGACACTTTTTGTTGCTCCCAGTTCAGACTACAAAACAGGTAGGAAATTACATTCGCAGCAAGAATGAGAAATGCAAATGACAGATTTTTTTTTTTTTTTAAATAGCTGTTCCAGAAATTAGTGGTCATAAAAAAAGTGAAAACAAGAATGAAGGACAAGAGGCTGTGATGTACTGCAAATGTGTTGGATACCCACCACCAGATTGGATGTGGTATAAGATAATTGATGGAGGTCTAATGGTAAGCATACAGTAAATATTTTAGATATTTTTATTTTCTTCAGGGGTACCTAATAATTATTGCAAATACTTTTACATTGGTCTCTGCTCTCCCCTCTGGCAGGGGGATCAGTGACACCACTCAGTGTAAGACATGCAAGAAGCTAAACAAGGAAGTTCAGAACTCTTTCCTCTCCTGCATCATTTGCATATCTTTTATATGATTGGCTGAATCTTGCATTTTAGTGAATATTGCTCTCAGCCTTGAATGCAGTCAGTTTAATCTCATAGTATCATGTAAAGCTATAAAACGTGAAGTCCTGTTCATTAGAGCCTGAAAAAGACCAGTTCTATGCTTTGCAGGTCGTCTTCTAACCCATTTGTTGTCCCCCCCCCCAAATATTTCCAAGTTATCATTGATGTGAGGTTTTAACTCCGCAATAGACATAATGAAAATCAGTTTTGTCTTTGAACTTAACAAGATACTGTGTTGCTTAGTTAAAATTGTTGAGGTCCTACTACAATATGCAACTTTACACAAGAGGAGCCAATAGTAGTCTCATCAAAACTAAAAGGTGGTTGGTTACTATAGGCAACTGCACTGGTGCAGTTTAGCACCTAGCTTTGTAACATAGTAAATAAGGTTGAAAAAATATACTCGTCAATCATGTTCAACCTTTTAGTTTTGCCTAACTGCTAGTTGATCCAGAGAAAGGCAAAAAAACCCATCTGAAGCCTCTACAATTTGCCTCAGAGGGGGAAAAGAATCCTTCCTGACTCCAAAATGGCAAATGGACTAGTCCCTGGATCAACTTGTACTATCAGCTATTACCTATAACCCTGTATTCCCTCACTTGCTAAAAAGTCATCCAACCCCTTCTTAAAGCTATCTAATGTATCAGCCTGTACAACTGATTCAGGGAGAGAATTCCACAACTGATTCAGGGAGAGAATTCCACATCTTCACAGCTCTCACTGTAAAAAAAACCCTTCCGAATATTTAGGCGGAACCTCTTTTCTTCTAATCGGAATGGGTGACCTTGTGTCAGCTGGAAAGACCTACTGGTAAATAAAGCATTAGAGAGATTATTATATGATCCCCTTATATATTTATACATAGTTATCACATCACCCCTTAAGTGCCTCTTCTCCAGCATGAACATCCCCAATTTCACCAGTCTTTCCTCATAGCTAAGATTTTCCATACCTTTTACCATATTAGTTGCCCTTCTCTGTACCCTCTCTAATACAATAATGTCCTGTTTGAGTGATGGAGACCAAAACTGTACGGCATTTGTAAATCAGCCCAGCACTTGGACCTAAGGGAAGCAGCAAACAGGGACATTTTGGAGCATTTTATTGTTTCATGGGTAGGGAAAAGTTCTCACTGTGGTCCCACATTCACTTAGATTGGAAATTGACTGCATCATCTGAATTCCGTTATATTTAGGTCATTATCACTTGAAATAGCTTACTGAAAAAATGCTGATAAATACTATATTTTATGGTTAAATAAAATTAACCCCAACTTTAGAATCCATAAGATTTCCCTTTTGTTCATAGGCTTTTTTGACAGATGTAAAGATGTTGCTGATTTGGTTAGGGTGCTTATTTTTCTCCTTTTATTATATTATTCTACAGGAGATTAACAATGCAACTGGACGCTTTTTTATCACAAACAAAGATAACTATACCGAGCTGAAAATCATTAACCTGGATATCAATAATGACCCCGGCACTTACCTTTGCAATGCCTCCAACACTGTTGGCTCAGACAACAGCACCACCATCTTGCGTGTACGCAGTAATTTAGCACCTCTCTGGCCCTTCTTGGGCATTGTTGCAGAGATTGTTATCCTGGCTGTTGTTATTGTGGTGTATGAAAAGCGCAAGAGGCCGGACGAGGTGCCAGACGGTAAGAGCTGGGGAAATGGGTTTATTTTTAGTTTCTAAAACTGGAAAAATCACTTGGGGTAAAGAGAATGGTCAAATGAAAACCATTGGAAGCATGGATATTCTGAGTAAAGGAACCAGCTTACCGCTTTCCACGGTGGGTCCGGGTCCTCATGCCCCAGACCTTCAGCAAAGGGAAGCAACACACAGAAACTTCGAATAGCAGGCAGGCACCACTCCGGAACACCGAAAGTGAATCAATCAGTAGAGTCCAGGAGTCCAAATTATTAGAAGTAGTACAAAAGTCTTTATTTACATTATGTTTAACAGATAAAAGCCTGATGCGTTTCATGTGCCCCAAGGACATTTAATCATATGATCGTAAGTGGTCCCCTGATAAAATTAAGACAACTTAACTGAGTACATAAACTGCCTAGATCTTCAAAAAATTAGGAAATTAAGGTAGACAGCTTGCAGATACCTGTATTAACAATAAAAGAAAATTACAATGAAGAAATTATTCACTGCTTCCAACACAAAATATGACACACACCCATGGCTACTTTTTTTCAGAATTTTCAGATGGGTTTCTATTCCCTCATGTCTGAATGCATTCCTCTGTCCTGCCGTTTTCAGACCCCCAAAACATAAGTTACATAGTTAAGTCGGGTTGAAAAAAGACAAAGTCCATCAAGTTCAACCCCTCCAAATGAAAACCCAGCATCCATACACACTGACCCCTCCATACTTTCACATAAATTCTATATACCCATACCTATACTAACTATAGAGTTTAGTATCACAATAGCCTTTGATATTATGTCTGTCCAAAAAATCATCCAAGCCATTCTTAAAGGCATTAACTGAATCAGCCATCACAACATAGTTTTGAGGCTGAGAACGGGATCCTTTTTTCAACAGAGGCATCACATTAGCAATTCTCTAAGTTGCTGCAAGTTGTTTGCATAGAGTATCTTTAGCTAAACAGTACTGTGCTGTGTATGTGTGTTTTTAAAAATTCCAAAACAGTCCTTATGGCAAACAAGTACAGTTGTGATAAAACCAAAATTGATCAACCAAAATAGGGATAATAGAGGACCGTATTTGGCAAACTGTAAATGTAAACATCACCCAAAACTTGTACCTGTTATAATTACTGTGGATGTGCTTTCACTCATGTGTGGACATTTAAGTGTTAGAGGGAATTGATTTGTATAACAAGCATTTACATACAGGTAGCTTTATTTCACTGAATTATTACTCTAAACCGAATTCCATCCTTCCTGTGTTATGATGTGGCACAGGGGTGTTACACAAGAGGGAGGGAGGGAAGGGGTGCTATCACTCCAGTCACTTTGTACTGCTGTACTGGAAGTTGAAGTTTATCAGAGCACAAGTCACATGACTGGGGGCTCCTGGGAAACAGACAATATGTCTAGCCCCATGTCAGATTTCAAAAATAATATTAAAAAATCAGTTTGCTCTTTTGAGAAATGGATTTCAGTGCAGAATTCTTCTAGAGTAGCACTATTAACTGGTGCATTTTGAAAGAAAGACCATATCCCTTTTAAGTTTTGCCATTTACCCCCAGATAGAGGAAAGCCTGTTAATTATACTACAGTTTTTTTCCACTGATCTTAGTGTGCTGGGTACAGGGCTAAATATTTACACAGTCAGCTACCTCGATTTTGTTTTTCTAAACTGCACTGTAATCTGATTGATCTGAAAAAAAAACCAAATTGTATGTTCTGTGAAAGTAAGAGCTAAATTTACAAGTAGTCTTTTGTAGACCATTTCTGTTTTAACGCAAGCAATACATTGTTTGTTGGGCTTAACACATCCCTCTCAAGTTTCTTCCCTTCCTGTGTATGTCGGGTAAGTGCCAGTCCTGAATGCTCCGCTTCTCGATAATATTGTGTCCGGGAGTATCGTCGCCCAGATGTTCATGTTTTCATGCTTTTGTTTCTAACCACTAGGCCTGTGTACAATCCCATTTAGTCTGATATATGAATGCCGCCTTGCTGTTGGCATGGAACACACTGCTGAAATGTCTGCCTGTGTTCTCATTATAGATAAATATTATACCTTTTAACCATTTTGGATTTTCAGTTAAAATATAACAAACTACATCTGCATTATAATGAAATACAGGTATTCATATACTTTTGTCTGTGAACACTACTCATTTTGAAGGATTAGCAAAACACTTTGGAATATGAGGGTTCTCGTCAAATTCCTCCGCCAATTGAGCCTTACTAATGGCAGTAGGGTTAATCTTTTAAGTATAGTTCTTCAGAATCCTTCAGTACAGCAGTGTATTTCAAGCCAACCAGCATGACTAAGGTTTGTTCCTGCTGGCTATGACTTGCTGCTTCTCTAGTTACCCTATGCATTTTTAATAGGTTTTTGTTGACATGCAACCCATTTCTTTCAATTTAAGATGCTTTATTTGGAAAAGCATTGCTGTTAGCCAAAAACCTTGACCTTAAGGTGCAGCGAACACTGCCGATTCAAGTGACTCCACATGGCTTTACAGCAGCCAGTTGTACCGAGTGCACGGCTCACTAAAAGCATGCGAACGGCAGATGTTCTTACCGCTACAAATATGGTTTCTGTTGCTATAGTGGTACTGGGTAAATACATTCCAAGAGAACGATTCACTTGGGATGACTTTAGAGAGATCCCGTTTCTCAAATGTTGTTTGTTAAGTAATGGTACGAAGGTAGTTAACCTCTGTGGTGTGCGTTGAGCATGAAGCTGTGAAGGTCTGGCTTAAATCTCATCCCATCTGTTTGAATACAAGGGCTTTCTTTAATATGGCAATGCATTATAGCACATGGGATTGCAAGGTAATTTATTTCAATTTATATCGTTTTACATAAAGTAACAGTGTGGTCAAATTTATTTAATTTATGTTTCCTGATGTTAACATATTTTGCTTCTTCTTTTTTTTCCACACCAACCGGCAGTCCTGCCATATGGAAGATGTATGTGTGTGCTTGTTGGAAATCCTCCAAAATGACATGTAGTTAGTTTTGAACAGGATTCAATACACCACTCACTGACAATAGAAAGGTTCCTAAGCGTTAGGCATTGTCTATCCTGCTATTTAGAATTAGCATTGCCACTGTATTCTGCTCTTCCTTGCACCATTTTCTCCTCTTCTCCTCACATTTTGCTTGTCTCCTTTCTCAGCAGCTCAGATTGGATCACTTTGCCTGCTTCTTTCCTCCCAAGGGTTTTGTTTTCTTGTCTTTGAATTTTGTTTTTAGGGAGGGGGGATCCAGGGCAGCATCTTTTCTAATGATATTTGTCGGTTACTGTGACTTTTTTTGTTTTGTTTTTTTTTTTCCCCTTCGATTGCATCAATCCCTAAATATTATGGTGGTAAGTGCGAGTTATGCATGCGTTTCCAGTTTGTCTAATCTCGCTTCCATTGTTGGGGTTGCGCAAGCCCATGATGTTAACACTCGGAAATTTCCCTCATCAAAATTTCACAACTAATTTTTAGTCTTCTATTTTTTTTCCTGCCTCTTATAAATCAAATTTGTTTCTTTAGCAATGTTCTTCTGACCCTTTCACCCTGCTTCCTCTATCTTATCATTTCTTTTCAAGTAACGCAGGATCTTGGCCTTTATAGTGCTATGCTACTGTTATGGTACCTAACAATAATAGGTTTAGGGTTGACATAGAGATATTAGATATGTACAGAAGTAGTTCAAATTAATATTGCTCTAGGTTAGAAGAATTCCAGCCACTGTAGGTACATATAAATCATTTTTATACATACTTGCACCTGCCTGTTTCCTAAAACTTTGCATTGTTTATATTAATTACGGGTCATTGGTGCATGCTAATGTATTTAACATTTGTTCCAAAAGGGTTGTTGTGAAATAATTAATTTTCTTTATTAATATCTACAAACCTACAAGCTTCCAATAAATTCCCATGTAAAAAAAAAAAAAAAGAAACCATCTCCAATGAATTATTAGAATAATTTGGAATAATTGAGCATTGCTGCTACTATGGCATACAGTGTATTCCATGGCTACCGTTTCTGGAACAAACTGTAATAATCCTTATAGATCTGGGAGGAATTAGTAAACTGTGTTATCTGAAAGGAGCAAACACCAGATTTTTTTTATCCAGATTTGCATTTCAATTTTGTCCTTTGTTGCTACAAATCCTTTACTAAAAGTGTATGATACATGGGCAAAACACATTTGCTGCTGCATACAATTTTTTTTCTTTTTTGTGATAATGCAGATTGCTTCATTCCCTATTTAACATAAACTATTGCTGAATACAGTTATTCATTCATCATGCTTCAAGCAATGAAGACTTCAGAGCCATCCAAATGTGGATGTGCTGGTCACAGTGAAAGGCAAATCATCTGAAGTGCAGAATACAAGAGTTCACCACAAGAAATCAACACACATCTTGAGCAGTCATAATGGGGCTAAAGACAATTTACAATGAAACCAATATATCCCTGTGTCCAGGTTTGCAGTGCCTGAATATAAACCGTTTTAGAGCCAAAGTCGACTTAAATCATCATAAATACATAATAAAGTCTCCAAACTTAGCCTGGGATGGTAAAAAGGGGAAGGGCTAAGGGTAGTTCACTTTAAAATTAAGGTTGAATATGATGCCTACATCTGCTAAAACTGATTCCATTCAGTAGGAGTTTACATGAAAATGAATTGCATAATTCATAATGTGTTTAAACCGTTAGTCAGTCAGTCTTTTTGGTTACTCTGTTCAGTGACCCTGGCAGCCAGATAAGATGCAGGCTGGACCTAAGCATCATAGGAACACTAATTAAAAAAACATTTAAAATAAAGAGAGAAGCTGAAAAGCTGTTTAGCTTAAGTCCATTGATAGCCTTCTATAAATTAATATAAAGGCAAACTTGGTTACCTTGTAGACTGTTAACATATACATTATACAGCCACAGATCTTAAGCCTTAATCTGGACCACCACTTGTATCCTAGGATTACTGTTTTTAAAGTACATGACGAAAAGCAGTAGGTTTTTATTTAGCCACATTAACTGCAAAGGTCCATGCAGAGGCATAACAAACAGTCCTTTCTGGTTGCGTTCTTGTGTTTTGCACTTTAGATCTGATTTTCCCCAATGATATTTATAATGCAGTACCAGGCACACTCGCCCTTATTTTCTATGGGAAGGATTAGCACTCTGTCTGTATATAGTTTGCAGCATAGAATGAGCTAGGCATTACCTTTCTGAGCATACATTGTGCCTCTTACAATATGTATTCCCTTTTAAAATGAGCTTGCAGAGTGCCAGTAATCGTGCCTTTTCCATGTACTTTTTGTACCTGCATAAACCGAGCAGCTATATTGCTCTAGGAGGCAAACATACTTCCTGTTTACCTGTGGTTGTTTTATTTTATCTTTGTTATATGCCTTCAAATTCTAAATCAGGGTCCAACTGTGGCAACGCCACCACACCTTCTAAGGCTAGTAAGCATATAAATAAATACTGTATAGGCAATTGTGGCTCATCATTTCAGAGGGAAAATTTGTTTTAAGAATCAACAGGATATCTACTCCTTTCCAAACTGTACTGTATTGCTTCAGTTTAGAAACATAGAGGGGAAGCAACAGATTTTATAGGAATAGTGGTGTGCTAGTTAGGCCAATGAGATCTCTGTAATCCATTTGCTGGTATTACAGTACCAATGGCAAGCTATCCTGTCATCTGTGTGTAAGCTCCGACTCTGTGCAAACTCTTAACACCTTCCAGCAGTGATGTTTTCCTGCCAGTGAATGGTTTGGATTTTGCCTGTTTGTGTGCGTGTGTATGTGTGTACAGGGAACTGGTTGTTGACATTCAGGCCCTGTGTGTACCTGTAATTTTCCTTTGCATCAATAATACAGCACGCAGACGCCACCTACTGCATCCTCAGTCTGATTTTTCTGTCCCATTTCAAAATGCATTCTGCCAGCTGTGGAGAACAGTTGATATTTTGTGAATCTTTTCTTAAATGTTTTCTAGTTTTTATTTTGTTTGTTTTCTGAAGAGACTGTATTCTTGTTGCCTACCTGTTGGCTTTGCCTATGCGTTGTCAGCAGGTAGAGAGGAGTAATAGAGATCCTGTGATCATATTACTCCATGTTTGTGCTCATGCGGGTGCTAATAATTGTTTCAGAGACTGTTACTTCTTTCCATCTTTTTGCTTCATGTGCACTAGTCTTCTTGTGGAATCCTGCTGTACGTTTCTTCAAGACTTCAGTGAAAATTAGAACATAAATAGCTGCAAAAAGAAAAAAAAACAGCAGCCAGGAGGGGATGTACATTTAGAATACAGCTAAGACATAATGCTTAAAGGGGATCTATCGCTAAAAAAATTGAATAAGCTTCAGCATACTGAAACTTTCTAAAAATAATCAATTAAAAATTCTGTACCGTTTCTGAAATAATCAAGTTTATATTCACTATCCCTCTCTCAGCATCTGTTTCTCTTCATTCTCTCTTCATGCAGCAGTTGGGTGTCAGATATTCATTGACAGTTAGATCCAATATATCTTACGGATGGGCTCCTTTTGCCTAGAAGATGTATTAGAGCTCACTCTATTATAATCCCCAGAAATCCTGTCTCTCAACATGCAGAATCTATGCAAAAAATGTAGTTAGATTGTGTTTGTAGTGGAATCAGTTATTTGAATGAGCTCTAATACATTTGCTAGGAAAGGAAACCCTCCTATAAGATATATTGGATGTAACTGTCAATGAATATCAGACACCCAACTGCTGCATGAAGAGAGAATGAAGAGAAACAGATGCTGAGAGAGGAATAGTGAAGATAAACATTTTTTTACGATAGTTCCCCTTTAAAGTATTGCCAGTCAGATGCAGTCAGCTGATATAACATGAATGCCATAAATCAGTGATTTCCAGCCTTCTCATTACCTAAAATGTTTGCGTCCAGTTGGCTAGCACTGCCGTAAGTTATGAATTCTGATGCCCTGTTCTTAAGTAGCTGAAGTCTGACGGGGAAGTGCTTGTGGCATGCTTCATTTCAGTAGTACCTATCACATATACTTACCCATCTGAAGGTGGTATTTTAGTAGCCAAATAATGCTTTTTCCTAGAGAAGTTTAGTTATCTGCTCTGTAACTATAGATTGCAGGATTAGAAATACATAAGGGCATATTCCACTGTCGCTATAACCCCACTCCAAGAAACCAGCCAGCAGGATTTTACAACTGAAATGTTGGGTTTGTCTTGTCATTAATCTTTTGAGAGTGAACCACTGGAACTAGGGGACATGATGGTTTAAATAAACCAATGCAGTCTGTCCGCTACAGTTGCAGTCCTTCATGGCCGATACAACTGAAAAGCTTCATTTTGAGTGATATAAACAGCCATTTAATAAGGTTCTCTCCGCTCTTTGGGACTGTGACGCCTCTATGATTTACTCTGAGTGCGTTCCAGTTGTCCCATTATAAGCCTTTCTGTAATCATGCGAGTACTGACACTCTTGTTTTTTTCCCTCCTGTTTTCTGTCTCTTGGATTGATTGGTTGGCTGCAGATGATGAACCAGCTGGACCAATGTAAGTAACTCATTCTTGCTCTTGCGTTTTGCACTTTATATCCATTTCTGTACACTTAGTTTATTTAAAAGGTAAGTAGCATGATCAAAAGGAGGTCTTTTATGTTTGTGTAAATATAATATACTCCTGGGCTTAAATGACGCCAGAATATATGTTGTAGTATTGCTTGTCTCTGAAATAAGGATGTTTGTGTTCTTTATAGATTAAGAAATCATGCATCATCCTTACTCCCATCTCATTTGTGTTCTTATTTTCTGTAATGTTCTATATTCCCATATGCCATTTTGTTTCCTCTGGATATCCATATTCTCCTTAAGCCAATGTTCACCTGTAATTCATCATCCATTCACCTCTAGCAAGTGGCGTCCCCGCTAACGCACATGCAAACCGTATTCTCCTTGGTTTTTGTCTAGCACCATGTGACAGTCATGTCCGTGCATCCATGTACAGTTCTCCGGCACAAGGAGGGAATGGCAATAGTGTTATTGATGGGGGTGCTGTACTGTATGCCTGTTGGTACAACATATCTGTATAGCACACTAAGTGCAGATGAGTTTTGTACACTTTTTTTTACAATTCTTACACACTGCCATGTGTTTAAGGCTTGTCTGTCTGGATGATGAAAGAAACATATTTTGAAGAATTATTCTTGGTTTTATTTGGCAATTTGTAAGTACTAAATAATTATCTTTCCACTTAAGGAAGAGCAACTCTACAAATAACCACAAAGACAAGAACCTGAGGCAAAGGAACACAAATTAGACAACCCTGTAAGTAAACTTTTAGTCTATAACCTTCTAAGCAATTCTCTTATTTTAACATCCATAAGAAGCCGTCACAATCTAATCAATATATAGTGTTGGTGGGCAAAGGTTGAGGTAGCTTAGGTCCTGTATAGGTTCTGGTATTTGGCTTTCACACTGTAATCATCTGACTGATATTCTATGTGATCCCATAGCCCAAAATGATGACCTTATTTGCAAACAAGAATTGCTCTTTGGAATATAGTGACATCATTGAATAATACAGCTCTGTTCCTATGTAATTCTAACAAGAGACTTTAAGGCCTCAAAGTTACATTTTTAACTGAATGTTCTATGGGCAGCCTAAATTATTGGAACTGCAGGAACTGAAGAGGATCTGTTACAACTGCAGGTTTTGATATAAAAAGGTTTTTCGTAGTTATTGTATCAAAACCAGGAAGAAGCTCAGTTATTGATGAACCAACAACCCCACAGGCTGCTACAGACTTCTTTACTGGCATCTTTAAAAAGATCATAACACTTTGCTGCTAATAGCACTTGAATGCTAATTAATTAGAAGTTGTGTGTAAGGAGAATATGGAATGGTTACAGGTAGACCTCAACACAACACTCATTCACTTGAGTATTTTTGAGCAGAGGTCTGATTTGCAGACTCAGTGCTTCAGTGCTTCTCATTCAGTAGCAGTGCTGATAGACAATGGCATTTTGACTAAGATGTACTACTCAGCTCCACCTTCTCTTGTTTAGCATTGAGCTTCCTTACTAGTTGACAGCAAGCAGTGTGGGGATTGGTTCTTTTATTAAGCTAGTCCCTGCAGTTTGGTATTTTATGATGGTAGGGATTTGTAAGAATGAAAAACTAGAGCTGTACAATGGTGAGTGAACTTCTGCCAAGTTTGTTTTTAGCTTGTTCAGTACATATCTTGGCAGTGGTGATGATATCTTCTGTGTATATGTATATGTGTAGTGCATGTTGTTCCAAGGATGTAACTTCAGTAAGCTTATCTAACTGTTTTTTGGGTTTTTAGAGGAGCACCATCAGATTTTAATCTTCACCTACTGTGTTCTTTGATCCCATGAAACAAGAGAGGGATTTAATGACTACTTCAAACAGTCTGTGGAGGTTTCTGTATTAATGTGCCTGGGTTCGCTAAAAGAAGAACATTGCTCTACAATTTAATTTGCTTGTTCCTATATGGTTCTGCTCCTTTAATGCTGCTTCCCCCCTACTATTCAGAGCATTATGGATTTGGCCAGACTACAACTGAACATCCATCTGACGAGTTGATTCTGAAGTCAGACTTCAGTTTCCTCAGTATCCCTTTTTGTATATGTTGTATCGCAACTGAAGTTACCAAACCATTTCTTAAGCATGCCTTATACCGCCTCTGAGATGACTGAATGGGTGAAGCTTTGAAGATCTGCAGTTTAAGATTGTGTATTCAGCTCTGTGCTGAATCTAAATATTCTACTTCAACTTGATAGACCTATATGAGCCTTCCAAACATGTGGGGACAACTGAAATGTTTTGCATGCAGCATTAGTTATGTTTGTATGATTTTGTCTGCATTTTAATGTTCTTAATGTAGTTGTGCTAAATTTCCAAAATTCTTAATGTATACTGATGCTTTATCCCAATTGCCCATTTCAATGCACAAATTCCTCAACTACATGTACAGATTGTACTTCTTGCAGCTTTTACTACTGATAGATTAAATTTTATTTATCTAGTTTAGCTCCTATTGCTCCATGTATGTGGCACCAAATAGAACCACATGCTTTTTAGTAGTTTACATTTAAGTTATGAATGATATTTTAGTATCACACTACCCTTTTCCAGATTTCTAGCACTTTTGCACAGCAAGGGATTCACAAACCGCACCCTTTCTGAGGGCCTAAGCTTTTGCTCCCAAGCTGCAGGTTGCAGTTACCCAGCATCTTTGGCTAGTATTTCTAGGCAGGTGAAACCATTCCTTATATTCTGGTTTAGTCAACAGCTTTTGCTTATTTTGTTGGCGTTCATAACATAATTCCCTCAGCTAGTTAAGAAGAGTCAGCGACTATATTAGGCAGGATGCTTTAGATTTGGTCTTATAGTTGAATCATGTATATTCTGAAATCCTTTTTGCACTGTTATGCCCAACATGTACATTCATGCAGAAGAACTTTTTATAATTTATATATATATTTTTCTTCTTAACAGGGTTTGTGTTTTAATTTGGATTGTTTAAGATTGTTTTGCTTTTTTTGGCCATAGCATGTTTATATTCTATGCAACTAGATTTATATATGTGTGTGTATATCAAAGTTGTAATATCTTTTAAGGGGCAGAGGGTACTCTTCTAGTTGCATGATCCCCAGTGGATTAATCTGTAATTGCAGTGTGATAATGTGTGCAGTAAATACACCTGTTAAACATTAATAAAACCAAACTAAACAATAATTTGCCTCTTATTCTTCTCTGACTGTATGTGCTATCAGTTTTCTGCCACTTTGTGCAGCTCTTTTTCTACAGACTCAACAAATGCAGGAAAGTGCTGGTCCAAAAGGCACAGTTTGATGAACATCCCTAACTCGTCTGAGCCCAAGACCGGATTCTCTGAAGTGTCCAGCTCCTTTCTCTGTTGGTTCATTACAGACTGGAAATGAAAAGAGCAACATTTAGGAATGATTTGCATATAATGCTTACATTACCCAATATTAACTACTTTTAGCCATAAAGCTCGCATACCAAGTACAGGCAAACTAAACACAAGAAGGATCAAAGCCAAGCTGTAATCATAAGTAATTGCAATACAAGTCAGCATGAGTAAAAGTGGTTCTTTGAATTTTTAAATTATGCTGTGGGGAAGAAAATTCTGCTAGGACCCAGTCCTGCACAATGAAATCACACTGAGCGTAACCCCAACTTGAACATCTCACATCCTTATAATGAGAGGTGGCCCATAGGATCAACTTCCAAAATGTAATTATAAAAATGCTTACCAAGAACAGATTGAAATGGACACCTCTTAAAGGAGAAGGAAAGGCAAAAAAAAAACTTAAGCTCTAAGCATTGCCAATGTATGGTACATATAGTTTCCAGCAAGCATTCCTCTATTACTTTTTCCATCAATATTTTTGCTCCAATTGATTTTTAAAAAAGTAAAGACAAGTATGAAAAAGATTACCTTTCTTTCTGTAAGAAATCAGTTCAAGTAGGGCATGCGCAATAGCTTTAATCTGTGCCCTGTGCATGCGCACAAGACTTATTTTTTCTTCCTCTTGCTGCGATGATGATGCGGTCACGTCTAATATCCAATAGCTGCCTGGAAACCAGGGGAAGCTTTGAAGCTCCTGCGCTCTGATATTAATTTACAATCTGTCAGTGAGCGAGCGCAGCAGCTGAGGAGCAATAAAAAAAGGCAGTCAAGGATCAGATTTGTCTGACTGAGGCCTGTACTAAGGCATAAAGTAAAATATAGATTGTATTTTGACTAATTAGATTGAATCTACAGGCATCGAAAATCGGGGGGTCAGTGGGGTCACGAATGCGGCACATGCGCATTGACGACGGAGCGCAGGCGGAAGAGAAGCTCGAATTTGAAAATGGCGGCGCTAAACTTATATAATGGGCGAAACTTCCAAGCACTTGTGCACAGATTGAGCATGGATTTAAACGTTTTTACTGCTGCGTTTCAGGAGGGGGGTGGATGGAGAACAAAGTGAAGGTAGTTTTGTTTTTTGGCTTTCCTTCTCCTTTAAGAGTGAATGCATCACATTTGGAGGATACCTGTTAGACCAGGATTGCTCATACTTTACTAATGTGAGGTCTACTTTTAATGATGTTGTCCCATCATGATCTACATTCATAAAAGAATTGTTAGCATTCTGTCCCATGGAAAATATTACTTAAATATATTGATTTATAAGAGAATTAATATTGCTATATTTTAACAAAACACTATTTCTTATGTAACCTTAACATAATAAATAACTTGTCTAAATCACCCTCCTATTTCATGCTTTTCATTCAGCTGTTTGTTGACAGTGTCTTGAGATCTACTGATCACCAGAGATCTACTGGTAGATCCCTATCTACCTTTTGGGCACCCCTGTGTTAGACTATAGAATATATCCAAGTCTCTGTACATATTCAACCCAGATTACTAAATTGTGTGCTAAGGATACCGTATACACTAAAAGGTTTATTGAGAACAGAACCAAATCTGATAACATATCAGGTGGGTAGCAATACAGAAGAAAAAGATTGCTTCATATCGAAAATACTGTAGACCGAGAACCCGAACAGTGTAGCTGATCCAATTAGCCAGTTCTCAGAGGTTATTCTATGACTCTGCACTAGCTGATATAACGCCTTCCATTGCAATGAGAGAATTCAGGGAAATACCCAGTGTAGGGGTAGCAGCCATAATGCAGGACTGGAGCAATTCTCTAGAAGCTCAGGTAGTGTAGCTGATCACATGATTACATTCAGCTGAGGCTACTCAGGTTTACATCCAATTAGCCAGTTCTCAGAGGTTATTATATGACTCTGCACTAGCTCATATAACACAATGCAGAAGTGCAATACCCAGTGTGTCTGCAAGGAACCATAACACAGGACTGGTGTCATACCCTGTAAGTTCAGCTAGAGACAGGGGAGAACCGGACCCATAGCTGAATACCTAATTACATTCAGCTGAAGCTGCCCTGGCATGTAACTAGGGTTTCCACCTTTTCCTATATATATTCTTTTATCTTTTTTCCCTATTAATAACATTGGGATCAACCATCATTTTTACAGCCAGGCTGGTAAAATACCGGCCAGGTGCAACCCTATATGCAACAACCAACCAGGCAACTTACCTCTCTGTACTGCACCACATCAGCCCAAACTTAAGACTCTGGGGTGGGGGTGCCAGGCCCATTTTTTTTCCTCCTTTAATACGTCTTAATACTCAGCCTTAGGAAAGACTTTGTGAGGGAGGCAGTTGGCTCAGAATTCTGATGCCATTTAAAGAATATGTCCCCACACAGGGGAACCAAACAAAATGGAGACTCAGACACAGGCCACTAACTAAATGTTTACTGAAGACTGCCAACCTTCCACTTTCCTCCCCCATCTGCAAAAATAGAAAAGGAGCAGGGCCACACACTATTGCCACTTGAGGGTACACAGATGGGGGGAGGGGGGCAAGCACTTGCCACTGGATGCCATCAAGACAGCCAGGAAGGCACATGGGACCAAGCATTCTGTAACAGAGTTGTCCTACCTTTTCCAGCTGAACAGCAAGATGTGAATTAATGTGCGGGGGAAAAGATTTCAAAAAACCCCAGTCCCTAGGTGCCATTTCCGTTCACTGAATGCTTTCTCAAGGTTAAAGCAAATATGTTGCTTCCAATGGAGCAAGGGAAAGCAGAAGGTAAAACAATGCTGTGGTGGCTTTTAAAGCTTTGGGGAGGTTCCTTCTCATGGAGCATGGGGTGGGGAGGTGAGGGCAGGAAAAAAAACCTTTACACTTCATCAGCAATTGTTTACTTATTGGTCTTCAGCGTTGCGGCAATTGTGCATGTGCAGCACAGTAATCTTGGTTGGTTTACTCTACTGTGCATGCATGAAAAATAATCTTCAGTAGAGACACCTAGGAACCTGGGAAAAGTTTAGCAAAATGATAGCACAGCACCTAGATTTTTTTTTTGGCAGTGCATTTGTTTTCAAACAGGAGCACCAGGCCAAGTTTAAACCTTGGGTTTTTATTTCACTGGGGGGGGGCTAACATTCTGGCACTCACAGAAATACCCTTTATATGTCCTTATTATTTTTAACATTGCCCATTTGTATTAATCAAAACATTAATACTGGCTTAAGCGATCAATTTACTAAAACTTCTGGGTAGATCGAATCACTGAGAATCAGGCTTCAGTCTTATAACTTGATAAATCATGACTACAGAATATTTTTCAGAGACATACCTACGGTACTTGCCTTTACCTGTGCTATTTCGTTGATTGGCATCCTCCCTTCTGTATATCTTTCTGATGATTCCATTAAAGAACTATTCTGTAGGAAAGGAAATTATTACATAGCAGGAATGTATCCATACCATTTTAAAAGAAAACAAAGTTGGTCAGTGAGGATGTGGTTTAATAAATTAGCCACGAATAGGAATTAGCCAGAATTTACTTCATGCCTTTTGTTTTAATTACAAAATGTCTGTTTTTGGTACTAAAATGGGAGACAAACAAACTGAAGCTTGGTCATTGTGAGGTAGATAGTTTATTAGTAAACACCTACCTTCCCCCTTTGTTGTGACTGTTTTGCATACAGATAAGCAGGATATCCAAGTCACTTTGGAGATCTAACCTTTGATCAGGGCCCTCTAAAGATAGCCATAGATGTAACAATTGCGATCTTTCCAGGAAAGTTTGTTTGTTTCAATACACACGTAGAGCTGAATCGTCAGATATACAGGTACAAACAATCGAATTCTACCTGACAATTCAGCACTAACAATGGTCGATGTTCTGGTGCCTTCAAAGGTGCCCGATAATATTTTCCAGCCATCTCAATCGACGAGCCAACCGATATCCAAGTCTTCTGCCGATATTGGTTGGCTCGTCTCCCATCATACATGCACCGAATATTGTACGGAAATTAGTTTTGTACGATATTATATGTGCGTCTATGGCCACCATAAGGCTAGTGCCAGACTAGGTGGATCTCGGCCTATGGAGAAACACAGGCTGAAAATCCATTCATCTGCTGCTGCTGTCCTGATTGATGTGCCTGAACCCGGAAGCATTGTCTCTGCCCAGGTGCAGGAAGATGAATAGGACTTATGCAGTCGGATCGCTTAGGCTTTTTTGAAGTTGCCCGAGGTTTCCTCGTGAGGCAACTTCAGACGGCTTCGGAAAACTAAGCTCTCTGATGCCATTCCGCCAGCGATTTAGATTCTAGCTAGCTGGAAGGGAATTCATAATTAGAGCAAGCAGACAGGAGCCATTTTGTGGACACTGTTATTAAGGCAAGCATTGCATCATGTCAGAATCTTGTTTGTGCCCCAGAATTGGGGACCTGATGCCCCTCCCCATGTACTGGCTACACAATTAAATGGTAAAGAGAGGGGGAATGTGAGAAGAGCAGTGACATCTAATAAGTGCTGAATGGAAAGTGAAAGTAATTTGATTGACAGCTGTTTTCAATGAGTTTACAACAGCTATGAATGCTTTAATAAAAAAAGAATTTGGATTCATAGTTAATGCTTTTTGTGTCTGGGTGACGGGTCCGCTTTATGAGGACCTGCGTCTGTTCTTCACTTTGTCATCTGCCAATGTACAATGCACTGGCCAACATGGTGCTTTGACAGTTTACTATTTCAACCATCGAAATGGCTACTTCGTCTACAACTTCGAATCGAACGGTTCGAACTAAAAATCGTTCGACCATTCGATAGTCAAAGTACTGTCTCTTTAAAAAAAACTTCGACCACCTACTTCGCCACCTAAAACCTACTGAGCATCAATGTTAGCCTATGGTGAAGGTCCCCATAGGCTTTCTAGCCAATGTGGGATCGAAGGAAAATCGTTCGATAGAACGAATAGTGCTAAATCCTTTGACTTCGATATTCGAAATCGAAGGATTTAACTTCGAGGTTCTAATATTCGATATTTGACCATTAGTAAATGTGCACCATGGTATATAAATACCAATCAGGATCTTCTGCTCAATTGACACATACTTAAATCATATGAAAATTTTTTATAGGAATGTGAATGCCCGCTTTATTATATGCAACACTTAGATGGAAGGCATTCCAAAAGATCACTACAAACTCAGCCATCTAAAAACAAAAATGTTTATTGGGAAAAAAGGCACCAGCTTGGCCTTTTGCGTTTTGTGCTGTGTCTAACCCTTATTCATTGATGAGCTCAAATGAAAGTGCAAAAGCTTATAAGCATGCCTTAACCAATAGTCATACAGCACACAGCAGGATGGCTAGAGCTACATTATTCTGTATAAGGTAACAGCACATTTATACAGAATTTCTAACACATTTTGATTGTTGTTTACCTGAACATCCACGTACATCTGTAACTTCTGTATGCAGCTATGACAATTTTCCATGGATTTTTCCTTTGATTCCCCACTAAACTGGACTTTGAACATACGGCATTTTTGCAGCTGTCAGGGCAAGGAAAGAACAGGACACAGTTTAAAGACAGACACACAGCTGTTATTTAGCAGCTACAAAATTATAGCTGCTATGGCATTATTATGAAAGCATTAATGCAAGCTGACTGCTGTGTTTCCAAGTGACAATCCCCTTACAACCCATTGCAATAGCCCTTTCTGCCATAGGAAGAAATGAGGGCAATATGGTGCTGTCCCCAAGATATTAAAAATCACACACCAGTTCTCAGAGTTTTTTTTACCTCCTTCCTGGGCTTTGGTGCTCTTTTGTTTTAATCTTTCTGGTGTAATTTTACATAGTTACATCTGTAATTTGAGTTGATAAATTCAACATTCATCAAGTTCGACCCTTCAGTGTGATTCCTCTGCATCATAGACTAGTGACATCACTATTGACCATCCCCACACAAATTAGAGGGAGGCCTAATAAAACGTCAGGCTTTAGCTTGTCATGCCTTTCAAGATTTAGCCTGGTTGACAAATGAGAGGATCCCCAATTAACATGGCTACCCACATAACGTGACAATTTTCCATCCTTTTCAGTATCTTAATAAACCTGATATATTGGTGGGAAGTCCATCTTGTCCATTTGGGCTGTCCGTTTGGTCAAGAAAAGACAAAAGAATTACAGTCCTGCCCCTATGGGAACATTTTGGGCTGGTCACACAAGGGGCATTTCCTTTTATGTTGGACCTAACCATATCTGTTACATAAAGCTACTTGTAATTAAAAAAGGAAAAACAGTCTTTATCAATTTACACAGAGTTCACCTCTCAGAGAGGGGGAGGGATAAATTACTGATATTGGTTAAGTATTAATGAAGGAAAGTAGTAAAACCCCCACAGTCTGCTGTATATAATTCTGCTATATACTGTATGAATCTGATACGAGTCTTGCCATGGATCTGCACCTGCCCATCACCTCCATATGCAGCACCAGCAAGGTTCAGCTTTAGCTGGTAATGGTACCTTCATCATTCAACTGGATAGGACTAAACATTTTTAAAACTTAAGCTATAGTAGTTACAAGTGGTTTTATATTAAAGAAGGAAAGTAGTAAACCCCCCCACACTCTCTAACACAATCTGATGTGAATGAATTGCAATAATGTACATATTGTGAACCAATCAATACAATGTACAATAAAAGAACATTCAATTTATTTGTGTGGTTCCTTTTGTATTACAGAAATTGACTATTCAAAGTAGCGTGATGAATAATAATTGAATAAAGTGCCAGTGCTTAATTTAAATTATGAATCTGTATTGCTACAAAAATGAATTAATTAAATACTTTTAAAATACAATAAATTAATTCATTAAAAAGTTTGTAGCGTCCACCAATGAGTTAATGGAATAATAAATATAAAGTGCTGTTTCCGAACTAGTTGCAGTCTCAGACTGCCAATAACGCCCAACTCTGAATTAATTATAAAAGTGCTTATTCTCATCCATTGAGAGAATTTATCTGGCAGCCATCAATAAATGAAAATACTTATAATATTATAAAGTGCTGGCGCTCAACTAGTTGATTCTAAGTGCTGGTGCTAAATAAATATTTAGAGAAGTGAATTCATTAATTAATTAAAGTTAGTAAATGACGGTTTTGGAGATATTTTTTTTACTTTAATTAAGTAATCAATTCACTTCTCTAAATATCTATTTAGCACCAGCACTTAGAATCAATTTTTGAACTCGAATTACCTAGCAGTCTGAGACTGCAAGTAGTTGAGCGCCAGCACTTTATAATATTATAAGTATTTTCATTTATTGATGGTTGCCAGATAAATTCTCTCAATGGATGAGCATAAGCACTTTTATAATTAATTCAGAGTTGGGCGTTATTGGCAGTCTGAGCCTGCAACTAGTTCGGAAAGAGCACTTTATATTTATTATTCCATTAACTCATTGGTGGACACTACAAACTTTCTTAATGAATTAATTGATTGTATTATAAAAGTATTTAATTCATTAATACATTTTTGTAGCAATAGAGATTTAGAATTAAGAACTGGGACTTTATTCAATTATTTTTTATCACGCTAATTTGAATAATCAATTTCTGTAATACAAAAGGAACCACGGAAATAAATTGAGTGTTCTTTTATTGTACATTGTATTAATTGGTTCACAATAATTACGTTATTGCAATTAATTCACATCAGATTGTGTTAGAGAGTGTGGGGGTTTTACTACTTTCCTTCCTTAATATAAAACCACTTGTAACTACTATAGCTTAAGTTTTAAAAATGTTTAGTCCTATCCAGTTGAATGATGAAGGTACCATTACCAGCTAAAGCTGAATCTTGCTGGTGCTGCAAATGGAGGTGATGGGCAGGTGCAGATCCATGGTAAGACTCGTATCAGACTCATACAGTATATAGCAGAATTATATACAGCAGGCTGTATTATAATTTTAGCAGACATTAAAAGCAGGTACTCTACTTGGTAAATATTTCCTTCCAATAAAATCCAGCAATCAAAAAATAAGCTAATTTCTTCTTCAGAAAACCACTGAGAATGTCTGCTGCACAGTTAATTCAGCTGTATGTAAGTGCAGATATTGTATAGTCCACTAGATGGACCTCTCTACACATATATTTTGTATAGTTTGCTTATATTTAATTTATTCAAAATGATTAAAGCACACCATGACTTCTTAGTACCGGCATAGTGTTTCTATTACCAGCTCTTTTATTTTTTTTTCCCCAGGAAACCACTAGAGTAACAGAAAGCCTGTAATTGGGTACATTACTGTGTATCTGACATATTGTAAGCATCCTTTGTCAATCATATTTCTAATCACCAGCAAAAAGGCTTAGTATAGTAATACATTAGCTAGTAATCAGCTAGTATCTGTGTCACATTCCCAGTGACCCAAGGCCTCTCAGTGGTGTGGAATGTCACACAAATGCTGAAAAGGAACCCAGATTGTCTTGAACCTGCTCACTGTCAGCATCACTTGCATCCATTTGGCTGGCATATTAGGCAAAGGTTATAAGAGGGCTTTAAAAAAATGTTAATGGAATTCTTAATCCTTTATATCAGTAATGGAAGTCGTCATTTGTTATATCACTGTGTTCTGGGACAGAAAGTTCCCTTTATAAAGCAGAGATTAACCTCCCCGGTGAACTTGTCATGCTGTCAGCCATATATACATAATTATATTATCACATGAAACCACAGAGCAGGATAGCCCTCTCCCTTATGTTGCAATTTTAACTACTAATCCTTAAATAAAGGGACAGTTCTACCAATAACACAATTTTGTTAGAAGTACCATCAGTAGAGATAAATCATACCAAAAGTAACGAATTCTACTAATTCGGTGTATGCTCCAACAAAATTGATACCAGTACCCTTAAGGCAACTAAACAATTGCTTGTTAACTGTAATACCATCCATATCCCGATAAAATACATACAATGTGTATCTATGTGTGAGGGGCAGTATGCAAAGTGCAATTTTGGGATGCAAATTTCCTCCTCTACAATTCCAACATTTTTCCCAGAATTCCCGTCGTGTTCATGGGCAAAGTTGTATACACCACAATTGCACTAGAAGTGGGTAAAAAAAACACCATTGCATGTGTGTGTTTTCATTACCCCACAGCAAGTTTCACGATGGGGATTGTGTCACCACCAGCTAATTGCATTAGTATCCAATTAACTGGGTGCAAGTCTGTAGATCTTATTAACACAACCCACTAGTGATGTGTGGGCCGGCTCCTGCACAACATCTTTAGGTGGGTCTGGGTTGAGATCTTCTCCTGCTCTCCCCTCCCGACCTAGCACTGCTGGCGTCCGCCTCCTAAATAGAGGGAGAACAGCTCACCGCCCCGAGTGCGGGTTGGGAGGGGGCATGTTAGTGTCAATGATGGTCAAGAATTTGTCAATCCGTACGCCACTACAACCCACTGTGGGAAGCCTGAAATTACTATTATGTCCAGAGTGGTGGTAATTCCAGGGTTCTCCATGAATGGACACGCTTTCACATGGTTCCTCAGAAGAAGCAGATACAGATGCATTGGTAGTTAGAACCACTGTTTGGACACAAGGAGCCTGTTTTAATGCAAATGCTTTTGCTTTGCATCCATCTTGCACTTGTCTTTAATTTTTTTGAATTTGTTAAAGGTTGGATAAAGGGGTCAAAATTCTGGAGATAATAAAGCAGATCTAATTAGAAGTGCTAACAAGTCTATAGTTAAAAGTGGGGGGGGGGGACAACCCTGTCTCATGCTTTAGTATAGGGATAGTGTCACTATCTTTTTCGTTCTGGTTCTTTTTCTATATGTGTTCTATGTATCCTTCTACTAACGTAGGTGTGCTTCTTAGATATATTAGCTAGTAGGGGGATTTAAACAGGATTTAAGTATGTTTTGGGGTACTGAGGGTGGCACTGAGATTTGCACATACACATTGTTGTGACAATAGATTTTACTTTGTAGAGGTGTGCAGTATATTGGTTACTGTTTAGCCCCTTGCACCAGATTATTGTAGCATCGGAAGCCTCAATTATAGTTTTTTCAATAATGAACATTTTCATTAGCCAGATTATATTAAAATGATGGTGTCACTCTCATTTTCTTTTCCTCTCTAACATCATACCCTATCTATTCAGGTAGTATACTCCCATTATTCACAATATATAATGTAAACAGCATGTATTTCTGCTGCCTTGTTGAAAATGATTCATAAATAAAAAGTTTTTTATTAAATGATGATGCCATATTTGGACACCCTGACAAAGAAAAGTATTATTCATTTCTAATATTTCTAATTTGATAATACTGACGATGTATGTTAGCCTTCTATACTATTGATTGAAGTATTTTATAGTAAATTAAAACATACCTTTGCATTTGACCCAAACAGAAGCCAATCAGATTTCCTTAACACCTTTAGCCATGTTTGTGCTGAGATTAAGGAAAAGCCTTCCTGGAAGAAAGACATTGTCTGCATTAGAAACAGAAACAACTTAAAACAAAAGCATGGGGGATTTATTTGATTCTTATGGATCTACTTGTTGAGAGCTTAAGGGTCTGGCCACACGGGCAGATTCGGGGAGATTAGTCGCCAGGCGACAAATCTCCTCTTCTTTGCGGCGACTAATCTCCCTGATCTGCCTTCCGCCAACTAAAATGTAAATAGCCTGGGGGCAGGCACATGGAGCGCTTCATTTTCCGAAGTTGCCCAAAGTTTCCTCATGAGGCAATTACTGGCGACTTCAGAAAATGAATCGCTCCATGTGCCTGCCCCCAGGCGATTTTCATTTTAGCCAGCAGAAGGCAGGAAAAGGCAGATCAGGGAGATTAGTCACCATGAAGATGAGGAGATTTGTCGCCTGGCGACTAATTTCCCTGAATCTGCCCGTGTGGCCAGACCCTAAAGGAACAGTAACACCAAAAAATGAGTGTTTTAAAGTAATTAAAATATAATGTATTGTTGCTCCCACTGGTAAAACTTGTGTGTTTGATTCAGAAACTCTACTATAGTTTATATAAACAAGCTGCTGTGTAGCCATGGGGGCAGCCATTCTAAGCTTAAAAAGGAGAAAAGGTACAGGATAAACAGCAGATAATGGATAAGCTCTTTAGTATACAATGGGATTTTTCAGAGCTTATCTGATATCTACTGTGTATCCTGTGCTTGAGTGGCTGTCCCCATGGCTACACAGCAGCTTGTTTATATAAACTATAGTAGAGTTTCTGAAGCAAAAAGACCAGATTTACCAATTCAGAGCAACATTACATTAATTTTTTTGGTGTAACTGTACCTTTAAGTAGGGCTCCTAAAGGACCCAGACTGGCAATCTGTGGGTTCTGGCAAATGACAGAGGGGCTGTAAGATGCATTGACTACTTGCTATTTATTGGGCTGGTGGGGGGCTGTTTGGGCCTCCTTGTACTTGGAATGCCAGGGCCTATTTTGACTCCCAGTCCGGACCTGGCTCCTAATGTTCACTTAGGGGCCGATTCACTAAATTCGAGGGAAGGATTCGAAGTAAAAAAACTTCGAATTTCAAAGTATTTTTTGGGCTACTTCGACCATCAAATGGGTTACTTCAACCTTCGACTACGACTAGGACTTCGAATCGAAGGATTCGAACTAAAAATCGTTCGACTATTCGATCATTCGATAGTCGAAGTACTGTCTCTTTAAAAAAAACTTCGACCCCCTACTTCGGCAGCTAAAAGCTACCGAAGTCGATGTTAGCCTATGGGGAAGGTCCCCATAGGCTTGCCTAACTTTTTTTGATCGAAGGATATTCCTTCGATCGTTGGATTTATATCCTTCGAATCGTTCGATTCGAAGGATTTAATCGTTCGATCGAAGGAATAATCCTTCAATCGTACGATCGTAGCATTTGCGCTAAATCCTTCGACTTCGATATTCGAAGTCGAAGGATTTCAATTCCTAGTCGAATATCGAGGGTTAATTAACCCTCGATATTCGACCCATAGTGAATCAGCCCCTTAATCTGCTCCACTGAAATGTATCACCATAATTGTGTCATGAGCTGGTGTAGCAGAACTAGAAGAATTCACACATGGATGCCAGGCTGCAGGGTACAATGGAACTTCATTCCTGGCTGCTCTCCCCACTCTATCGGCTCCTCCCCTTCACTTTCCATTTCTGGGTCCACTGTTCTTAAAAAAAAAGTACAGAAAGGGATGGAACACCATTACAATTAGAAATCATGGTGTTGGTAGTATTTCTGTTAGGGCTTTTTAGGGGCAGTTAAATACACCTACAGGTTACTGAGCCCCTGATAAAATTGACCATAGTGTGTGTGTAAATGTGATAAGGACCTGGGATTGTAAGCTCCACTGGGGCAGAGACAGAAATGTGTCGCCACTATATAAAAGCATAATAATGATGCAGCATCTAGGTCTGCAATAAACAAAATGTACAAATAAACGATGGTGTGACACAGCAGAGCTGATAAAAGCAAACTGCTATTTATAAAAAAAAAAGACGTATCCTTTTAATGTCTCAGAATATAGCTGAAAGTGTTTTGTTTTGTGACTCTACGATTGCACTGTTTCCACTGTCCGTCCTGGCATTACTGTCTGTCGTTCCATCTTGTGATGACAAATTGTGTATTAAAAGGGCATGCACACATTCATTCTTTATTATATTGTCTGTGGGTTTTCGTTATATGTTCACCTTACCATCAATATATATTTATTTTCATTTGATTTGTGTCTCAAAAGATTCTGTGGACTTACTGCTGGCTCAGCCTTCAGTTATGGGGCACACAGGCGTTTTGTCTGCCACTGCCATCTGGCAGAATGCTGCAGCAAAATTAAAAAAAACAGGCCACAGTCTGTCATTGCTCCTAAGGCCTGGAAAGTGCTACATATGTAATAAACAACCAACAGAGACAGGCAGATCTTAGCACCAAAACACTCATTTCATTCGCTAGTATGTAAATTGCCAATAGGAAAACATGCATCATTTTGGCTTTCCGAAGTTGAATTCTTAGAGATTTCGTTCCAAAGGGGACCTAATCAGTGATAAAGCCAATGCAATTTAATGTCCTCTGTGATGAGGTAGTGCTAGAAAACCATTGTAGTTTGCAATTCCCATATATTAGACAATACTTATGCTATTCACATAGAACACAATACAGACTACGTATATGATGTTACGATCCACGGATATCATGGTGTACCCCTCCAAGAAGGTCTTAGGCTATATGCTTCCTAGAAGGAACTTTTTCATACAGAAATAATAACCATGTTCCCAAGTTGGCTTGTATTGACCAACGTGGAAGGCCTTTATGGTGCATTTTAGATAGGAGTTTCATTAGTGACATACAACCTGCAAATCACTACTTTTGAATAACAAACATAATGAATGATACTATTCTGTATGAAGATAAAATGTGCCTAGAAATGAGAAAGACCTCTGTCTTTATAAAGACAGTTGGGCTTGTAGTCTTTATGGAGACCTACGGTTTGTTATATTAGGAAATATAATTGTGTGAAATAGTATCAGCTGAGGTTCGGTGGAGAAGTCTTGTATTGAGAGGAAAAAAATCAGCCAGTGCTATATTTAAAAGAAATGGAAAATTAATAATGTTTGTTAAAATGCACGTATGTTAAGGAAACTAAATAATAAGCATCTTAAAGCATTGTGCCTTATTGCAAGTCTGGTTATTTCTGAGTTGATAGTGCAGTTGTAGGCATCTGGAATGTCCTAGCATTTTTTAACTAATTCTGCAGATCAGGCTTGTTATCTTGAACTAGTTCTCAGCGATTGTTGCTGGCTGGAAATTATCTGTAATGAAGTGTTGTTGACAGTCAACGTTTAGGGTAAGGCCACACTGGGCGTTTTGGGGAGATTTGGTCGCCTTCCCTCACTCTGCGCCGGCTAAAAATGAAAAACCGATGGTGCTAATCACACACGGCGATTTTCCGAAGTCGCCCAAAGTTTCCTCGTGAGGCAGGCAGGCAACCAAATCTCCCCAAAATGCCCAGTGTGGCCTTACCCTTAGGAAGTGAAATAGGATTGCATGGATTATAATAATTTCAGAACTCTCTGTGGCTCTACAAGACATATAATATAGAGCCATTATGCTTGAGGTTTGCATGGCCATTGACCTTCTGAATCCTATTCCATCAGTATCATACACTGAGATTAGTACTTAGATTATTTTCAGAGTGATCATGTCTAGACCAGCTTTTCCTTAGCATCCTGTGTGAATTCCTCAACTGGGACTCCAAAGGGAAACTAAGGTTTGGCAGCTGCTGTCAATGAAATGATTGTAATTATCACCTTTTAAAAGGCACAAGTTAGCAACAGCCTTATGAGCTTAAAGCAAAGCTATCCAATCAGAAAGTAAAGAAGCAAAAGTAATAATTAATGTTTATAATAGCTGGTTGCATTAAATTCTGCATTGAAGCCACATACTAGTTTGTATGTTAAAGTTCTATTTCTGTTCTACATAGCAGATTGAATACAATACTCTACAATTTAAGACTTTGTCTGTACCAGATACACATATGAATTCAAGGCTTCCATTGCAACACAAAATAATAATGTCAAATTATGGCATGCCGCATTAGTTTCTTTCTTTAGGATATCTTCTATTGATATCTTCTATTGATTTGGCCAGCATATTTATTTTTTGCATGTTGTAAGGAAAATAGCGTGTTTAGTATTGCAATATTGTATATTATTTAATATTATAGTGTTTATTTGTAGCCAAGGAGACAGAACAGGAACCTAGTATAATATAAGAGCAGGTTACCTTGACAGGGAATGAAGTAACAAAAGCAGTTGGAATGTAATATGTTGCCATTTCAAACAGATTTAAAAAGAAGCAGCAGTTACAGTCATATAGGTGAAGTTTTTACATGAATATATATATATATCAGGGATGCACTGAATCCAGGATTTGTTCGGGGATTTGGCCAAGATTCTGCCCTCTTTAGCAGGATTCGAATTTGGCCAAACCGAATCTGAATCCAAAAAATCACACCACTTTTCATCATACAAACAAGGAATTCAAAAATGTTGTACCTGTGTGCTGTGTGCGCAAATATATATAATAAATATGATTGGTTGATATGGGATACTACACTGGGTACATACGCCCTAAAAAACAGGTAAAGCAAGTGGAATTCCAATAGAGAATTTCAGAACATAAAAATGTAAATATTTCTGAAACCTCGAAAAATAAAAAATGCAGAATATTTTAGAATACTAATGCCTGCATCATACTACCACCATTAAAGGAATAGTAACACCCAACATATTAGAGTGTTCTAAAGGAGTGACAATATAATGTATTGTTGTTCTGCACTGGTAAAACTGATGTGTTTGCTTCAGAAACACCACTATAGTTTATATAAACAAGCTGCTGTTAAGCTGTGGGGGCAGCCATTCAAGCACAGAATACACAGTAGATACAAGATACATTCTAAAGAATTCCATTGTATACCACAGAGCTTTTCTGTTATTTAATGTGTATCCTGTGCCTTTTCTCCTTTTTCAACTTTGAATGGCTGCCCCCGTGGCTACACAACTGCTTGTTGATATAAACTATAGTAGAGTTTCTGAAGCAAACACACCGATGTACCAGTGTAGTGTAATTGGCACATTATGTTTTCTTAAATTTATAAGCTTTCATTTTTGGTGTTACTGTTCCTTTAAGGTCAACCACAGCAGGAACACATTTCAGGTGATTCCTTACATTATTGTATATATATATTATATTGTTTGTAGTAAACTTGGAAATCACTTTGGGTTGTGATAGGTTTAAAAGGCTATTATTTACTAAGGGGAGTTAGGTTGTTCATTCATCATGGTAGTGTGGTTGCCTACAGGGTTATTTCTCATTGTTGTAAATGGAGACCAAAATTGCAATCATTTCACTTTTGAAGTTACTCACAGCAACAGGCAGTAACATAGTAACATAGTAAGTTAGGTTGAAAAAACACACGCATCCATCAAGTTCAACCTTAAGTATATACAGTATAACCTGCCTAACTGCTAGTTGATCCAGAGGAAGGTGACAATCCCCATTTGAAGCCTCTCCGATTTGCCTCAGTGGGGAAAAAATTCATTTCTGACTCCAAGATGGCAATTGGGCCAGTCCCTGGATCAACTTGTACTATAAGCTATCTTCCATTACCCTGTATTGCCTTGCTAAAAAAAAAAGGCATTTTTAAAGTTATCTAATGTATCAGCCAGAATTCAACATCTTCACAGCTCTCACTGTAAAAATCAGCTTCTGAATATTTAGACAGAACTTCCTTTCTTCTACTGGGAATGGGTGCTCTCTTGTCAGCTGGAAGGACCTAATTAAAGCATTAGAGAGGTTATTGTACAATCCCCTTATATATTTATACATAGTCATCATATCACCCATTAAGTGCCTCTTCTCCAGCATGAACATCCCCAATTTGGCCTGTCTTTCCTCATAGCTAAGATTTTCCATACCTTTTACCAGCTTAGTTGCCCTTCTCTGTACCCTCTCTAATACAATAATGTCCTGTTTGAGTGATGGAGACCAAAACTGTACGGCATATTCTAGATGGGGCCTTACCAGTGCTCTATAAAGTGGAAGAATGACCCCCTCCTCCCTTGACTCTATGCCCCTTTTAATACAGCTCAAGACCTTATTTGCTACAGCCAAGTTTATTATCTACAAGGACTCCAAGGTCCTTTTCCAAGGTATTTGTCTAGTGCAGTCCCTTTTAGGGTGTAAGTTGCTTGCAAGTTTTTGGGAAAGGGGGTATTGCACATCATTTTACCATTACCTGATGCCTTGAAAAAAATATCATGTAGTGGTAGTTAAGTGCTAATATTTCCCATTTTCTTGTTTGATTATGCTGCTGCTGAAACAATGGTACTCGGGTTTCAACAAAGCAGCTTTGTAATTAATTAAATATTGTAACTGCAATTAAATATCATCAGATGTTGCTGTTTAATTTCCTTTGCAAGCTGAATAATAATTTGGGATTCCTTTGTTTGCTTGGAAAAAAGGTTAATAGTTTGACACAGAATCTCAGAGCTAAAGTAAAACATGGGGTGCAATAAGGGTGTGATCACATAATATATACAAAGAATAAATGATGATCTTCACTGAGCAGCATCAATATATTAAATGACATTAGGACATTCTGTGCTTACTTAAGAACACACTCCTTTTTAAACACAACAGGGATTGCTTGTACAGTACATGTATTGCAATATATAAATATATCAAGCTACATCAAGGTCATCTCTGGTCTGTTCCGTCCTACACTAGGGATGCTCTGAATCAAGAATTTCACATTTAGTTGATGATACTCCATATTTGGACCTTGCAAGGTAATTAGTAGAATGAAAACAGTATGTGAATTCCATTACTAATAAGCGTATATGCAGAGAGGTAGTGCTGACCTCCTGCAGCAGTCACCTGTAGTGGAGCATAAACCGAACCTGTCTCTTCTTTTTTAAACTAATATCTATTAGGGTTGCAGGAACTTGCAAAGCAAACTGGCAGTTACCAGAAGGAATCAGGAAAGAGCTTTTAGCAGAACAAACCATGAGGAGTAGAGAGATGGTTCTTAGCCTGAAAAACACAACAGTCTCAAAATTGACTCTATAGAAAATTAACTTTTCCTATTTCAAATCTTTCTGGACAATAAGTTTCTGTATAAAAAACTCCATACCTGCATTATCAGAGCTCACTATCCTTTACATTTAGATCTAGAGTCAGGAGAAGGGGGGTCCTAGTATAAAGTGAAGTGAAGTATGATATTAAAATACGAGTCTGTTAAAAAAATATTATTTTTGGTGCCCAATAACTTTGTGAAAGATCATCCCCAACACACACCATTAATACCCATAACACAGTTTACCATATACTGTATGAGGACCTTGAGCTTTAGTGTAAGGGACTTGTATCTAAAGGTGGCCATGCACGGAGAGATCCGCTCGTTTGGCAATGTCGCGAAACGAGCAGATCTCTTCCCGATATGCCCACCTTGAGGTGGGCAATATCGGGCTGATCCGATCATGGGCCCTAGGGCCCAACGATCGGATCCTAACGATGGCTAACGGGCGGTCGGATCGCGGGACCGCATCAACGAACAGATGCAGCCGCGATCCGACACGATTTTTAGTCCCATCCGATCGACATCTGGCCGACTCTCGGCCAGATATCGATCGGGGAAGCCCGTCAGAGGGCCCCATACACGGGCCAATAAGCTGCCAACTCGGTCTGTCGGCAGCTTTTATCGGCCCGTTTATGGCCACCTTGAGCCATTTCCTGTCTGTGATTAGCCAACATGTAGGATGAAGAGTGTTACAGAGTTCTACAACCTTGATTTTTGTGGGTGTGGTTTTGGGTAACCTCATTGTGTGTTCTAGAAGGTTTCCCCCCACTGGTTAATTCAGCTACCAACCTTTGCATTTTTTTCTCTTGTACAATGAATTCTTGTTTTTTGACATTTTAATTTTCGTAACTGTACACCGATTTAAAATTTCAATTATTTTGTGTGCAGTCTTCCCATCTTTTTTCACATGATGAATCATATTTTTTTATCAGTCAGGGGTGCACAAAATACATAATTTATTGCTTTGACTGAATACTAAATCCTTCACAAAAGATTTATAATAATATCAACATCTGGTATTATATGCAAAAAAACAATTTGCCACTACTTCTTATCCAGGACATTAAAATCACATGACATTAAAGTATTGGGATTTGGTTCACCCAACCATGAAGCTTGAAATGCTGGCATTTGGTACAACCCTAGTATGAACTGCCTGAAGTTAAATGAAATAATAATGTATGCTTCTTACCAGCATAGTGTGCTCCTGAGAAATGAAAAAATGTCCGGTGTTTAAGATTGTCACAGTGAGTCTACCAGATTCCTCACTGGGCTCAAAGATCTAAAATAAAATTAAAACATAAATATATACATTAAGATCAATAAAAGCTCAATAATATTATAATGAAACATTACTGTGTTCCTTGAACCATACATTTCTATTTTGTTGCCCTTGTATGATTACAGAAAGAGTCAGAAATATATTTTATATAGTCTAGTGATGAGCGAATTTATTCGACAGCCATGGAATTGCAATGACTTTCCGAATTCCGCCTTGTGCGAATTTTGTTTGCGAAATTGCAGTGAAAATTTGCAGCAAAAAAACAAAAAAGTTGCCATAAGAATAAACGCCCATTGACTTTAATGCATTTGGAGAAAAAAAGTTGCCATAAGAAAAAATACCCATTGAATTTAATGCATTAGGACAAAAAAGTCGCCATAAGAATAAACACCCATTGACTTTAATGCATTTCGAGAAAAAAAGTTGCCATAAGAAAAAATACCCATTGAATTTAATGCATTAGGACAAAAAAGTCGCCATAAGAATAAACGTCCATTGACTTTAATGCATTAGGGCAAAAAAGTCACCATAAGAAAAAAGCCCATTGACTTTAATGCATTGGGACAAAAAAGTCGCCATAAGAAATAATGCTCATTGGCTTTAATGCATTTGGAGCGAGTAAAATGGTCTCAATGCATTTTGCAGTTTCGCAAATTTTTTCAGTTTTGCAAAATTTTCAGCGAAACGGGACAGATTCGCTCATCACTAAAAGTGACTGAAATGCTTGAAATAGTGTGATACAAAGAGGGGTAAAGTATACCTCCCAATTTCTGAATTATCAAATACAGGATAAACTACAACATGTACTGCCTGACCATTCCCAGTTATGCCATGGTACACCTCATATGCCCAAGACCATGACTATTTTCCAAGATACATCGTCTCTTTTTAGGTCCATGATTCTGTATTATTCATTTAAAAGCATGTCCGTTGGGAGGTATTGTTATACTGCTTTACATGGGATCTATAGCCAGTAAAATGTGAGCTGGCTTTGCAAAAAAAAAACGCTTTGCACTGTACTAAACTAAACTAAAACCACTGGTTTTCTAATCTATAATCTGTTTCCTGTCCCCCAAACCCAGCATTGCTTTTGGTTCACCACCGGCATATGATTTATCTAGCCTACATGAGTGAGTAAGGGGGTGCTCTGGGGAAACAAGGCCATAGTTTAGAATATTTATGTAATGCCAAGTGCATAATGCATAGTGACTGATTCTTGTTCTGCGTATCTGGTGAATTCTTGTTCTTGAATATGTAATATGTATATTTGACTGAATGCTCCTACTACATTGTATGTAATGTGTCTGGCTGAAAGCGGAAGTTATACAGCATGAATAATCTGCATGGTGGAGGGATCTCTCTAGTTAACACCAGTCAAATAATAGTTAAGAGACTAGATCAACTGCAGTAGCATTTTAACAGGTGCTCTTTATACATTTTGTTTGATGTTTACTTAAAATACACAATTTTGTGTTTTAAAGAAATCCGTTTTGTCCAAGATGTTTGTAAGAGTGTCTGAGGTGCTAAAGCCTACCTGAGTATCGAAGGTTTAATAGAACATCCTGATTTCCCTGGAGCTTGTGCAGAACCAAAATGCTGTCACTATCTGAGAAAAGATATGCTGTACATAAAAATTGGAAAGTGTTTATATGATAACAGACTACAGCCTAGTTCACTCACTTACCCTATTATGTCCACATATTTTTCTTGTAGTTTGCAGATTATCTAATCTACTACATACTTGTGGACTTGATTATATTTGGTAGTGGTTTGAATTGAAAGATAGTAGGCAACTATAGGATCATAAAGCTCAGTGGAGCACCTAGCTAAACAATTCTTCATTGGCTCATAGCTAATGTCCATTATTCTGTGGCCAGTTGGGCAAGGAGGTTCCTGGAGAATTGTCACAATTAAAGTCATCATTAGAGTGACACTTGCTAAATAAAAAACATAGCTCCAATGGACACATTTCTCGTCCTGAGAGAGGACCGTACTGATCAAAAATGCCCATATTCCAGTTCCATAACTATGTTAAACAAAAGTTAACTGCTCCATGGGATCTTGGACTTGTGACGTATAGAGACATGTTTCCGTTTATCAATGTAATTAGAGCTGCTGATGTCAATCCAAATTCTACATTCTAATGTTGGCTTCAGGTTGGTTTTAGACCCTCCAAATTCAGGTTGAATACACATAACTCCTCAAATTCTCCTACCAATTGTGAACAATGATTACTGTCTGTCTTGGCAGAAACTAGTACCCATAATAATGTTCTTCTGTCCTTTGCTCTCTATTAACAAAACTTGTTTTAGTTAAATTTGCTATTTAAGTTTTCATTATAGACACTAAGCATCTGAAATTTAAAGGATCTACAAAGCCACCAGGCATGGGTACATAAATCCCACTCTTTTTGTTGCCAAGAGAATTTAATTTGAATACTGACAGATCAGAGATCACAGATTATCAAATCCTAAAGGGATTAGTTTTGCACAAAATGTATTTTAGTTTTAGCTACATTATAAAAGCTGAGCAATGCAATAATCTGGTATTTGTGTGAAGCAGATCTTCTCAGAGCAGCCATTGGGGGGTGAAGTATCGAAAGTGGAGGCGGGGGGCTGTTGTGCACTTTTTTAGACCATGGTTCTGATGGTAACATACAGTGTGTTTGAATAATTCATTACTTTATTAATATTGCCTGCTTTTTGCAGGGGGAAAATGCTTTTATTGACCCATAACCCTCCTAGTTTGTCTCTTAGTTTCAGAGTAAGAGCCAGGGACAATGCCCTTCTGCCCTTTATTATTTTAACCATAGGCCTATACTATTTAAATATCATATACATGCTTTCAGGAAGGTTGTTTCCGTTAGAGCAAATAACAGGCTACATGGCCAAATTCAGGGATTTCTCAGCAGGCTGAAAAACACTGACAGAGAATATACCACATGCTCCATTATCCTCAATAAATATGCTCTCACCCACCTCAGCTGAAAAAACTCTCCCCAAAGTATTAAAATGCAAAGCACACCTAATAACAAGTATGAGCCTAAAAAGGGCTTCCAGTTTCTGACTTAGGAGTGTCTGCTTCCCAAGATCTCAAACATACACTCTTTGAGACAGAGTGCTAAAGATCTAGAGGCATTCACCAAGAAAGAATTCTAACCCTTCTGTTCATACAGACCTTGTAAAAGATTACTTTTCACTTGGCCTTCTTTAATGGTTGATTCTAGGGATTTGCCAAATTCTGTATTCGGTTTGGGATTCAGCTAAATCAGAGTCTTGATCAGCCCATAACTTCCCATCAGCATATACCGGTATAGGATCTGTTATCCGGAAACATGTTATACAGGAAGGTCCAAATTAAGGGAAGACCATCTCCCATAGATTCCATTATAATCAAATAATTCTAATTTTTTAAAAAAATATTTCCTTTTCTCTCTCTCTCTGTAATAATAAAACAGTACCTTGTATTTGATCCCAGCTGAGATAATTAATCCTCACTGGAGGTAAAACAATCCAATTGGGTTTAATTAATATTTAAATGATATTTTATCGTAGACTTAAGGTATGGTGATCCCAAATTCCGGAAAGATTCCTTATCCGGAAAACCCAAGGTCACAAGCAATCTGGATAACAGGTCCCATACCTGTATATTATACATTTCTAGAAAAGTACATGTTGTTCTATACAACATCTGATCCTTTGCTGTCTCACTAATATCTCCCACCTCTGGCTGCCCACACAAGGACCCCACCAGGCCTGGACTGGCAATATGTGGGTTCTGGCAAATGCCAGAGGGGCTGCTGTATGATGCCATAGAAAGTCACTATTTAGTGGGCTGCTTGAGGGCTGTTTCGGCCTATGTACTTGAAATTGCAGGGCCTATTCTGACTCCCAGTCCAGACCTGGCGCACACAACATTTTTCAGGGTGTTCAGACATTATGCTGTGTCAGCTTTTCCTCTGTTCTCTGTAACTTAATAATTCTGCAGTTGAGGTAAAAAAAAAAACACAACAAGAATTAGAACATACAGGCCCACCAAGACAGCATAAATGCCATGTCTAATCCCATTCTATGGAAAACAAACTGCATTTATGGGCTGAATGAATTCTCTCACTTTCCAAGATGCAGTCTCTTCACTCTGTCCTGCTCCCTTGAGTCTCCCATATTGCTTTAACTCCCACTCTCCTCCATTTAGGACATTGTTTTCCTTCCCAACCTGCACAGTTTGTACCTCAGCCATGATAAATGCTGAGGGGACTGCCTGTTAGAAGGAATGTCACCGTCATGTGACCAACAAATAGGTGGGAAAGTGTGATGTCACATGGGGGAGTGTTCTGCCAAGAATCTGCTCACATCGCAGAATCATGTGACAAGGAGCTGCGGCCATTTCATGAAAGGGAGCGGGAAATCTGTAAAATTGTGATGGTGGTAAAATAGCAGAGAAAATGCAGCACAAGCAAAGGAAGGGATTGAAATCAAAATTGCTGTGATGTAGGCTATACTGTCTCACTTATATTACTTCTGTTTTCATGCGGGCTTCAAGCATCAGTTTTGCCAATTATAGAGGCCAGATGCCTGTCTACAATGATTCTGCTTCAGCAAGAGTTCAGATTAAAGGTGCAGAAACCACACCGTTCAAACAAGGCTCTGTATATTTACCAAAAAATGGGCCACAAGGCCACTTCACCACTAAGAACTTACTTTAAACACTTTTTTTTTTTAAATCACAATCTTTTTGTCATCTTCTTGTAGGGCAGAAAAAAAGAAAAAAATAGGATTTTCTAGCTTTTGTACTCAGTGGGCTTATTTTTCTCATAAACCTTTGAAAACATACACTAGCACATCATTTGTTAGTTGGAAATCAGTTCACGTCATGAATTAGGTTCAAGGCCTGTACTATAGGGAAAAAAAAGGAGCATAGAGAAGACATCAAGAACTATAAACCAAACACCTACACAGATACCCCGGTTTCACATCATTTCGACCAATGCAGACATAATATGTCACAATTAAAATGGTTAGTACTGGAAGTGATACAAGTACCACAAAGAGGGGGCAATAAAAAGAGAATGCTCTTAAAAAAAGAGTCTCTATGGATAAAAAATGTTGTGTGCTTTGGAACCACTACGTTTAAATGATCAATGGAGTGTGGTAAGCTTTCTATAAAAATATATACTAATATTGGTTCTTTCTTTAACAGGTAGCGCTACCTTTGAACTTTGAAACCATCAGTATGGTAAGCTACATCTAGCAATATAATTTGTTACATAATTGTTACAATGTAGGTGGGCAGCAACTTGTTAGTCATAGGAACTATATTGGCTAGAATGTAACAAAATCTTTTAAGTGAAGCTTTTGGCTAGTTTATAAATATTGCACAACAGGTTTCGGCTACAATTGGCTCAAGCAGGCCCAAGGAGAGCAGTGCAGGGGTTTAAGTGTTTCATGGACATATTTTTGACTTTTTATAGCTCACATACTTAGAACCCAGGAATCCTGGGAAAAGAATCTTGCACACATGGGATCTTGCACACATGGGATCTTGCACGCATGGAATGGAGAATATTGGACTTTTCTTTTTCACTTGAACCTTTAAATGAACTGTTGTTCTGCTAGGCTGTAAATTCTCCCAGCAATTGCCATAAACCAATTAAAATGAAGGTGGGAGGGGTTGGAAGGTATTTAATGTCTGTGTCACTATGTATGGTATTACACTTGAAAAAGAGCTGCAAAGCTCGAAGACATGTCGTGTGTTGGTGAATAAAGGCACTTTTTGCAGCAGAACTCTGTGCTTTATGGTTATCTATACCCATACTTTTGGATTTACTGAACTTGTGCTTTGGATGGAAGCAAGGGTCTAAATACCGAATTTACATTTAAAGGGTAAATATTACCCTGTACTATTAGAGGCACAGTGTTCATGTGTGACGCTGACCATCACATGCAAGATCAACACATGCTTCTTACAATATAACCTTCACATTTTTTTTTTCAAAACAGTTAATGATCCAATTACTCAGCCTGCAGCTGATGCCTGTTTGCCAAGTCTGTGAAGTTTCAGACACGTTTGAAAACAGTGTCACTTTTTTTCTATCACTTCCTTTTATCCCTTTGGAATCATTTTAATTAGAGACAGCACGCATAAACTTGACAAGAAAGAGGTGTAATTATAAAGTTGGCTGGTTGATAGGAGCTGTTTGGGTGCGGGGGAAGCAGTGCTGTTAAATATTCATGCCGTTGCCATTCCCTACACACTCAGAGCACCCGCACCAATTCTGCACTTTCCACACTTACCTTTGGAATAATCCCCTTTTTTTCTTCTTTAAAAGAGAGTGGGCAGGGGTTAGATATGAGAACTGCTACTCTGTCAATTAAATCATTAGGGCAGGTCGTTAATATAGCATATATACCATTCTTTTTATCCACCACCCATACAACATTTGTGGCTTTTAAACTCACAGAACTACCTTGGTGCTAATATATATACTTCTGAAGGGATACTGTCATGGGAAAAAAAAATTTTTTCAAAATGAATCAGTTAATAGTGCTGCACCAGCAGAATTCTGCACTGAAATCCATTTCTCAAAAGAGCAAACAGATTTTTTTATATTCAATTTTGAAATCTGACATGGGGCTAGACATATTGTCAATTTCCCAGCTGCCCCAAGTCATGTGACTTGTGCTCTGATAAACTTCAATCACTCTTTACTGCTGTACTGCAAGTTAGAGTGATATCTACCCCTCCCTTTTTCCCCCCCAGCAGCCAAACAAAAGAACAATGGGAAGGTAACCAGATAACAGCTCCCTAACACAAGATAACAGCTGCCTGGTAGATCTGAGAACAGCACTCAATAGTAAAAACCCATGTCCCACTGAGACACATTCAGTTACATTGAGAAAGGAAAAACAGCAGCCTGCCAGAAAGCATTTCTCTCCTAAAGTGCAGGCACACGTCACATGACTGGGGGCAGCTGGGAAATTGACAAAATGTCTAGCCCCATGTCAGATTTCAAAATTGAATATACAAAAAATCTGTTTGCTCTTTTGAGAAATGGATTTCAGTGCAGAATTCTGCTGGAGTAGCACTATAAACTGATGCGTCTTGAAAAAAACATGTTTTCTGATGACAGGATCCCTTTCTGAGACTACCACTTCCAAACCCTCTAATTTTCAGCAAAAAACCTAAGAGGACACTGGAGTTTGGGGTCTCTAATTATTGCCCGCATTAACCCCACTTGCGCCGTTATATGGTCAAATATATGTGGCCATATATGAACGCACTAATAGCTTAGAGATATAAGCGTGGTGCCATATTCTGGTTTAACTATCCACAAATGACATATAGTGACCCACATTTTCATCCGGTCCGTCAAGGCCGCTTATACAGCGGTTAACCAGTATCCTGCTGTATGTGAGAATATAGGAATACAACAGGTGTGATTGTTAACACCAATTCACTAGACTTTCTCAGTCTACAGTTACCGTTCCTGAAGCTGCTGACTCAGTGTCGATTCAGCTTGTGTACCTAACCTTGTTTTAAATATTTTACTATACACTCTTTTGTTTCATATCAATTTTATGTGGTTAAGTAATAAAAGTTAAGTTTTACTTATATCTTTTGGGACCTCAGATTAAAAAGTGGGTAGGTGCAACACTATGGGTCGTACTTTTTCTTTTTCTCCTTTTGTTTAGCCATATATATCTTATGACCCTGCACACCACTGAAGGTTATTAATCTCAATCAACGGAAGGTGCTACCTACTTTTCTTTTCAGCAAAAAACCTATAGCTTTTCTTTCTATACTCTTCTTACCCAGTTTGCCTCTCACTACAAAATGGACCCAGTGAGTAAATACAGCCAAGACTTTATAACAAGCTTAGGAAATAGCGTATAAAATGTATAATAGCACACAAATATTTCAGCTTCCAACTAAAATATAATATATAAACTTTACTTTTTTGTGTGTTTTGTTTCAGAGCGATTTAAGTTTTTTATTAATTGTACAGTCAATGAGAGATAGCTTCAGAAGGAAAATCGAGAAGTAATCTGATGTTGCTTTGCTCAAGAAGGAGATGGAAAAAGAACATCTAGGGGGTTTGATCTCTTTCCTTAGCAGAGTAACACCAGAAACCTTCTTTTTCACATTTTTATCCTTTCAAATAATTTTGGCACAGGACCACAATATCTGTATACTACTGGTACTGTTTTTCACGCCTAAGAAGAAACTCCACAAAAAACGCTCATTGACCTCATTGCATGTTGCATGAAGAAAATGCTACAAAAATGCTCATTGGCATCAATGCATTTTGCATGAAATAATCACAGCGAAAATATTCTATTGACTTCAATCCTTCTGACTTTCGATGTTCCGCAAATTTTTCCATGGTTTCGTGAATTTTTTAGCAATGAGTTACAGGACAGATTTGCATATCATGATTTACATTCATACCAGTAGATGCCACACTGAAATCCATTTTTCTTAAGTCCCAATCTTGACATTCAAAATGACAATACATGTATCAGTTGGCAACTGATCATGGAATAACATATGAAAAGTGAAACAAAAACATATGAAAAGATAGATGCTTCCAGCTAAACACAATACAGTTAGATGTTAAATTTAATTGGATTATTTTTTAGTGTTTTTGAGTATATTGAGTCATTTTGAATAGTTTTGGAGTATTTTTGAGTTTAGTTAAAGAATGTCCAAAATCGAGAATCTCAAATGTGTTCTTATTTATTTAAAAACTTGAAAGACTGAAATTCAGTCACATGAAAATGTACCAAAAAATAAAACAAACTAAAACAAAGTAAAATCACATTCTACACTTCATTTTCAATAGGTCTGTCAAATTTCAAATTTATCTTTAAAATTCTAATTGAAAAATAGCTTGAGTTTTGAAATTTAAACTTTTCGAATTGTTGGTGTTTAATAAATCTTGAAAATCCAACTTTCATAAAAACCTGAAATTATGGTAAAAAAATCGAATTTTAATGCTGGAACATTTCAATAAATTTGTTGTTCATCTAAATAGATGGTTTTAGTGAAATGAAATATTCAGCTGAGTGGAGTGTTAAGTTATATTGACTTTTCTTGTAAATTAAATTTTTAATGAACTATAATGTCAAAATAAACACATGCTATAATTCAGTGGAATGCTTAACAAAATGGAATGCTTATTTCTTCAGTATGTTTAATTTAACGCATTGTTTAGCTTAATTAAATATAATTTAAAAAATAGAGGTTTAGGTGAATCTAATATTTTTCTGAAATGCAATGTTTAGCTACATTGATTAATAAAATGTAATGTTCAGGGAAATTGGATTTTAATGTAAGTGAAATGTTTATAAATAGGGTAAATTGTGAAAATGCAAATTTCAAGTAACCAATATGCATTTCCAGAATTGAGGTGCAACCAGAAAGTGTTGGTAGGTGAGGCTTATTATAACAGTGGTTGTGGCTTATAGTTGTGGGAGGGGGCACACATGGCATCCCTCCCCTTTTTTTACCCCAATGCAAGCACTGTCTATATGTTCAGTAAAACAGAAAGTACCAACTTTTATTCACCTTAATGGAATTTCAAAATAGAATGCTGTGTTAAATGGTATTCACACGTAGACCAATTGTTTTTTAAAATGCAATGTTCAGCTACAAGGCACGATTTAGAGAAATGACATGCCCATGTACAGCTAAATACAATATTTAATAAAACATTTTTACAGGATGTGTACGAAATGGAATTTGACCTAAATGGAATGTAATCTGAAATGAATGTTTAGCAAGAAAATAGTTGGAATGGAATGGTCAGCTTAATGGAATGGTTTCTAAAATGGAATGTTCTATTTAAACAGAATGTTTGATAAAATGAAATATTTAGCCTAAATAAATGTTTAATGAAATGGAACGCTGAGAATAACTCTTGTTAAAAAAGAATCTTTAGCAAATTAAATGTATGCAGAAATGGGATGGTCAGGCGCAAAGAATGATTCCCAAAACTGAAAGTAAAGCTAAATAAAATATATTGTGAAATAAAGTAGTAACAGTGTAGTTTAGGTTGAAAAAAAAACAGCATTTTTGTTCAAATGAAACCTGCCTGCAAGTTGATCCAGAAAAAGGCAAAACGACCCATCTGAAGCTTCTGCAATTTTACCCCTAGAGGAGTCCAAAATTTCCTTCCTGACTGCAAGATGGCAGTTGCACCAGTCCCTATATCAATGGGGATGCTAGCATAGAATGCTACAAATGCATGTGCTGATATGGTCTGATGCAAGAAACAGGGACCAAGACAGAATAACGGCTTACTTGGCCTTTTTTGTAAGTTCAAACACTATGGAGGTTATTTACTAAAACTCAAATCAATCTAATTTTTTTATTTAAGCAAAGTTGACCTAACTCCCATCCATGAATTTAACTTATTTATCAACAATACTTCTTGAAAAAGTTGAACTGAAAAAACATTGCAACAAGATCTAGCATCAATTTGAATTGTATTATTGACCCTCTGAAAACTCGACTTTATCATATTGTCGCTGCAAAAACGAGATTTTATCAGATTTTCGGAGAAACCCCATCTTTATCGGATTATCCAGAGCAGATCACAATGTCAAGAAACAACTCCAGGGACATCTGCCATTGACTTGTACATGACCTTGACAGGTTTGAGATGGAGTATTTTTGTATTCAGATTATTAGCAGCTTTGGGTTATAATAAATCTCTAAAAATTGAAGTTAAATAATCTCAGGAGAAATTTATTGGATCACGCATAGATAATTCTACCAAGCTCCCTGAGGTTAAGACAGGAAGCAAGTAGGGTCAAGAGAGGCCAGTGAGGTTTAAGCCAAGTGAGGTACCAAGCTAATATAGAGTTATGGTCCGGTGGTTCCAAGGTTGAGGCGGACAGAGCAAGTTCAACATGGTTAGACATGCCAGAGATCATGATAGGCCACTAAAGGTTAAAAAAATCATTGTTGTGCAGGGCCAAACAAAAATAAACATTGATAGCAGGGGCCCCTTTAAAGGTATGTAAAGGCAAAAAAAAATAAAATCCCATTTTTACTTTTTTTAATGAAAAAGAAATCTATCTCCAAAATACTTTGTACCGTAACGTTTATATAATAAACCTGATTGTATGCAGTGAAATTCCCCCTTCGTTTTACTTGCTCACAGCTGCGGATAGAAAACTTCAGACGGCCCCTAAATGCTCTGCATGGAAACAATCATACTTTCAAACGGCAGGGGGGAGCCCCCCACCTTACTTCCCTGACTTTGAGCAGCTTTGTTTGTTTCCCTGTAGAGCAGCCAGCCACTGTGTAGAGATTTGTATCTGCAGACCCAGAGCAGTCTGAATATTCTGATTATTAATCAGTCTTGCTGCATCGGCTTCTATGGCATATATTATTTGATTGTGCTGTTTTGATAATTTATGACGATCCCTAAGCTTAACCTCTCAACTGAAGCCCAGATCATACTGAGCATGTGCGTAGTCTTGGTCTTGCAAAGATGTTTAGCAAAGTTACAAGATGACAGCCCCCGGCCAACTTTAAAAACAAATCATTTGTTTTATTAGGCTTGTGGTGCAGTAAGTTCATGTTCATGTTTAGTATCCAAAATACAGCATTTCTAGCATTATTCTATTTTAGACTTTAGTTCCCCTTTAAGGTTATAAAATCAGTGGCCAGGGGCCCATATGCCTAAAATCATTGGCTTCCTTCCTTCCTCAGTGAGCAGTTCCTTCAGACTCCTTCCTTGGAGTGCAACTCCTGATTACATCCTGCTCCGATGAAAGAGTTAAAGCCAGTGCACCTTTTGTGTGTTGTGTCTACACATACAACTGTCTTGCACCTAATGAGTCAAACATTAACACCATTACCTGCACAGTCAGGGGCACATTTACTAAGCTCGAGTGAAGGATTCGAACTAAAAAAATTTATTTTGAAGTATTTTTTTTGGGTACTATTGACCGTCGAATAGGCTACTATGACCTTCGACTACGACTTCGATTCGAACGATTCGAATTAAAAATTGTTCGACTATTTGACCATTCAATAGTCGAAGTACTGTTTCTTTAAAAAAAAAAACTTTGACTACATACTTCGGCAGTTTAAACCTACAAAGGTATAATGTTACCCTATGGAGACCTTCCCCATTACTTTTCTAAGGTTTTTTTGATCAAAGGAAAATCCTTCGATCGATGGATTATAATCCTTCGAAACGCTTGATTCGAAGGATTTCATTGTTCGATCGAATGATTTTTCCTTCGATCATAGGATTTGCGGTAAATCCTACGAATTCGATATTCAAATTTGTAGGATTTTACCTCGAGGGTCGAATTCGAGGGTTTATTAACCCTCGATATTCGACCCTTAGTAAATGTGCCCCTCAGTGTCCATGCATCAGAAATTATACAATTCACACACATTGATGCCAGATATAAACTAGGCACTTCAGTTTTGTTAAAAACCCTGCTCTCTTGTTAAAAATACATTTGGGGGAATGTAATAAAAGTCACAAATAGCAAAACAATTAGCACAAATAAGAATAAAAAGTCTGATTTCGCAGTGTAATACTTAAATTGTTATTACATTGCGAATTTTAATTGCGCGTTGCGAATTTTAATTGCGCATTGCCCACTTTTAAGAAGAGCTTGAAGGTGTCATAATCTTTTGGAGCAAACATATCAACTTTTTCATTAAGAAGTTTTATTACATTCACTGCACACTGGTACTAACTATAAAATTCACAAACCTTCTTCCACTGTCGGAAGTGGTCGCTAAACATTTTCCGGGTTCGAAAAAGCTATATTAAATTCGCACAAAGGCAAATTTGTTCACACAGAGGAATAACTTTTCGTATTGCGAATATTTTTTCTATTACTGACTTTTATTACATTCCCCCAATTGTGTTTTGCGTGTTTTTGCACTTAGTACAATACACTTTTTTTCAAAAATGATCCCTTTTATATTTAATGAGAAAAGGCATTCAATAAATCATGCTGCTGGATTTGTATTTTCAGGCTTTATTTAAATTGATTACAATATTTTTCTAGTAATTTCTTATACGGTACTTGCATCTCAGCATCTTTTAGTTGGTGAGATTTGTAGTTTTTTTATTATTATTATTTTTTTTACAATTTTGCTTTGAAAAAATTAGAGATTGCAATTATCAGCAACGATTTTCATAAATCACTGTGAAGCAACATTAATAAATGAGACCCTCAGTATTCTCATTAGAGATTCTAACTATGCCTCCAGAATTGCTGGTTTCATAAATAGATACAGCCTAACGTTTCTTGAGGTCCCAGCCAGGATAAATAAAAACATAAGCAATAAGTATTTGACTCAAACCATGTTCATACAGGCTATTCTTTCCATGTACTTAGTTAAATTTATAGTTCTATTTTTAGTGAAAGGAATTAGGTACAGCTATAGGATCCATTAACCAGAAACCCATTATCCAGAAAACTCCAAATTATTGGAAGGCCATCTTCCATAGACTCAATTGTAAACAAATAATTACAATTTTTAAAAATGATGTCCCCTTTTCCCTGTCATAATAAAACAGAACCTTGTACTTTATCCCGACAAAGATACAATTAATCCTTACTAGTGGTTAAACAATCCTATGCCCCTGACATGGCCATCCAGTTGTCCCCACACCCCCAGTCTGATGCTGCTCAGGTTCCAAGCATTCTGGATAACAGATCCCATACGTGTACCCAGCTTTCTGGAGAAGCTTGTAAAGTGAATATGCAAAACAGAGAATGTAAATTAATGTCTGCTATTGATTAACTTGCTATCGTAGATGGTACAAATTCATTAGATTCAGTATTTTCTATCTAATTACTGTTTTAAACTGGAACTGGAAAATGAAAACATGTATGTGAGCCAGTTATGCCATAAACCAGTGATTCTTAAAGGGATACTGTCATGGGAAAAAAAACATTTTTCAAAATGAATCAGTTAATAGTGCTGCTCCAGCAGAATTCTGCACTGAAATCCATTTCTCAAAAGAGCAAACAGATTTTTTTATATTTAGTTTTCAAATCTGACATGGGGCTAGACATATTGTCAATTTCCCAGCTGCCCCAAGTCATGTGACTTGTGCTCTGATAAACTTCAATCACTCTTTACTGCTGTACTGCAAGTTAACGTGGCCAGTATCGGGCTGATCAGATGGTGGGCCCTAGGGCCCAACGATCAGATCCTAATGAATGGGAACGGGCGGTCGGATCGCGGGACCGCATCAACGAACAGATGCGGCCGCGATCCGACGGGATTTTTTGTCCCATCCGATCGAGATCTGGCCGACTTTCGGCCAGATCTCGATTGGGGAAGCCCGTCGGGGGGCCCCATACACGGGCCAATAAGCTGCTGGCTCGGTCTGTCGACAGCTTTTATCGGCCCGTGTATAGCCACCTTTAGGGCTATTCCACACGGGGAGATAGCCACGCGTTTGCGGTCGCGGCGACAAAGCCTGGCGAGGCATTTTCAGGCGACTGTTGAAAAGCGCATCGCCTCGTGTGGTTAGCACAGGCGTTTTTACATAGGCGCCCACACAAAACTGTCGCCTGCGCCGGTCGCGGCGACTGGCGCGGCGCTTTGTCGCCGCGACCGCAAACGCGTGGCTATCTCCCCGTGTGGACTAGCCCTTAGAGTGATATCACCCCCTCCCTTTTTCCCCCAGCAGCCAAACAAAAGAACAATGGGAAAGTAACCAGATAGCAGATCCCTAACACAAGATAACAGCTGCCTGGTAGATCTAAGAACAACACTCAATAGTAAAAACCCATGTCTTACTGAGACACATTCAGTTACATTGAGAAGGAAAAACAGCAGCCTGCCAGAAAGCATTTCTCTCCTAAAGTGCAGGCACAAGTCACATGACTGGGGGCAGCTGGGAAATTGACAAAATGTCTAGCCCCATGTCAGATTTCAAAATTTAATATAAAAAAATCTGTTTGCTCTTTTGAGAAATGGATTTCAGTGCAGAATTCTGCTGGAGTAGCACTATTAACTGATGCGTTTTGAAAAAAACATATTATATTTTCCGATGACAGGATCCCTTTAACCAATAGATCAGGAACCAAAATTTAATCCCCATGCAGTTTAGGGAGGGATACCATAACCCCCTTAATAAAATGACATAATTTGCTACAATAAACAACTGTAATTAAAATAAGTTACCCAATGAATTTGAAATCAGTTTTATTGGGTCCCAAAGCAGATCCTGCCCTAAGTGGAACTTTGCATACCTGTGCCATAGCTATACCACACAGTAATCAGCTCTGTTGTTTTACTTGCAAAATTCATAAATAAACTGACTTTTCAATATGTTTGATATTTATGAGCATCTCAGGATTTTTTTTTTATTCAGAAATTCTCTGTCTGCTTTTCCGGTACCTCAGGGTGAAATTAGAATAGAGAGCTGTGATGTTGTTACATTTTATCACCACCTCACAAGTCTCAAACTGCTCATATGGCTCTTGAGGATCTTGCTCTCAGTACCTTGAATTGTTTTAATGAATGCATATTCTCTAAAGCTTGATAAAAAAACAGCCTGACTTTTCCTTGGCTCATGGGGAGTCAATGTGATAATGCAGAAATATCACACTCTATATTACTTGCTTCTCAAGTTGTGATAGGTTGTAACGGAACCCCCATTTTGGAAACGTATATGAACATGAAAGGTTTTGGCATAACAGCCCTTAAAGAGACACTAACATCAACAGTTTGTATTTATACATAAAAACAATGTGTAAAATTGATTAAATGCAAAAAATGTCACAATTGCAAAAATGCAAATCTGAACACTCGTAGGTACAACCAAGCAGTATAAATAATACATGGATGGGTTTCAAGTGCTAGGACTGCCAAGATTTTAAGTGGCTTTAAAATGCAGTTCCTGAAACTGTCCCCAATAGACTGACACTGAAATTGTGCATTTAAGTATTTTTAGGCAGTAAGCTCTGGCGCAATCCATGATTAGACACTTTGTGCCTTGTTTTTGGGATACTTAAAAACACAGCCCTGCATTTCATTACCCTAGTTAAGTCTAATGAAATGGATGTCTTCCTTATGAAGAAACCGTTTTGTGATGCATTAGAGAGATATTTAGTATCTTTATAATTGGGCATTCAGACAACAGCGGTATATTATTCTTTCTAAAATTCATTGTTTTTTTCATCCCTTAAAAGCATTATCCTAAACAAAAAAACAGTCTGCCAGTGGCAAGCAACCTAAGGAGGGTATTGAGTGGATCGATTGCCACTACAAAGAGTATCACATAGGCCATGTAATAATATATTAATTAATTAATATAGAGGTAATATCTACAATTATATATTCAAATACTATTTAATATGGGTTTGCGTTAAGACCTTGTGATGTAATCAATGAGTTTATTTTTGTGATGTAATCAATGAGTTTATTTTGCGATCCTGCTGTCTATGACAAATATAACCAGACATTCTGCTAATATTTTAATGATTTCTGAATCTCTGGGCTGGTCCAGTAAGTTCAATATATAAAATACACATTTTATGAATATATTTATGAATATATGTTTTAAATTAAGAAGTAGAAGTACCTCCGGAAGCCTGTTATACAGAGAGCTCCAAATTTCGGCAAGGCTATCTCAAATATTTACATTTTTAAAATCGATTTCGTTTTCCTCTGTAATAAAAACACAGTGCCTTGCACTTGATCTCAACTGAGATTTAATTATCAAAGGCAAAACAATCATATTGGGTTTATTTAATGTTTAAATTATTTTTTAGTAGACTTACAGTAAGGTATAGGGATCCAAATTACAGGAATATCTGAAAACCCCCTGAGCATTCTGGATAACAGGTTTCATACCTGTACATAAAAATGAAACAGAAATATTTTAAAAAGGAAAACATTTGAAATTATAGTATAGATAATATATAATATATTTACTGGTATAAGGATTCCTTTTTTGGCGGGTTCAGACCATGGTCTGAGCCCCCCCAGAAAGCTTTCGACACTGTCAAAATTATTCAGAAGCACATTGATTTAATTACCTGCTTTTCATATAAAAGTGAGGGCCTATTTTTCAACAGTCTCATTTTAGTGGTTTTTGAAACCTTGGCTAAAGTCACAAACTCTAACGAATGTCGTGAGTTTTATTCAAAAATCCAAAATAAAAAACGATGAACTGAAAATTACGCTGAACTCTGCTCTAAAAAATACAAATACATCGAAAGCCTCTGAAAATTCAAGTTTTCCAGACAATTCCTAGTGAAAAAAATACAAAAACCTTTAAAAATCCAAATTGATTTGAGTGGCTTGAAAATATCAGCACAGCTCCCATTGACTTTTATAGGACCTCAACAACTTTTACCTGGAGAATGTTTGTATTTGTGGTTTTTGTGGTTTTTACACTTAGGGGCAGATTTATCAAGGGTCAAATTTCGATGATAAAAATACTTTGAAATTCGACCATCGAATTGAAATACTTCGACTTCGAATATCGAAGTCAAAGTTTTTTTGATCAAATTTGGGTATGCTGCGGTCGAAGTAAAATCGTTCAATCGAACAATTAAATCCTTCGAATCGAACAATTTGAAGGATTTCAGCTAATGATCAAACGATTTTACTTCGACTTCCAAAAACTTAGAAAAATGCTCTAGAAGGTCGCCATAGGCTAACATAGCACTTCGGCAGGTTTAATTTGGCGAAGTATTGAAGTCAAAGTTTTTTTAAAGAGACAGTACTTCGATTATCCAATATTCGAACTATTGTACTTTGGATCGAATTCGAAGTCGAAGTCGTCGTATCCTATTCGATGGTCAAAGTATCCAAAAAATGACTTTGAATTTCGAATTTTTTTACTTCGAAAATCCCCTCGAATTCACTTCGACCCTTGATAAATCTGCCCCTTAATAAATATTGCATTTTTAGCGCTTTTTAAAAAAAATGAGAAAACCACGGTTTTTTGAGATTTATGGAAAAGTTTGAAATTCCATTGTTAGTAAATGATCCACTAAGTATTTTAATATCTTGCCCACACTGGGTCAAGTGCCAGTAGGAAACTGCTACAGTGTTGGGGAAGGGGATATTTGAAGAAATGCTTTATCATATTTAAGGGCTATCTTAGGGTACTTATATTTTCTCTCTAAGGTTTTCTGTTTCTCAAAATTTATATGGGGTGTTTTGTATAAATTAGAATAATTGAGATTTTTGCTGTATGTTGTGTTTTTCTTGAAACTTCAGTGAGATGTAGACAACAGAAGTGGTCTTTATTTTGTACTTTGAACTAAATAATTGTATTCCTAATATGTTCTTAGGTGGCCTTATACTGAGGATATGATTATTACACACTGTACAATTTAGCACAGTATTTATATGCTGTCAGGTTAGCATGAAGCTATGAAATAGCTATGATTTCCACTGGTTAATATGATGTGGCAGTTGTAAGTCAATCCATGTAGTAGTATAATGGGAAAGAACTACAGTCTGAATCCCATAGCAGAGATCAATAACAAAGTGAGTGGTCTTACCAGAAGGAAATCTATGCAGGATCTCATGATGGGATTTTGAATGACAGGTGTATTCTTTGTCTATTGACACCAGTTGCTGTATAGTTTTGTCTCTGATTTCCTCTGGAGAAACATTCTGATCTAAGATCTAGCAAATCGTATCCAAGCATTATATGATGCTCGTGCATTCTGTTAGTTAGGATATGTACTATTTTAGCAACAAAATTACCATACTTTCCACTTGGGGCATTGTTCATTAATGTGAATTCTGTACTGCAACTAGTTAAGGGGCCCATTTTAAGGAATTTTTAAAGGAAACCCAAAATCCAAAAATACTCCATCTCAAAACTTTTAAGGTCAATGGCAGATGTCCCTGAAGTTGTTTCTTGACTTTGCGCTCTGCACTGGATAATCTGATAATTTTGCTGTGACAATTCAATAAAGTCGAGTTTTTGCTGCGACAATTCGATAAACTCGAGTTTTAGGAACGTCAATAACATGATTCAAATTGAGTTCAATTCACAGATGAGAGTTACGTCGATTTTGTTTTAATAAAAAAATTAGATTAATTAGAGTTTTAGTAATAGTATGACATCTAATTTTGGTTTACTTGAGTTCAATTAATAGGGCTTGTGTAGAAAATACTTTTTGCCTATTTTAATCACAAAAAATTATGTTTTTTTGTTTTTTCTTGAGCTAAGCTGGGCAAACAAAGATACCAAAACTACTCCATGTTTGGTTCTTGTGAGGTAGATAATTAGATTACCAGTAAACAACTTCCCTTTGCCCTTTCTACTGATTATTTTGTTTTGACAGAAGACCATTATGTAGGGGGATTATCTGTGTACTAGTAATCAAATTGTCTAACTTGCCCTGTTTAGCTCAAGAAATGACAGAAAACAGATTTTGTGATTAAAACAAAAACAGCAAAACATGAATTCACCACAAGCCCTATTTCAACTAAAATTAAACAAGCGGCTATGCTCCCCATTAAGTATTTAGTAATCTGTGGACTATTCAAGGTGATGATCCTCATCTTGGATAGATTCTGAAGTGTAGTTACAGTTGAGTACAGACATAAGCTTCTTCTGCTCTTGCTGTTTAAGAAAATACCTTCAATATCAATTCAACCGGCAAACTTCAACTGAATTTGAACATACCTTAGTTCTTTTAGAAAGTTTCCAGCTATTTGAAATTTGATGATTTGATGCTGAATTTGTCCATACCCCCAGTATCCTACATATTAGTATGCTTCTTTTTCCCCACCTTTATCCAACCTACTTTCAATAATCTATGGATGCACCGAAAGTGAAAGATTCGGCTGAATACCGAACCAAATCCGAAAGCTAATTTGCATATTTAAATTAGGCAAACAAGGGGGAAAGAGAAACCTGCATTTCAACAACATTTTGACTTCATTATTTGTGTGATGAAAAGTGAAGTGATTTTTTGGATTTGGTTCGACCAGGAACTAAATTTCCGATTTCCGAACTAAATCTTGGATTCCATGCATCCCTAGAATAAACACAGACCTTGTTATATTAAATAATAATAATCATTTATTTGGTATACATATTTGTACTTGAAAACCCCAATTAAATACACAGAATCAAAATAAAAGGTGACCATTTATGAGCTGTTTTTTTCTATTAATTAATGACTGGGCCCCAGGATGAACAGGCAGATATTGTTGGATTTAGCCACATTGATCTGTCTAGGAAAAATAACTTGAACTCCACCTTAATTTGCAATTTAAAGCATCCTATCTGCCAAATGTTCTAGGATACAAAGATAAAATATCTTAAATATGAATGCTTGAAGTCTTCTGAGCAGTTTGATACCCAATATGTATAAGATTACAAAATATGCTATATGTATATACCCAAAAATAAAGATAGTGCACACAAAATCTTTACAGGGGTAAATTTTAACTGGAGAAGAGTTTTGAATATTTTGGCCAGTGTTTCAATTTTCATCTTCGACTCAGCAGGTAATTGCAAACTTTAGGTGGTCTCTTAGGTGGTTTGGTAGGGTTCCTCTCAACATAGCAGTGGCACCATCCCAGCCACAATGTTCAACAATTTTCAACAACATGTTTCGGATAGATATATCCTTCATCAGATATATCCTTTATCGGCAGTCCTGAAAGGATTAATTCCCTTGAACAATTGCATTTGTAATGTATGCATTTCTCCACCAAAATCCACTCCATCTGTGTGCTCCCTGGCTTACACAGTACACTCCTTTATTACACTGGTACTTGTAAGAAAGAGCAGAGTGTATTGGCTGTTCTCTGCGTGCATGTAAAATGTTATTGGAGAAAAGCGATAGAACAACCCTGTGTGCCATTAGCCTAATAATTAAGTCAGTGGTCCACATTACAGAAAAAAAACATTATCCGCAGGTTCCGAGCATACCAGAAAATAGATCCCATAACAGTACTAATCCTAGTATCTGAAAGAAAAGACTGCTTTATATTTAATGTCCTTTCCCTATATGTGTTACATTAATGCAAATAATACAATACTGACCCAGGGGTCTCGGGTAATTGGTACAGATTTTTCTTTTCTAATGGACCTACTAGAACAGATCTGTGTAAAGCTGTGTTTCCCAAATTAGGGTAACATTTGGGGAAAATACTTATTTACTGCTCTAGATATTGGCTGTCATGTATTCCCACTGTCATGAATATACAAGGACATGGAATATTAAAAATGACTAGATTTATATATATAAACACATTTACAAATGAAATGTGAGCCTGTAGCAAACACCAATAGAGTTTAAATTAGAGAGTAGATGCCCCTCCTGCTGACTGGTAGATTTACTTGCTTACTGAAAACAGAACTGCATAGTATTTTCTTAGCTGTAGGCTAATTTTGGTCAATTTACCATTAAGAATGCCCAAACTATGACCCTCTGACAGTTAAAAGCTGCCAGGAGGTTTCCCTAGATAAAAACTGACATATCCCTACTCAATTGAAAAAACTTGACATATCTCTAGGGAATGCTGACACCATTACCACTGCTTGTTCTGTTTATTTCTGAGCATCTGGTGGGAACTCATTCAATCACTCTTAGACCACTAGGGTTTAATAAATGACTTTCCTAATAATTGGCTGTCCTTGGGTGACTAGAAGTGGACCCTGACTATTAGGGGCTACTGGGAGTTGTAGTGCAACAATTGCTGAGTGGGCCCCAGGATAGATATTCTGAATATTAAAGAGTGTTTTACCTTAAAATGGAGTGTATAATGTAGGCAGCAGAATTCAAAGATGATTTGCAATTAGACTCATTCTGTGTATGTGTGGTTGTTTGAGTTATATACATTTTGTACTGCAGTTCTCATCCTTGGGATTGCAACTGCTATCTGGTTGTTAGTGCTTAATGACCCTCACAATGAAGTCAAAATGGAAGATGAATAGTAGAGAGCCTGGAAAGAGAGATAAGCAATAAAAAAAACAAGAATAACAGTCAATGGACAGTGCTAGGAGCAAATAATTGGGGGTAAGTTGCACTGCGGGCAAACATATAAAATGGCTACAGTTAGCAGCATCAAAACTTGAATATTTGGACTGTACAGAGAAGAGATTTAAACATGTGTAATATGGAATAGTCATTTGTGTTTTTAGGACGTAGGAGATATTCATATGTGTGCTTGCCCATGTTTAAATGAACATTACTTTGGATGAATTTAAAGTGTTTTCTGGTATAAATATTGGTCATAAGAGCATAATGTGCATTTGACCTCACACGGTGTCCCTAACAAAGAGGTCACTCATTACTTTGGAAGGGGTTAACAAAATGGACAGGGGGGATCAAGGAGACAGAGCCTGTGTGTAGTCCATGCTCCTATGGCAACACAATAGATCAGATAGCTTCATGAATATTGCCAGTAACACAGGGGCTGCGTGAGGAATAAGTGATCAGTCTGATGTCAGCAGCCTCTGATGCTACAGCTTCTGTTAGGCTGTTTAGTATGGGCAGCAGCCAGAGTCAAGGAGACAAGGAGGGAGGAAAGAGGGAGGGAACTCATTTTGCCTTTTTATTATGATTTGCTCCTTTTGTTCTACTGGGCAGCTCTAGCACAGTCCCACCCCTGGCCGGCTACTGACTGAACTGTTCCGTCAGTCTGTTGCATTTCAGTCCCTCCTGCAAAGTCCTCATTATCTCAATGCACAGCATCTGATAACAGACTGACAAACATGGACCACAAGCTCCTCCTGACACCTTCAGTGCTGCTGGGATGCTGCTGTTGATGCTTTTAAGACCAGACTTGCTATCCAGTGTGAGCAAGAAGGAAAAGGAGCTGCTGTCATGCCCTTAGCGCTTGCACCGAGTGAGTGACATTTGCTAGTACTAAGAGAAGCTCACAGTGGGGGAGTATCCCAGCAGACAATGGACAGGTTGCACCCCTCTATGAGGAAACGTTTGTACAGCCTCCCCCAGCACATCGGATTCAAAGCCTCAATAATGGATGAAGCGGAAGGTGAAGAAAGAGACACCTGGAGAAAAAGCATCAAACTCAAGCCATTGGCATCGCCTGTCTTTAGAGTCCTTGACCCCCGCCACGGAGCCAAGGAAACCCATATAGTTATGGAAACTGAGGTGGGCAAAGCCCAAAGGACCAGCAGCAATGGAGATTGCAGGAGATTCACTGGCAGCCTTTCTTCTATCACCAGCTGTGGCCGGCACCTTCATGATGCAGATCCTAGTGAGGGGAGAAGGCTAATTTCTGATGGTGACATTAGTCCCACTGAAGAGTTCTCCCCCACCCTAGATCCAGCTGTAGGTGAATCAAATATTCATCTCTCCCAAAACACTCAGACATCCTCCCAATGTCAGGGAGCTGAGCAGCTCAGCAATGCTGGGAAGCTGGACGGAGGAGAGCAGATTTTGTCTATTGGGGAAGATGATCAGGCTAGCTTTATGCACAGACAGTTTGGGGCACTACTGCAACCCGGAGTGAACAAATTCTCCTTGAGGATGTTTGGCAGTCAGAAGGCAGTTGAAAGGGAACAGGATCGTGTAAAGTCTGCAGGATTTTGGATTATTCACCCTTACAGTGACTTCAGGTAATAAACCATCAGGAAAGCCTAGAGATTGATTACAGAAAGCTGCATCGTTTTGCATCATGTAAGCATATAATTACACTAATTAGTCTTGTGCCTGACTAGACAGCATGAACTGATACTTATTATGATTGTAACTTCCTTCCTTGCAGGGTAGTATACACATAAAATATGTTGCCAGTGGAAAATGCTAGGAGATATTGTTCATGTTTAATAAGGAGAGACCAAAGATTACCATCTAATGTCCTCAATACACAATCTTTATAATGTCACATCATCACCTAAAGATAAATCTATAAAACTGTGATCACAAGGGACCATTCCACTTCTTGCTGTGTTTTAATATAACAGTACCACAACATTCTACTGAATCCAAAAATTGGCAGTGATTTAGTAGTGATGGGGCCTTGTCCATCAAGAGGATAATTTGTATTACATTTGTATTACATGAAAATAATCTTGACTTAAATGTCATTTCTGTGGCCTCTAAGCCACTCTAAGAAATATGATGCTCTTCCTACAGTTAAGTAGTGTTTATAGTCCCTGTGAATTCTTCTAACTTCCCATAAAAAGTCAAATGGACCTAAGATGTGCTCATATAAATGGTGGGGGAAGGGGGTGTGCTGTAAAGTTTCCTTCTATTTCAGATTGTTTTTTTGGTTTGGCAGTAGTTATTTGCTTTCCAGCTTTTCCAAAAACTAAAATGCTACGGTCAAAAAAGCATTAGAGAGACTTTTACTGTTATGGTTCATTACTGTTCAACATCTTCTTTGGAAGTGTGTTTTTCTTCTTTCAATAGAATCGACAGCATTGAGTGGATAGGGAACCCCTTCATTCAGCCTTGAAGCAGAACAGCATAATTTTGGACTGAATGAATTCTTCCTAATTGCATAGTCAGTATCTGTCAAGCAAAATAGGCAAGGCCATAACCTGCCAATAGATCATTGGGCAGCTACTACAGGACCATTTTAGCTCATTAACCCTTTGACACATAGAGTGAAGTGCAAAGCCAGGTTATATCAGCATCATGTGACGTTTATTATATCTAGACAAGTAATTCTATTTTAGAATTATATAATTTTTGTTCATACTGTACTAAGCTCCTGTGCATGCAAAATAACCTAAGTCGCTAAATGTAAATACACATACATGCAAACACACACTTTCACATGCATATATACAAATATAGTATGGTTCTAACAATAAAAGCATAATAACACACTTTTTAGGTCTTTTTAAAAGCCAATGCAAAAGCATTTATTCTATTACCATCGGTCTGAAGTGAGACCTCTATCAAGGTCACTGGAGACCAGAAGGCTGATCAGAGAATAAATACTTTTGAATTGACCTGTAAAGGACCCCAAAGTGTGGAACCCTATTTCCTCATTCTCTTCATATATATATATATATATATATATATATATATATATATATATATATATATATATATATATATATATATATATATATATATATATATATTTTGCAGGGATATATTGGAATGCTTGATACCTGGCGTTTCCTGGATAATGGATCTTTATGTAATGCGGAGCACCATGCTTTAATGCTACCTCAAAACAATCAACTAGGGATGAACCAGGATTCTGTTCTGGATTCGGCCAAGATCAGGTCTTTTTCAGCAGGATTCAGATTTGGCCGAATCCAATTGCCTGGCTGAACCGAATCAGAACAAAAAAAAATCATGAGATTTTTACGTCACACAAACAGTTTTCTTTCTCCCTCATCTCTCTAATTTACATATGCAAATTAGGGTTCGGATTAGGTTTGCTATTTGGCCAAATGTTTCACAAAGGGTTAGGGATTTGCCCGAATCCTTAAATAGTGGATTAGGTGCATCCCTATTAATAATAAATAGGTTGACATAAATTTATAGTTTCATTATCATCAAGCATGAATTACTGTCTTGTCATTAAAAAGACATCAGACAAACTGATATTTTTATGTTTGAATCGAACACAATTGCAAATAGCACTGTGGCTTTGTTGATTTCTGGATAACAGGTTTCCAGATAATAGATCCTATAACCCATTCTATTTCTCTATGTGCATTTATATATACAGTGCACTGCACTAGGCATTTCCATGGACCTAAACAATTATTTTTAGGCAGGGACTGGTAAATAGAAAGCCCTTACAAACAGAGCCTTTACCCTGTTTCCTCCATGTTTTTTCATGTGCAGTAAGCCATATACATTTGTTTTTCCATGCTGCACTGTGATTCCAGAAATGTTGTATTTTATAATTATTATCACACTATAAAACACTTCTTCATACTTGTGTAGGGAGCAGAAAAGTAGCACTCTTTGCCAAGAAATGTCAGAAAATGTTTTGGATCCTGTTAGGCCATCTTGAACTTTAGTCTGTAAAGTCTGGTGGATGGTGTTAAGAGGAAGATGGTAGGCAAGGGGAGACCTCCTGTTGTATCTGACTTTAGCGTAACTACATAGGAAGTAGACAATGCGATTGTAGTTTTAATATATATTGGTAAAATAGGTCAACTTACAAAATGTTTTTGGGCCCTAAACTGATCTTCCTGTGGGGCCCAGTAACATCTATTTATGCCACTGGTAGCTATCATGCACTCAGAGAGTCTGGGGTGCACAGTAGAAGAGTTAGTAACTCAGGAGTCACCAGAATCTGCTTAAAATGACCTGTATGTACTACAGCTGTACTTCCCTGTCTGGCTGCTGAGAGATAAGGTTCCAGCAATAAAGCAGTTAACCGTTATTTTTTTATTTTTAAGAAGCACTGGTGCACAAATGATTGAGAGCAGTAACCGTGTGTGAGTATTAGTGTGGAAACCCTTTCCTTCTTGTCAGCAGGGGCCCATCTGAGAGAACCGATTGTAACGTGTGATCTGCTGGGAGTAGCACGGGCCTGAGCTAAAAAATAGTGTTTTGTGTTACTCTAGAAAGGAGTAGTGTAGAATCCATGCTTGTTCTGTGCATTTGTGGTAATGTGGTGGGGAGTACATGAATTATCATCTGCTCAGTTCTAAACCCCTGTTTTACAGCAGGAATTTTTAATACATTTTTTTTGTCCATGGGCATTTGCTTTGAACACACTAGAACTGGGAATATGTTAAAAAATTTGCAAACTAAATAGCATCTCATTCCAGCATAGAAGTACAGAAATGGAAATGCAAAACTCTATATTAAAATTGTGGTGCAATTCACTTGTATCCTTTTTTAAAGAAGAGCAAAATTCAGGAGATCCAATATAACACGTCCATTAGTTTATATCCAATAGAATAGTATGAACTTGTAAGTACAAAGTGTTGGACGTTTTTAATGGCAATCCACCTAAATTGCAAAAACTACTTTAATGTAAAAGAGGCCATAAACTAGTGATAGGCATATTGGGAATTACAGAGGTTGGGACTCATTAGGCTGATGCTATCGATTTTAAAACACAAACAAACCTAGTGTTTTTTCTCCTTGCAGTGGTAGTATTGAGTACAACTCCATGATTGTAGATCTGGTAAAACCAGCAGGAATTCGAGGGACACAGTTCATTATATAATGGAGGTCCTCATCTGTCACATTGCCAATCATTTCTAGTCACTCCCTTCCCAGCCAGTCAATGCATATGTCACATTATAGTGCCACCTGCCATAGGAGTAGCAATAGAGGAAGCAGACACTTAGGGACCACTTGGGGTCATTGTGGGCTATAGGAGTTTTGTGTGGACTGTATAAATTAGCTGTGGAACTGTGCGGACTATGTAATGGCCTTTATTCAGGAAAGGACAATGTGGGCAGGTGAGTAGGTAGTGGGAGCCACAATGTGAGCAGGAGGGTAGGTAGTGGGAGTTGTCCTGGGAAATGAGGAGACAGACCCAGGTCTTACGCCAAAGCCCATACTCTCTTTAGTTGTACACCTTTCTAAAAAATTTTTGCACATGCTCAGTTATTCTCATTCAAAATCCTTATTTGGTGATTTCACTATGTCACAGAAACCAACCTTGAATAGAAAAAGAAAGCTTACTCATTCTGCTATTATATCTGTGTATAGATGAGAAAAAAGTGTCAAAAATGAAATTCCTTTTTAATCAAGTCATTCTCTTAGCTGCGAAGAAGTGAATAATAATGGAATGAATTCATCCAGGCAGAACAATTTCAGAGTAATTTGCTTGTTTTTTTCCCCGAAAAAGATAGGACACCAGCACGGCACTAAATATTTGTTCATAATCTACTAGCTCCAGGAAATACCTCGCAAGGCCAGCTATTAATATTTATAACAAGCTTTGCTCTTTATCAAGCTTTTTTCTCTGATTACTATCACATGCTTGGTCTCTTAATGAGCAAAAGGGGATTTTTTCCCAAGCCATAAGCAATTCTTCTCTAGGCTTTATGGGCATTAAAAATGCTGCTACAGTAGCTTTAAAAACAAAGCTTATGCAGGCACATTTTTAGTTCTTTATGTTCCTGAAACATAATATTTTCTCTGATGAGTGTTTTATATTAAATAGTAAGCAAATTCTGAGCTATATGTAATCATGCACTAATCAGGGACTGTGTTCTTCTGCTTTATGCTGAAATGGAAACTAAATCAAACATTGTAGATGACCCAGTAAGTAAGGTTTATTGATGTAAGCTTATTCTCAAAATGTACAGGGATCAGAAGAAAGAAAATTCATACTGTACATCAATGTTTTGTATTGTGTGGGTGATATTCCAACTTTCTCTAACCTCTGTGTGTCTTCAAAGGAAATATGTTTTGGTGATAATGTATTAGATTCATGTATTGGTTTTAGCATCTCAGATGGGGGCCTCTGCTGTTAATAATGATCATAAAGTTGTCTTTAAAGTATATCATAACGTATATCTAATCAGGGCACACATACATGCACAATTTATATCACCTCATTTATTTCATTCTTCTTGTTGTCTATGAGTTCTTTTATGAAGAGATTGAGAATCTGAACCATAAACAGAGCTAGAAGTTTAAATAAAACCCATGAATGAAAGAAAATAATGGTGACATGACTACAAGGAAGTTCAATTCTCCTTGCACATCAGATGTAAACTGCTTTTCTGTCAATGTGATCTAGATGGCTCAGTATTCATCATCATTTTGAGGTTCCAATAACATGAAATTATTTTGAAAACAAGAGCATTCAGATTAGATTATGAATTTATATGAGGTTTATTACAAGCAAGTCAAATGTATGTTGCGGTGATGATACACATAATAGCAGATACACAATCCTGTTGATTATCATGCACAGGGAGCAGACACTTCTCACCCAAGTATCTTGCCTGTATCAGTGATTATTTTTGAACATTCCTTGTATTGGCAGGAATATCTGGTCACCTGCTTGTCCAACTTTATATTCTAAAACCAAGGGTATTAATATGAAGTTGGTCCTCTCTTTGTTCCTAAAACAGCCTTTAGCTTCTACTCAACTGTAAAGAGATATATTGGATATTGTTTGTTGGATTTGCTACCATTAAGCTAGTGGAGTTTTAGTTACATAGTAAGTTATGCTGAAAAAAGCCACACATCCATCAAGTTCAATCTTTTTTGTTCTTAATAACCTGCCTAACTGCCAGTTGATCCAGAGGTAGGCAGTAAACCCCCTTCTGATCCTCTCCAAATAGCCTCAGAGGGGGAAAATTCCTTCCTGACTCCAAGATTGAGTCCCTGGATCAACTTGTACTATGAGCTATCTTCAATAACCCTGTATTCCCTCACTTGCTAAAAAGCCATTCAACACCTTCTTAAAGCTATCTAATGTATTATGGTGGCCATACACAGGCAGATAAAGCTGCTGATATCGGTCCTTTATACCAATTCTGAAATTTATCTGTTTGTGTATGGGGGCTTCCGATGGGTCTTCCCGATCAATATCTGGCCACGATATCGATCAGGAAGAATTAAATTTTCTGCTGACCGACCCGTTGGAGCCCATTGCTCCTCGTTGCAATCCAATCGTTCAGCCCTAGGGCCGAATGTTCGGATTACCCAGATATAGCCCTGCCATTTGTGGGCATATTGGTGAAAGATCTGCTCGTTGTCGCCAGATGAGCGTATCTCTTCATGTATGGCTAGCATTAGCCTGTACAACTGATTCAGGGAGAGAATTCCACAACGTCACAGCTATCACTGTAAAAAAAAAACCTTTCCGAATATTTCGATGAAACCTCCAAACCACTGTATTATTGTGCTGAAACAGGAAATAGACTTCTCCAAACGTTTGCCAGTAAAGTAGAAATCATGGAATTGTCAAAAAAGTTTTTGTATGTAGTGACACCTGTGTTGACAATGATGGTTGTGGCTCAATTAGCTGTTTCCATTAATTAGAAGGGATGTTTGCATACTATTGAGCATAAAGTGTATAGAAAGTCTTTTTCCCTCATGTGACTGCATGCTTTATATCTGGATATCCCATAAACAAACAATAGGGGTCATTTAATCACCACGTGCACTTTACACAGAACGCTGCAGGAAGTTACCACTACCTCCAAACCAGGAGATAGTTCCAGAGATCCCACAGTGGCATGCGTCAAAGGCTGTGTAAGCCTTATTTCTGGAAGTTTAGCTAGTGTCTATGCACCTTTTCTACTTAAACCCAACTGAATGAGCTCTTTACACAGGTAGACTGGTAGATTTCAACTATTAAATGGGAACAACTAAAATGAGCACAGAATTGCATTTATATGAATTATATTTACAATACACTTGCTCCTATTTTCGTCTGGCTATACTAGCTCAGTGCATCCCATATTTGCACTTTGAACTTTAGTAAGCAAAACAAAGTATCACCACCACCTAGTCTGTTTGCTATGATATAGTTTAACCTTGCAGCAGCAGCAGTTAGGAAGTGCATTGTACCTCAGACATTGCCCCACATTTCATTAAAGGAATACAATCAATTGCAGGGCCCAATTTCCTAGGGATGAGATTTGCTCAAGATCAATTTTCAGTGGTACAGACATCCAAAATTCCTAGCCCAGCTTATGTCTGAGCAACAACTGTAATGTCTTTTTTTGAACCACAGAATGCAGAATGAACATGCTATTACAATAATAAATAAAGCTTCACAATTAAACCGAGGCCAGTCTTCAGTCTGAGTAACATTTATGGAAGATTAAGTCCTTAAGTAGATTATTTGGGCAAACTTGAATTTTATAAGGTATCATGTCATTTACAGGGGAGCATGGCATAATGCCAGGGTTGTAACATAAGCAAGAGTAGACACTGTGACTGCTGTGGGGCCCAGTTGAAGGGGACCCAGTGGGGCACCAGCTCAAAATCAGTTATATGAAAAAATCTTTTATTCCCCAAATTTAGGGATTAATATACTATAATATAAAATATAATACTATGGATCTCGTTTATTAACAGCAGCCCAAGAAATGGGAGTAAGGCTTCATGTTTTGTGCATTCTTGTACCCTGCCCCACTACTAGCACCATAACATTTGCACCTTACCACTTTAAGAAGAAGCATACTGGCCCTGTGCCTAAATCCAAATACATTACCCGATGCCCTTTACCACTAAACCTGCCACTGAAAAACAGATGGCTCAGTAACTAAGATTTTATGCATGCTTTTTCTCTTGCAGTTGTGCAGAAATAATTGAGCTGTTATTTACACACATCAGTCAGTGCTCTATTATTGTATCTCATTCTCACCTTATTAAAGAACTATATTCAGACATCAAGGGACCTATTTATAAAGTGTCAGAGAAGAAAAATCCTCCAGAATTGGTCAAAAGTGTGTTTTTTCCTTCTTCCTTCAATTCACCACCACTCTGCTACTTATTATGCAGCCAATTCTTTATCTGAGTACAAATATTAAGTTCTAGTCTAATTGTTCTTAATGTATCCTGTGTGGTACTTTATCAAATGCTTTAGCAAAATCTAAGTTGATCACATCCACTCCAACACTTTATCTTAATTTCTGCTCACCATCTTGTAGAACAAAATTCAATTTGTCTGGCAATATTGGAAAGCATAAAACTGTGACAGATGCATAAAGCTGGGACAAAAACGTATAGTATTGGGATTTGCAATCCTGATTCACCCATCCATCTAGACAGGATCCCAAATCTCTTCAAATTTATCAGGTATACCAATTTTGTATTACTAGTTTCTTCCAACAAACTAGTGTAGGGGAAGTTACTTGCTTCCACTGAATTAATATTGCTTTCTTAGCAAAATAAAATACTATAAAGCAATGTACGTAGTACAGTTTAGTATAACTGTGCATGGGTAGCATTCGTATGACACCCAGGAGACTAAAGACTAGGGGAAAAGATGTTAGGGAGTTCAGGAGTGTCTTCTGTATATGCCAATACTTCCAGCCATAATCCCTGTATTAGGGGACATTCCCAAAATACATGGTAATAAGTACCAGCATCATTTAAACATTTAGAAAAAACATGTGATGCACCATGGTGTATTTTAAGGTATACTCTATGAATAAATTTAACCTGGATATATCTATCTCTAGGAGAGCATGTCAGTTAATTAACATGTAGAACTCATGTATAATAAGGGGCCTTGACATGACAAGTCAAGGGCCCTCATCTTTAAGGACAGAAGGATGTTCTGGTAATCATTCTGCTTCTTTTTGTGTACAAATAAATGCTTTTCATCATTTCTAGCAGCTGGTCAACTCCAGAATGTGGGTTAGACCAAGCTCTAGTGCAAGGGTGCTTCTGGAAGCTGGTCAGCGCTACAGTGTGGGTTAGACCAAGCATTGGCAATTTCTTTCTTGGTTTTATGTATAACTTATACATTTTTAAATGTAAATTTACTAAAATACAACTGCATTTAGATTGCATTCTAGCACACTGATTTCTGGCTTACAATATGGGAGGCTATTAACCCATTTTTATTGCGTTATTTGTTAAGCTTGGTAATACTCATTGCTTAGATTTTATCCTTTTGTATATGGTGTGCTATTTGTGGGGAAAGAGGATGGGACTGTCTGCTTCGTGTGTCACAGTTACGGCCTGGTGGGACAGTATATTGTCATACACATGGTCTAAGTGCTACTTTAAGTTGGTCTTTTCTTCATTTTGAGATATGAGTAATTTACAAAACCCCTTGGCAGTGTCATCACCAACTGTCAGCTGGCCCCACCAAAACAATCTTTGGAGGGGCCAAGTGCACAAAACAACCTCCGCTCCATGCTTGCTCGTGCACCCGATCCTGTCAGCATTGGCAGGGGAGTAAATGTTGCTGCCAGAAAGTGGCTGGGGAGGGGGGATTTATGTGCAGCAGACCATGCTTCCGCTATAGTTATATGCCTGCCCCTGAGTACAAGTGTAAGAGCAGTAAGGGGCATAAGAGCAGGGCCACCATTAGAAGTCACGGGGCCCTGTACAACAAGAGGGACACGGGACCCAAGCCCCACCCCAGATCCCACCCACTCCACTCCACATTTAAAAGACCGCACAGACATCAGCACTAAAAACCATACCCCCCCACACACACATACACACACATTAGTTATAAAAAGCTATTGTTGGTCAGGGCCCCCTTATAAGTTAAAATAAATCCCTGTGACACCAGGGCCCCCCATAAAAGTTTTTTTTCAAATTGGTGGTCAGGTTAAAAAATAGTAATTGGTGACCAGGGCCCCCCTATAAGTTAAAAAAAACCCATTGGCGCCAGATAAAACCACACATTGGTGTTCAGTAGAACTGAACTGAACTTGTGGCTTCAGGACTCCTTTTTGCCGCTTCAGGACTTACTTTGATCGGGGCTTTTTGCTCTTTGGGACTTCGGCTGTTTGGCACTTTGGCTTTGGCGCTGTCAAGGGGGGCCCAGGTATTTCAAAAAGTACAGCACAGCCGGGCTCCCCTTCAGGCCCAGGCCTGGTACACTTGTACCCCCTGAGCAAGAGCAAGCCTCTGTGCCTCCCCCACTTGCATCAAGCCCTGCCTAAGTCAAGATGCATTCCACAGGTGTCTGAACTCGAAATGGGGAGCAGAGGCCTGCCACTATTTACATAATACCCCAGGCAATAGGCAAAGTGCAAAGACTGGCTGATTTCCGTCTTTTTTTTACACTTCACACACTGTGTGGGACATTAAAAATCATCCCTATAATGTATAGTGTTAACCAAGAGGGGTCACGGACCAATTTATTAGTAAGGTGTGCAACTGATATGAGTTCACAAATCTAGCAGTTAGGTATTTTATCAGTTAATGGAGGTAGAAACAGGAGTTTATGGTGCCAAACAATTTTATGCAAGCAACTATAAAAGAAATGTGCCTTTTTAAAACAAGATTTCATATGCAATATAGCATGGTATGTGTGTATGCTTCCTATGTGTCCCTACAGATTCCTCTCTGCCTCTGACTGATAAGATTATGCATTGAGTGGCTATTTTTGGTTGCTCTAGTGCTTCTGTGACATACAGATCAGTACAGAGGATAAGTAACTATCCATTTCCAACACCCTTAACCTTTCCTTAGGAGACATTTATCCTTAATGGAAATTGAATAATCATAGAAAGTAGGCCCTGAAAATAATTAGACTATAAATATTCTGTGCAATTTAACATCTAAACCATTGCTTTTGCTTCTGCAGACATTTTGGGTTCAAATTCTTCTTTCCATTCTGCCCCCCGAGCTCATAACTAGGTTGCAGATATATCAACACATTGGTCTTGCTGTGGTTCCAGGAATATCTCGGAAAACAAATAAACATTCAGTCCATGTCTCAGCCCAAATCCCCAGTTCTTATTTTTTGGGAAATAATTTGTGGAGGGTGCTTAGTGACGCTTCCCATTAACTTTAGAAGAAGACGATATCCCTGTGAACTGGTGAAACTATGATATGAACAGCCAGAGCGGCTGCACAGTGGTCCTCAGCCTCCTATGCAATTCCCTTTTTTAAACAAAAAATAATTTTAACACTTTTGTTATTTTGTTCCTGCTTCGGCAACTGCACACCACAGCATGCAGGCTTTATTCGGTAGTGTGAAGGTGTTTGCTGCTGGTTTTCCAAACAGTACCCCAAATATAATATTTTGTATAATGAAAGTGACATTCATTCTAAGTTTTTCCAATATACATTAAAGACAAATTTTCAATTATTTTAAAGTTTGCACTTGCAAAAAGATAACCTCTTCTGGAAGAATTCTGCATCTATAATCTTCAAAGTTTTTACAATACAAATCCATCTGCACATCAAGATATTCTCAATAGATGCCCTGGTGTCCTCTAGGAAGATGAAATGCTAAAACGGCTGCCACAGGCCTTATTGTATGGATTCAGTATATATTCATGATTCCCTGCCTCTTGCACATCTCCAAAGTAAACGGTTACAGCTTGGCTAATTTATATGTTAAACTTGGGTAGAAATGTGACCAAGTAAGATAGAATAGAACGGTTGCAACGTATGGATTAAATTCCAGGTTTATGTTGGGCTAAAGTGGTATGGGAACATTTGGAAACCATTACCTTTCACTTCTTCTGAAGTGGTCTGGATAATAAAGAGAAAGGTTCAAGCACTTCTTCCACATGGGAACATGGCAGAAGAGTTAATGTGGTTATTGGTGTTGCTAGGCAGACAGGTACATGAACATTAGTTATCAGTTCCAAGCAAGTGGATTGGATAGGAATGGGTTAGGGATGCAAGTGGTAAGAATTTAAAGTATAAATAGAAGTGTTTGATAGCTTTCAAAGTATTGTGTACATCAGCGGAACAACAGATGGAGGATTTGTTTGTGTTGATTTGAACCTGGGAATTTGACCAAACTGCAAATATGTTTATTTGTGGTCTAAGGTGCTGCACAGTAAATGTATTAGTTTGTAGCACATGAAACTAATTATCAACATGTGATCAGTAGGAATTATCTACATCCAGGCAAAAAGTTAAATATTTTTCACTTTTTTTTTTACAGTAGAGGGGGATATGATAAAGCCTTATAAAACCAAACGGGACTTACTACAACATATAAGGTCAGGAAATCTTTTGGATTCACAACTTAACCATGCACTAGTAGAATTAAATCTAAAGCAACTGGACTTCTCAATTTGTGCAAACCATGGTTTAAAATGGACCTGTCACCCAGACATAAAAATCTGTATAGTAAGTCCTTTTCAAATTAAACATAGAATCCAAATTCTTTTTTTTTTTAAAGCATTCATAGCTGCCTTAGGCATAGAGGCGGGGCACGCAATTACTTTCATTTTCCATTCAGCACTTCCTAGATGTCACTGCTCTCCCCACATTCCCCCATTCTCTTCACCTTTTAATTGTGTAGCCAGGGCATGGGGGTGGACATCAGGTCCCCCATTCTGGTGCACAAACAAGATTCTGAGATGATGCAAGATTTGCATTAATAACAGTGTCCACAAAATGGCTCCTGCCTGCTTGCTATAATTATGAGTTCCCAGACTGGTGGAAACAAGATTCAAATAATCTATATAATGTAATTAAAGTTAATTTAGCTTGACTAACATGATAAAATAGGATTTTTTTGGGGGTCCCCTTTAAGCAAAGACTATGTCCTCCAGAGACATTTAAGTAGTATTACTTTTTAATGCTTGGGGTCCTAGGTTCAATCCCAACCCGGCTGCTCTCTATAAGGAGTGTGTATGTTCTCCTTGTGCTTGTGTAGGTTTCCTCCGGGTACTCCTTTTTCCTCCCACACTCCAAAAACACATAGGAAAGTTAATTGGCTCTTGATAAAATTGCCCATAGTGTGTGTGAATGTGACAGAGGCCTTATATTGTGAGCTCACCAAAGTAGAAGGAACCAACGCACACCCTTCACCAGATCAGCACAATCCCAAAGGATCCGGCAGCCTCACGTATGTATAGAACAGAAGAGGATCGGCACACAGGCATTCAAATTGCAGTGTTACCTGCTCGTTTTATTGTGCAGACTGCAACATTTCGGGGTCATGCTTGACAAAGGGGCGTGACCCCGAAACATTGCAGTCCGCACAATAAACGAGCAGGTAACACTGCAATTTAAATGCCTGTGTGCCGATCCTCTTCTGTTCCTTATATTGTTCCTTATATTGTGAGCTCCACTGTGGCAGGGACTGATATATAATCTTTGTAAACAGCTATGGAATATCTCAACACTATATAAATAAAGTACAATTAAAATAATCCAGTGGCGTAACTACCGGGGGAGCAGGGGTGCAATTGGGCCAGGGCACCCCTGCAGGGCCCCCCGGCAGTCACGCGCCCACTGGAGTCAGCTGCAGCCGCACGGACGAGGGTGGGGGTGGGGCCCGGCTGCACGGCCCGCACCAGGGCCCGCCCCCACCTAGTTCCGTCACCTAGTTCCGTTCTGCTGAAAATAATTCATACCCATTGTAGCTGTATGCACCAAAAACAATCTAGTTCCATATATTTTGTATGTGTATTTGTGTATGTATATCTATAGAAAAATATATTTGTCTGCCTTAATTATGTAATACTTACATAATTAGGAGGTTCTGTATTTGACTGGTTTTGTTTTCATTTGCACTGGAAACTGTATTCCTTTTCTGGGTAATAAACTGATCTGTTTTCTAACGTAAGCTGCCAAAAAACAATAATTATGTCCAGTTTGGATAATCACAATACATTTAGGAAGCGTTAAAATTCAATAATAGCATGTGCAGAAGCTTGGACAGTGCCAGTTATCTACTAAATTGTCTGCCAGGGCTCCCAATGATCCTGTTGTTTTCCTGATCACAGAACAATTTGAACTGTGCATTTATCATCCATACTGACCCTCCATATATAGGGTCAAATTGGCAACAGTTCCATTTGCTTAGGCTCTTGAAAAAGGAAGAAGCTGCTTAATATTGGCCAAGAAGTGATAAAACTCCTGTACAAGTAAATTTTGATAATAGAATCGGATTTTCTATGAGCATGATTACAACAGGAAATTTAAAATAATGCAATCATTACTACATTTTAAAAATACTATTTATTTATATATACTTACAGAAGCTTGTAATTTAGATGCTCCTATATAAAGGCCCCAGTCCTCCCTCACTGGATACCGTCGACCAGTTTAAGATAAGCCATTGATTCAGGTAACCTTTCATCTCTATTCAGTGGGGAGTCCTGCTGATTTCTGTACTGACTTTGTGAAACTTCCCTTCGGTGGTTTCATGTTGGCATGTGTCGTCTCTATTTCTGTGCGTGTGTTGATGCTGGGCACAGTAGGGAATATAAGAAAGTCTATAAATGACTTGAAGCTGCAATAATTATACTAGATTAGTTCCCTAAACTCCTGCTACGACTCTATCACATCTTATCAACCTTTTACAAGTCAAAAGTACTTCAATAATTTATACCACTGATTATTATTTTATCCCTGACTATTTTGTATTTGAAAACAAATCTGAACGTAATCAGCTAAATCCAATGATTATCTTTTTGTCTATTCTTCATCATTTCAGTAATTTCTATCAGATCACAGTTAAAGGGATACTGTCATGGGAAATTTTTTTTTTCTCAAAATGAATCGGTTAATAGTGCTGCTCCAGCAGAATTCTGCACTGAAATCCATTTCTCAAAAGAGCAAACAGATTTTTTAATATTCAGTTTTGAAATCTGACATGGGGCTAGACATATTGTCAATTTCCCAGCTGCCTCAAGTCATGTGACTTGTGCTCTAATAAACTTCAATCACTCTTTACTGCTGTACTGCAAGTTGGAGTGATATCAACCCCCTCCCTTTTCCCCCCAGCAGCCAAGCAAAAGAACAATGGGAAGGTAACCAGATAACAGCTCCCTAACACAAGATAACAGCTGCCTGGTAGATCTAAGAATAGCACTCAATAGTAAAAACCCATGTCTCACTGAGACACATTCAGTTACGTTGAGAAGGAAAAACAGCAGCCTGCCAGAAAGCATTTCTCTCCTAAAGTGAAGGCACACGTCACATGACCAGGGGCATTTGGGAAATTGACAAAATGTCTAGCCCCATGTCAGATTTCAAAATTAAATATAAAAAAATCTGTTTGCTCTTTTGAGAAATGGATTTCAGTGCAGAATTCTGCTGGAGTAGCACTATTAACTGATGTGTTTTGAAAAAAAACATGTTTTTCGATGACAGTATCCCTTTAACAATGGTCTCTGTCCATGCCTTAGGTGGGAATCTACTGCCATTGTGTCTTCTGTATCTGCAGGCTTGTATTGTAGCTACGTGACCCAGGTAGTTCAGCATTTTGAGTAATGGAAAATGGACTTTGCCATATGTGAAAGAAGTGCTGTAGTATTACCCGTAATAAAATATATATTTTTTTGAAAGAAAGACAGTTCACTACACTGCTGTATGCCTTTATTACTGAGGAAGAAGCACTTTAAAGCGTATATTTGCTGAGCCATATCTCCAGGGTTGCACTTTGTTGCTGGTGTTGAGTCAAACACTATTAACCACACTAGTTTGATTGCTGTTGGACCCATAGATGAAATCAACTGCTGCTGACTGCCATCCTCTCACAGTGTACTAAAAGCTTTTGGGGGTCAAGCTATAACTTGTTCATCAGCTCATATGGTAACCAACGAGCTGGACATTCAGACAGAGCAAATTGCTAGCAGAAATCCAATAACAGTTATAGACATGGTCATTATTGACCTCATGCCCTAAATGTTTTTTTGCTAAGAGATGTTGTCTTCCTTTACTGTTAAAGCCCTATACTTTAGAACTTCCTCTGACCACATGAAAACGTGTAACACCATAACATTTTTACATGCCTACATTTTATTTGAAGGTTTACCAATTACTATTGCTTGAATTGGAGTGGAAAACGTAGAGGAATGCTATGTGTTTCCCCTCCCACAATCATAGGCCACACCCATTGTTATAATAAGCCTCACACACCGACACTTTCTGGTTTCCCCCACCTTAAAGCAAAGTCATTTTTCTAATTTTAATTTTAGTATTTCCTTCTAATGAACAGTCTGATATCCAGTACACATAGATTTACCCAAGTATATGGTCTATAGGAACCCCAAAAAGAAAATTGTGCATATGACATTTGTTGGCTGCCAATTCAGCTTCTGAAAACATAGCACCTTGCCTGTGTCTTGCCAAGCATGTTCTGTATTACCCCTCAATAATGTATATCTTCTCTCAACATTCCTCTACTGTTCTCTACCTTCACTTTCTCTTTATGTTTCTCCTATTGTCTTCTTCTCTCCTGTTCTCTATACCCCTCACTATCTTCATACTTCATCTCTTCTTTTCTCCCAGCAACCTTTTCTCTCCCTTTATCTTTTATATACTCTTCCAACTTGTGATTTAAACCTCTTAATTTTATTTGCGTGCAGAAGTGAGAGGAAAAATAAAAGAAAGCTCCGGTATTAGAATTAAAAAGTACCAGGATTCAAAACTCCCTACCTAACGGGATGCTATTTCACATGATAAAAGAAGGAATGGCATCCCTGAGTATCCCACCCCAATTCCAGCACTGCCAACATTATTAAACCAATTTTGAAATAATTTCTTAAAACATCTGCAGCACAATAATATAACCATTTATATTAGCTACGGATCATATTCATGACTGCATTTACATTTTTGGGAGCATGCTGCAGTGTCTAACACAGGGCTTGCCTTGGACAAGTGCTCTTTATATTCCATACAAGAGTTCTGGGAGCACTAATTGTCACATAACAACAAGTATCTAACCACATCATTAAGCTAGCCCTAAAAGTAGCTGGTGAGCTCCTTACCTTATTGTTAGATCCTCAGTTCCTACTTGGTTCACAAAGTTCCTTTAAAAAGATTATTTAAAAATTTGCTAAGAAACCAAATATAGGCAGATGGGTAGAAGCATATGAGGCAGATGATATACCCCAAGCAAGTAACTAACCAACAAAATCTCATCTCTGTGAATTTGTTGGGCATCTATCACTGATTGCTCATATCTCATTAAGGGTCTCCTGGACCTCACAATCTGTAATCTTTTTTGGCTCTACATCAGCTAAAGTGATGGGTGGCCAGAAACAATGCAAATGGATGGGAAAAAAAAGGGTCTTTGTTATCCATCCACACTCAAGGAACAGACAGCAATTTGTCTCAGATATCAGTGTGTGTGCCTGGCATGCATTCCCTGCTATCTGCTGCACTCACCATCACCTCTTATTTTGAGGAGCATGATGATTTGCTTTCTTAAGAAGGAAATTTTTATTGGCCTAATTTTTCTTAAAGGTACAGGTATGGGATCCGTTTTCCAGAACAGAGCGTGGCCAACCCAACCAGGCGCCCTAGGCAACCTGGCTGGGCACGGCGCCGGATGATCGCACGCAGAACTGCATGCGCACATGCGCAGAAGCGCTATTACAAGAAATTATACGCGGCAGTCGCGAAAGACAGGACCGGACAATGGGTAGGTGTCAGAGCAGGTACGTGCCTGGCGCCCCCCCAGCTTTGCGCCCTAGGCACGTGCCTACTTTGCCTACCCTTAGTTCCGGCCCTGTTCCAGAAACCTGTTATCCAGAAATCAAATTAAGGGATAAATCATACCAAATAATTAAAATTTTCAAAAAATAATTTCCTTCTCTGCAATAATAAAACAGTACCTTGTACTTGATCTCAACTAAGATATAATTAATCCTTAATGAAGGCAAAACAATATTCTGTTTATTTAATATTTAAATGATTTTTTAGTAGACAGGGTATTTTGGGGGAATCGCTCCTTAGGTAGTAGCAGCAGATCATTTCACATAGTTAAGTTACAGTACACAGGGTTTCCAACTGAACTTTGCATTTGAATTTATTTAACACAGCAGCTTAAACATTAAAGGAAAGTCCATAGCAAGTGATGAGTGGATTTGTAGTGATTTGCTGTGCCGAAATATTTGCAAAACGGCGAAAAGTTTCCGACACACGTAATTTTTCTTATGTAGACGTAATTTTCTTTGAAGTGCGTCTTTTTTTTTTTACACAATTTTTTTGCTGCGCGAAACTAAACGGATGGCAAATTTTTCATCCCTATTCATAACTTCTGAGGTTGCAATAAAACAAAATAGTAACAGCTTTGCTTTTGAAGAAAAATGTAATTTCCCAAAGGACCCACAGCCCCACTTGGGCAAGTTAAATCCGATAAGCAAATGAAAAGTTTACTCACGGCTTTGGAGATTCCCAGTGCTTTCTCTCTGTAGCAGCTGCAGCTCACTCCCTTTCTTTAGGGCAGCAGCTTGTAGCCAGTCCTTGCTACCAGGGAATTGGCCTCCTTGTGAATAAAATCTCAAGTCCTGTGCGGAACCACTAAGAAGCGACCCGCGTAAAATGAGATTCACACTGTAAGGCACTGGGGATTTGTTTGTTTTTTTAGTGAAGTTAGTTCTCCTAGCGATAGATAGATAGATGGTGTCCCAGGGCTTAGAAAAATCAACAGATCTTCGGGACAACTCCAACTCTATACTATTTCTGTTTCTGATCTTTTACTCATGAATTGTTGGCGCTTTTTCTTATTCTTATATTTATGAACTCACTTTGAAATAATTAATTTCTACCACAAGCACTTTATTTTATTAACTTATTATACACTTAAACAATTGATTTTTTTAATTCATTATTAATTGTGTGCAGGCACAGAATTGATTGGAAATTGTGCACATGACTATATTAGCACCAAGCACTTTACAAAACAAAGAAGCACTTTAATCACTCTAATCAATTTTGGTAATTTAAGGAAGTGTGTAGTTTTACTGCTACTCTGTTTTTTTAAACAATTCTGGTTGGTTTATATACACTATCCTAAACCGTCTAGCAAAAGGGAGTATATATTAAATTACAAATCAAATAGTTTTTTAATTCAAGGACTAAAATTTAGACAATATAACAGAAGAAATTTAGATGAGACCTGCAACCTGACCTGCATCTATACTCGCACCTGAAAATCCTACCCTCATTCCGCAGGGTACTCGCTTTTTTTGCAGGTACCTGACCTGCTGCAGGACTCTATCTCAAGTGTCCAGCAACAATCCTTATTTTGCATGCAATGTCACAGCCTTAGTTGCTCTCTTTTCTCCAGACAGCAGTTACTCTTGAGCCACACATTTTAACTCCAGGAGACGCTGATCAGATCCTCATTTTCACAGCCCTCTGTGCTGCCTCATAGAGGATTCTGGGAGGGATATACTTTCCATCTATGATTTTTCCCGCCGTGCTACAGTATGAAGATCCAAATTACAGAAAGATCCCTTATCCAAAAAACCCCAGGTCCCAAGCATTCTCGATAACTGGCCTCATATCCGTATACAAGTAACTCTAGAAGTACCCCACAGGCAAATTCACCTAGAAGTATGGTCCATATATATATATATATATACGAGTAGAATGGATGGCTGGTTTCTTTCTAACCTTGCTAGTGATTCTGTGTATTTTATCAGTAAGAGAATTCTGTACCAATCTATGTATAAGCTACAAAGAAAACACTTGATTTCCTACTATGTAATGTTTTTTTGCTCTGGTATTTCCTATGCAATGTTATGTGAGGTTTGTGCCATGCCATAATTTAAAATCTATCTTTAAAAAAAACGAATGAGTATTCTGTTCCTCGTTTTAGAAGTACATCCAGGCCGCCATGGCTTTGTATCATTCACTTCTTTTAAGCATGTTACCAGTGCCATAGGGGTCAGTGTTATGCAAAGGTTGGAGCTGTAAATCTTGACCTTTAGTCTCCCTCCTGAATAAATTATGCTAATTTTATTGCTCTATGAAATTTGACTATACATTATTGAGGTATGTGCCTTTTATTACGGTATTTCATTGATGAACAAAAAACTGACATAGTCTGGAAAGCAAAGCAAAGGCCGATGCTCAGCTGATCACATTGATCTACTTGTTCAACTGATGGACCAAATGACAATCTCATTGGGAGAAAAACAAGTAATATAAATAGTGTGTGCTTCAACCACCTCTCAGAACCCTTGTGGGCAGGGTGCAACACAGTCCGGAAACCCTTGCCAGAGGTCAAAACATACACTAGAAAAAATATTGCTGCAGCACCTCTGTGTTGCAAAATTGAAAAGTTGTGTTTTTTCAGTCAGAAAAACAGGCAACGTTTCAGGCTAAATCTCGCCCTTTCTCAAGCCTCATTGGGAGAGAGAAACAACATCTGTCACTTTCAGGCGATGTGCCAATGGAAAGCATTTTTCTGTCCAGAATGGTGACTGTATTTCAATACGATCACAGGATGATCTAACAAATATAGCACTTGAGGGGTTCATAGACTAATGGCATGTCAATAAAGTTTACGATGGCAAAAACTGTCTGATCCTATGTCTATGCTATGGCCACCATTAAAGGAGAAGGAAAGCTCCAAGACAGTTTATTGCCAACAGATTAGCCACAATAGTGCAAGCTAGAACGCTATATGTATTCTGCAGAATGCTTTACCATACCTGAGTAAACAGCTCTAGACGCTATCTCTGTTTGTTTAGGATAGAACAGGGATCCCCAACCTTTTGAACCCGTGAGCAACATTCAGAAGTAAAAGGAGTTGGGGAGCAACATTAACATTAAAAATATTATTGGGGTGCCAAATAAGAGCTGTGATTGGCCATTTTGCAGCCCCTATGTGGATTGTCAACCTACATTGAGGCTCTTTTTGGCATTACACCTGGATTTTATACAACCAGAACTTGCCTCCAAGTCAGGAATTTAAAAATAAGCACCTGCTTTGAGGCCACCGAGAGCAACATCCAAGGGGGTGGAGAGCAACATGTTGCTCACGAGCTACTGGTTGGGGATCACTGGGATAGAAGCTGCCATATAAGCTTGGTGTGACATCACTTCCTGCCTGAGTCTCTCCCTTCTCACTTACAGCTCTGAGCTCAGATTACAGCAGGGATGGGAGGAGGGAGGGGGAGAGGAGCAAACTGGGCATGCTCAAGCCATGCTCTGGAGGTTTATGCTGAAAACAGGAAGTCTGATACAGAAGTCCATGTGTACACAATAAAAGGAAAGAAATGCTGTGTTTCTTTTGACAGAGGACTCAGATCAGCATTACTTTGAGGGTTTACTGGTATATTTATATAGACCTTTCTGATAAAGCTTACTTAATTTTAGCCTTCCCTTCTCCTTTAACTAGTTTGTCCTGAAGTTGCCAGAACTGACTTTTTCCGTATAATGCATTTTTTTAAAAGGTTTTTAAAAGGTTTCCTTATAATGCATTTTAAGTAAAATATATGATATAATGCAATGTGCAACCTTGTAAAAATCTGTCTGTAAGTGAATAGGCTCAGAAATGATTCAATGTACTAACTCCATATGAAAACCAAAGGGCACATTATTGTGTGATTTTTTTTTGTTATTCTCAATTGCACTTGACTATTTGCTGTGGGTAAAAGCAGAGCGATGAGGGCAGTCATTCAAAGCTGAAAAATGAGAAAAGGCACAGGACACACAGCAAATAACATATAAGCTCTGTAGTATACAATGGGATTCTTCAGAACCGTTACCTACTGTGAATCCTTTGCTTGAATGGCTGCCCCCACAGCAGCTTGTTTATATAACTTTAGTAGTATAACTTTAGTAGTCGATCTAAAGCAAACATACCAGTTTTACCAGTGCAGGGCAACAGTACATTGTTTTGTCATTTCTTTAAAACAATATATTTTTTGGTGTTACTGTTCCTATAAGTATTACCTAAGACAACTGACTGGGTGAAATTGTAACTTATTTTTCTGAAGACCTTTACAGTGACTGTTCAGACTTTATAGCCCTAAGATTGCCCAAAGGTTCAATAGATACAATATCTATCGCATCGCATGTTTAAATATTCTAACATGTTATAGATAAGAAGCTTGCCTGTTATACTGTGTTGATAATGCATTGATTTTGTGTGTTTTACGATATGGTGTTTCTTGTCTATGTTTCTTTGCTCTTGAGTATACATAAGATGTAGGGACCCTGATATATGATACTAAAAAGAGTTTATTTACATCAGTGTTATAATGCGTAGCAACTCAACAGCTGTTTGGCCCAGTGCAGTTAAAACAGCAAACACTGGTATCTGATTCTTTGCTCTGGGTTTCTGCACGTTAGTAAGTCAATATGCGCTATAATGTTTTCATTCAATACATTAAATAATGCTGTGAATATACATAAACATAATGTAAATGTATTATTATCAAAACTATACATTTAAAGTGTTGCTGGTACATTCCTATTGATAGTATAAATCATGTCAGCATGACTTATAAAAGACAGTATAATTTACATACTCCAGTCCAGCCTAAAGGGTGATCCGGCCACCCCAAGCCCAAAATGACAGACAGAACAGGCTCTCTGTCTGCTATTGAATTAAGCCGTGTTGGAGTCCTGTTGTTATACAGTTCTGGAGATGAATTGGGAGGATTGTGCAAAAAAATGATACTGTGGCCTCCTATGGAAGTGTTATTGATACACATCATTGATAGGAACAAGTCATTATTAGTTTCGTTGAATACATCCTGGAGCATTGTAACTTTGGCAGAGGATCGTTGAGCACGCCTGTACCTATTGTTCTTCTTGCATGTTTGTTATTCTTGTGTTCTTGAAGTAATATCATATTATTGTAACAGAATAACACAATTGATTGTAAGAAACACCTATATCACATTTACTAAGGGTCGAAGTGAATTCGAAGTGAAAACAATTCGAATTTCGAAGTAATTTTTGGGTACTTCGACCATGGAATAGGCCAAAATTCGATTTGAATTGAAAAAATTTCGAATATTTGACCATTCAAAAATCGAAGTAATGTCTCTTTAAAAAACTTCGACTTCGACATTTTGCCACCTTAAACCTGCCGAATTGCTATGTTAGCCTATGGGGACCTCCTAGAACTTATAGCCAGTATTTGGCTAAGTCTTTAGAAGTCGAAGTTTTTTTTTTGGAAAATCGTTCGATTGATCGATTAAATCGTTCGAAACGTTCGATTCAAACGATTTGAATTCGATCGAAAATGGCTAAATTCACTCAAAAAAAATTAGATTATCGAATTTCTACAATTCGAGGGTCGAATTTCGAAGTTTTACCACTTCGAAATTCGACCCTTAGTAAATGTGCCCCTTAGTCTTTTCCATCTCTTGTACTTAGGAGGTTATTTTTCAAAGGTTTTCAAGGGTTTTTTTTTGTAAAAAAAACCTCTAATTTTCCCCTGAACCTGGTAATAGCTCAAATCCAAAAATACACCATCTAAAATCTGTCAAGGTCATGTAGAAGTAAATGGCAGAGGTCCCTTGAACCTTTGTTCGAGTTTTTCAGTGGGTTTCGCTAAAAAAACTCGGTAAGTTCGAATGATTTGGAGTTTTTTTGCCGAAAACTCGATCAATTCGAGTTTCCGGGTTTCTCACCTTGAATTCACTGATTCGAGTTTTTTTACATATGAGTTTTTTTCTGAAATTAGAAACCATTCCAGTTGTCAGTTCATTTGAAATTAAAAAAGGTCACAAAGTTCTAAAACCCGGCCTTTGATAAATAACCCCCTATATGTGTGGTGTATTGTGCCTTGACATCCCCTAGCCCCACCAGAATACTTCATATTAAATGGGCCTGATTAAAACTTGCAACTACAAATCATTTTAGTTTATCCTGTATGTGGATTATCTACAATCCACAATATTAGCATATTGCCATTGATGGGTTTATTTGTCAAAAATCGAATTTGTGAGGTTTTAGAGTTTTTTTCTACTTCAAATAAACTCAGAATTAAAAAAAACTAGGATTTTAGTTATTTATTAAAAAATCTGAATATGAAAACATTTTATTAAAAACAATTGTGGCAAAAAAAAAGCGCAAATACCTCAAACTTGTGGGTTTACAAGCGCAAAACACTAGAAAAATCTTAAATTGAAAAAATGGAATGGATGTGCAAGCTTTTGTATGAAAGTATTACATTCGAGTTTTTCAAGTTTTTTCTGTAAACATACTAAACATTCAAGTTTTTGAAAATATAATTTGAATTTGTGAGTTTTTGTGCAAAAAAAATTAGAGTGTTGATAAATCACCCCCTAAATGTCTTAGATTTTCTCAAATTAGCAACACACCAAAAAGATACATTTTCACATATGCGATGGAATACATGTAATTTATCTACAATGTGTTGTTGCTTCTGGTCTTATATTGTCTTATTTTGTGTAGTATTCTAATTTATACTTCATGTACTAATTTATGGTTTCCCTTAACAGGTTTTATTGGGACCTTACCATGTTATTGCTTATGGTGGGAAACCTCATTATCATCCCAGTAGGTATCACTTTTTTCAAAGAGGAGAATACACCAGCATGGATTGTGTTCAATGTGGTGTCGGACACATTTTTCCTTGTGGACCTTGTACTAAATTTCCGTACAGGAATTGTGTTGGAAGATAATACGGAGATCATCTTGGAGCCACAACGTATCAAAATTCGTTACTTAAAGAGTTGGTTCCTGGTAGATTTTGTGTCCTCCATCCCAGTTGACTATATTTTCCTAATTGTGGAGACAAGAATTGACTCTGAAGTATACAAGACTGCAAGGGCCCTGCGCATTGTCCGCTTTGCTAAGGTTCTCAGCCTTCTACGTCTTCTGAGACTCTCCAGGCTTATTCGATACATTCACCAGTGGGAAGAGGTGGGTTTGAGCTGAATGCTTAGTATTTTATTCTTCTCGGTATGGAAAATGCAAACAGAAATATAGGTTCATCTATTTATGTCCCTGAACTTTTTTTTTTCAAGTAGTGTGGGGCACTTATTTTACAGTATATATACACTGTCAAATGTTGCCTTGTTTATATAAAGTTAGTTTTTAACTTCAGGAATAAGAACATGAAATTAAAGGGGTTGTTCACCTTTAAATTAACTTTTACTATGATGTAAAGCAGGGGTCCCCAACCTTTTTTACCCGTGAGTCGCATGCAAATGTAAAAAGAATTGGGGAGCGACACAAGCATGTAAAAGTCCCTTGGGGTGCCAAATAAGGGCTATGATTGGCTATATTTTTGGTAGCCCATATATGGACTGGCACTATACTTAGTTTTTATACAACCAAAACTTGCCTCCAAGCCAGAAATTCAAAAATAAGCTCCTGCTTTGAGGACACTGAGAGCAACATCCAAGGGGTTGGAGAGCAACATGTTGCTCACGAGCTATTGGGGATCACTGATGTAGAGAGTGATATTCGGAGATAAGCAGCAATTGGTTTTCATCTTTTATTTGTGGTTTTTGAGTTATTTTGCTATTTATTCAGCAGCTCGCCAGTTTGCAACTTCAGCAATCTGGGTACTAGGGTCCAACTTACATGAGCAACCATGCATGAATATGCATGGTTGATGGAATATGAATAGGTGAGGCCTGAATAGAAAGTTGAGTAATAAAAAGTAGCAATAACAAGGCAAAAGAAGGCAAATAATTAAAAAAATTCTAAAAAAAAATAAAGGCTAACTGATCATACAAATGTATGTACAAATGCCCATTCGTGACGTATTTATAAAAACACACAGAAAAGGACCTAATGGTTTCTTTAAATTAAAATATTATGTTTTCTAGAAATAATGTAAAATTTCAAAAGTGCAGACGATTGTATATTATATATAAACAAGTATTTCTAGACATTACTGAAACCTATTTATGAAATTATTAAACCCGATTTTAGAAGTAAATGTTCCCCACCTCTTAAAAGTCTTCAATTGCTAATTAATTAATTAACATTATGCCCAGAGATTAATATGCTTGTGGCTGTAGGCTTCCTCATTCAATGCCCTTCTGCTGTTGGCTTCTTACTGCAAATTTATGCCATATAGGGGTGGTCTTGTCAGTACGTTTGGGGTCAGTGAAAAGTGTTAAAATATGGTACTGACAGGCCAAGCTGTTTGATTCCCAGGAAGCCCAGGGAAGGTTGGTTGGGGTGAGTGTCATGGTGCGTGTTTGCTGCATGGCATAAGGTAATAAGTAATCGGAAGGTGTCATTACAGATGACAAGTGGCAGTATAAATTCATAAAGGGTGATTTGTGAAATGCATAAAACATATTAAATACTGGAAGACGGCAACTAAACCTCTCCAATCACCAAAATATATTTTTTTCTAGTAGAATAAAGTATGAAAATGCAATTCTTCTTCCTCTATTCTCCCATTACATCTTTCCAGTACTAGTTGTCTTTTTCTTGTTTTGATATAACCACTTTCCTTCCTAATCTTGTTGTGATTGTTCTGCAGATATTTCATATGACCTATGATCTGGCGAGTGCTGTGGTGCGCATTGTAAACCTGATTGGCATGATGCTCTTGCTGTGCCACTGGGATGGTTGCTTGCAGTTCCTAGTGCCCATGCTGCAGGATTTCCCTGAGGACTGCTGGGTTTCTCTTAACCACATGCAGGTGAGCTCACAATTAACCCCTAAAACATTAGTAGGATGTAACTACCATTTGTAACAATTTCTTTAGGAGGAATAGCAGGAAATACAGTATAGTATAAGAAGTGAAAAAAGAAAACCTGCAATAAGTCAGTAAAGGTTTGGGTGGTTTAAAAATGAGTAACATTGTGAATTGATCTGACTGCATGCTGGTGTCGTTTGTATCCTATCAGATACAGCCGCACATGTAGTGATCCCAGTATTGAAGCTGGTACATACTGTTACACAGGTAGAGATCCCATCATATAATGATCCAGCTATGGGGATCAATTCTATCTATAGTCATTTTCCTGCATAAATACTGGCATGTGTATAGATTTGGTGTATAGATTTGGTGCAATATTAGCCATGCAGAATGTTACAGGTTAACCCTTTTCAAATGAAGAAAAAAATTACAATTGTGTAATTATCATCTAAGTTAGCCAATAAGGATTTCACCACTATATCACTTTGCCTACTGACACTGAAACACTGTCAACATGTTTCTCACTTTACAGAATGCTTCTTGGGGAAAACAGTACACGTATGCCCTGTTTAAGGCTATGAGTCATATGCTGTGCATCGGGTATGGGCAGCAGGCACCAGTGGGCATGGGGGATGTCTGGCTCACTATGCTCAGCATGATTGTTGGCGCTACTTGCTACGCCATGTTTATCGGTCATGCCACAGCCCTGATCCAATCACTGGACTCTTCAAGGCGTCAGTACCAAGAGAAGGTATGGAGAGCGCCACAAGCAGACAAATAACCACTGTGTGTAATATCTCTTACTAGCAAATGTCAGCAGGGAGAATCTTGCAGGCATAGGTGACAGTAAGACAGTAAAAAGTGATGGAAAAAGTGAATAATAGAATATCTAATTTGGCAAACAATCTAATGGCCTAAATGTTATTGAGCTGTTGTACATGGCCATCTTATGAATGATAATGATGTCCTCCCTCTCATGCTGAATCTGTATATATCAGTGCGTTAATTCAGATATGACAGTGTAACGTCACTTAAAATCACCAAAATGTGCTTAAAAAACATATTCATGTCTGTTAAACCCTAGCATTAGTTCAGCATGGCAACATTCGTCCAGCTGCCTATTTTACTCCTCAGTCTTCTACATAATTAAGGGATGGTGCAGCCCAGCATTTGTCTTCCCCAAGGGTAATTAATCATAATGGAAATTAATTGGATAGTATTAAACTATTGTGCCATTCACAATGTTCATCAGCCCTATGGCTGTCAGATCTCCACATGAGGCAAAAATGTACCTTCCAGTACCTCCAGTCATTGTCCATCTGCACCTTCAAGCCTGGGTTATAGCCAAGTGTAATGATTTGCCTCATGCCAACATAGCGATCTGTATTCACATTAGTAGCTGACACCCCTGTGGAACGGCACGTTGGAAGTTAAATGGGAGCTGGGGAAGTGACACAGTAGTACAGGTATAGGATCTGGTATCCGGAAACCGAATTACAGAAAGGCCGTCTCCCATAGACTCCATTTTATTCAAATAATCCAAATTTTAAAAAATTAATTCCTTTTTCTATGTAATAATAAAACAGTACCCTGTACTTGATCCCAACTATTAATATAATTAATGAATATAAATTATATAATTATATATAAATTATATAATGAATTCTCTGGGCGGAAGCAGTGGTTAATAGGTCTAACGAACTGAATGTATACCTTTTCATCTGGTTTAAGATATAATTAATCCTTATTGGAAGCAAAACCAGTATGTTGGGTTTTATTAATGTTTACATGATTTTCTAGTAGACTTAAGGTATGAAGATCCAAATTACAGAAAGACCCATTATCCGGAAAGCTCCAGGTCCCAAGCATTCTGGATCACAGGTCCCATACCTGATATGCAAAGAGACACTATGGTGGCGTAATGCATAAACTGAATTGCCTCGAAAAGAGTCCAGTTGTTTCAGATGCCACTTACTGAACACTCTCAGTCATATGATCATTTACAGTGGCCTCTTGTGGCATACCTTACAAAATTCACTGTTTAGGAATTAGATAAGCAGAATTAGACTTGTAGGGGGCCTTTACATTGTTTCCTTACATATATATATATATATATATATATATATATATATATATATATATGTATATATATATATATGTATATATATATATATGTATATATATATATATGTATATATATATATATGTATATATATATATATATATATATATACTATATATATATACATACACCATTATGAACCCTGGTATCCAGAATGCTCAGGACCTGGGGGTCTTTCTGTTATTTGGATATCCATACTTTAATTCTACGAAAAAATTATCAAATGTTTAATAAACCCAATAGGATTGTTTTAGCTCCAATAAGAATTATTTATATCTCAGTTGGGATCAAGTACATGCTACTGTTTTTTATTACAGAGAAAAAGGATATATGTTTTAAAGGTTTTGAATTATTTTATTAAAATGGAGTCCATGAGAAATGGCCTTCCTGTAATTTGGAGCTTTTTGTATAATGGGTCTGGATCTGGATAGCAGATTTCATACCTATATATAAATTTACATTCACGTATTAAAATGTATGCTGAAGTGCGAGGCTGTTTTTAAAGCCTGCTGCACAAACTCATCTCTTGTCAAATTTTGGACTTCAGAAACTATAACTCGTTTGTGTGGCTTGTATAAAACTCTGGGGCCTTTTGTGCAACATATCCCTACTCTTCCATTATCACTTTAATTTACTGGGAGCCTTAAGGTGGCCATAAGCGTAAAGAGCCGCTAGTTTGGTGATTTCATCAAACGAGCGGATCTCTCCCCGATATGCTCACATTGAGGTGGGCGAAATCAGGATGATCCAATCGTGGGCCCAATGATCGGATCATAATGCAGCCAGTATGGGCGGTCAGATCGCGGGAATGCATCAAAGAATAGATGTGGCCACAATCCGACTGAATTTTTAACCTTGTGGTTCAACATTTGTCCAACTTTCGGGCAGATATCGATTGGAGAAGCCCGTTGAAGCGCCCCACAAACGCGCCAATAAGCTGCCCACTCAGTTTGTACATATGATGTACATAAACACCTGCATATACTTTCCATACATACATGCAGTATATATACAGAGGCTCCTACATTACACCATACTCCATGTGCAGTTATAATAATCAGCCATAAAAGCAGAGCTAATTGAATACACACGAGTTACTGAAGAGGGCATATTGTTCAACACCCAGAATTCCTAATAAAACCCAGTAACCCATCTTTGGATTCTGTTCCATAATGTATTGTTGGGAACAGGAGACCAACATGTGCTCTGTAGTGTAGATATAGGGCATTGCTGCATCCTTCCCATGAGCCCATACCCCTTTATATACTGGAAATATTTTTATCTTGCATATAATTCACAAGGATCTAGAATCAGTGCTCATTTGGCTGAGAGACAATATGTTTAAATAACAAACATACATGGACTGTAGTAATGTTTGTATTTGGCCAAATACTGATTCCTGCATAAAAGATTCAAGCAAAAAAAAAAACTGAACTGAATCTAAACTCTTATTTTCATATTCAGATTTAAGAATAACCAAAAAAATGGAATGGCATCATTTGTTAAATAAAATGCAACATGTCATTGAAGTATGAACAGTATGCAGTTTAATGTGTTATTGGCACAAGGAATGGGCGAATTTGATCCGTTTCGTTTTCGCCCAAAAAAGTTTTGACGCGCATCTTTTTTTTAAATGCACGACGCCATACAAGTCTATGGGCGTCATTTCTGCGGTGAATCAAGGCAAAAAAAATTGCCCATCCCTAATTGGCACATGGGTATTTTATCTGCCATTGTCCCACGCCAGACAAAACAGAGCTGTTCCATATTGAATAGAGTTCTCTTTATTTCCACATTTGTAAAATAGAGACCATAATGGTATATTCCCAACAGGGCTTTATAAAGCCTAGGCATCATGTTCTAATCCCTCGAGTCTATACTATGTTTAATACAGGAACCGCTGTCAGGCAAAATGGTACTGCTTAATGCTATTATTTACAACTATTCTCAAGTCCTTCTCTATCAGTGACTTCATGCAGTTAAACAAAGATGAAAACAACACATTCATTGGCCAAATCCACACAACATAACTAAAAACATCCAACTGAAGTCTATCTCATCAATAAGCTCACTTGTAAGGCAATAATCAAATGCAGGAGGAGAGTTTAGCACTAACTGTACATATTGATATGTTTTTTTGCACAGTACAAGCAGGTGGAGCAGTATATGTCGTTTCACAAACTCCCTGCTGATTTGCGTCAGCGAATCCACGACTTCTATGAGCATCGCTACCAAGGCAAGATGTTTGATGAAGAGAGCATTCTGGGAGAGCTGAGTGAGCCGCTTCGAGAGGTACAACTTCCATTCCCCATTCTCCATCAGTGTTCTGGCTCTGCTATTGCCACTTCTACATCACCTTCTGTTCTGCAACCTGCTGGGTGAAATTGCATGGATTTGTTTTGGAATTATGACTTTCATACAGTACCGCTTAAGATCTGTCATTGGTGATTATATTTACAATAATGGTTTTATATGATGACAATATTTACCATAATTGTCATATATGACCCATAATCCAAGGCATTTTTTTTTTTTTTTTTTAAAAAGTACCTCTGAACTAGCAGAGGAAACCTCATTTGTGGTTCTGTTGAAGTCTTATGAATTATGAGGATATGAGTAAACTGCAGGGAAAAATCTTCTGTATAGGAATTTATACTGTAAGAAAAAAAAAAGAATTTATACTGTAGAAATCATCTATTGGTCTAGCCCCATAAAACAGATATATTGTTACCGCAGTCACGCTCGTCCCTGGATGCCTGGCATGGAATCACAATGAAGCACAAGATTACTGCAGCATGAGTTGCACACACTGTATTGCAAAAGGAGGCAGGATTCTTATTCAGCTTTAAACCCATATAGAAACATCTAGAGAATGAATGTTATTTTTTTATATAATATTAGAAACATTTTCCTATATTGGAATAGAGGAATGGAACAGAAGACACATCCAAAATATGAATGAGATAGTTCACTGTAAAATTAACTTTTAGTAGATGCAGAAAATGGCATTCTGCAATCACGTGCAATTGGTAGAGATTTCTTCTTTTTTGGAGTTTTTTGAATTGGTTTATTGTTCTTCAATTTTAGCTGATATTTGGTTGCTTGGGTCCCGCTTATTCTAGCAACCAGGTTGCAGTTTGGATTGAAGAGGATCAGAATTTTGGTTGCCAGGGTCTGTCAAATAATCAATGTAGTCAAATAATTTTTTGAAAAAAAAATGATGACCAGTTGAAAAGTTACTGATACTGGGCCAAGCTATAACATACCAAAAGGTTTTTTAAAGGTGGATGACATTCCCTTTGCTCCTTAGTGCATCATATTTCATTGATTTGTTACTGTTTTCATTAAGCAAGTCTGTTGTATCATATTTAGCAGCTGGCATTTAATACATTGTGCTCTTCTTCCACTCTTTGTGAATCCCCTTGAATGTGCTCTTCTGCTTCTTCTTCTGTAGGAAATTATCAACTTCAACTGCCGCAAGTTGGTGGCATCTATGCCGCTTTTTGCCAATGCCGACCCCAACTTTGTGACTTCAATGCTGACAAAACTGCGCTTTGAGGTGTTTCAGCCTGGAGACTACTTAATCCGAGAAGGAACTGTGGGGAAAAAAATGTTCTTCATCCAGCATGGGGTGGTCGGCATCCTGAGCAAGGGCAGCAAGGAGACCAAGCTTTCAGATGGATCGTACTTTGGAGGTAAGGCAATACAAAAGTATTAATTCATTGGCTCTCTCTCTTTAGTTTGCTCGTTTTGCTTGATATTGTTGCAGTAATTATGCTTTATTCAAAATATTTTCTTCCACATTACATGTAATGTTTGTTGTTTTTCTGCATACAGAGAGGAAAGATCTCTGATTGGAGCTTATGTTATAATCATATCCAGTCTCATTATATAACTTAATATTTCAAAGATTTCTGCAAACTCTCTGTGCTCTAACAGGGCATCAGACTATGACCTGTTGGAGTGTATGGTGGGCATCTTTTGAGGAAAGTATTCTACTTGAGTGGTGCTTGTGGGTTGCCTTTGGGTGAGATGGTTACAATATTCCTGGTGCTTACAGATGCTCTAAATTTGTCCATCTTAGCCGGTGAGAACCCAAGGGACTAGTTTTTTTGTGCTAGCTAAGACCTTTGGTGCTTGCTATACATACCACAGAATGATGTTGACCTTAGAGAAGCCAGCTGACACAAGGTAAAGTATCTAAATGAGGGAAACACTACAACAGTGATCCCCAACCAGTAGCTCGTGAGTAACATGTTGCTCTCCAACCCCTTGGATGTTGCTCCCAGTGGCCTCAAAGCAGGAGCTTATTTTTGAATTCCAGGCTTGGAGGCAAGTTTTGGTTGTATAAAAACCAGGTCCACTGCCAAACAGAGCCTCAATGTAGGTTGACAATCCACAAAGGGGCTACCAAATGGCCAATCACAGCACTTATTTGGCACCCCAAGAACATTTTTCATGTTTGTGTTGCTCCCCAACTCTTTTTACTTCTGAATGTTGCTCACGGGTTCAAAAGGTTGGGGATCTCTGCACTACAATCTGGCCTTAGTTTCTGCAATACTTACTATTTAGGGAGCTACATATTGTGGTACACTCTTAGTATGGATGGCACACTCCTGATCACCATTCAGCCATAAACAACATGGATGCCTAGTGCCTAACAACCAATGGCCTCTGAACAAAAGCGTCTGCGTGCGACGTACTATGGATAGAGGCTAAGCCAGTTTTCCAGGAACCAGTGCACAGGCATATGCTTATAAGTATTAACAGTTTTGTTTTAGTAACAGTAGCGACCAGTCTCTAGAGTTTAGAATTGTGACCCAACAGTTTAGGGTGAAGGACATCTTGCTCTATATATCCGGTCTTGCAGTTACCATTCTATATCTGCAGATCATGAGGAATTCATGAGAAATCAAATAAAATCAGGCTTCTTCTGGTCTTCACTCTGTGTAGATGCACATTAAACCCAGTGTACAAAACATGTCAAGTTCAAGTGGGGTTCTCCCAGCCCGGCACTAGCAAGGAAACCTCCTTATTTGCACAGCACAATTTCCTTTTTTTTATTCATTTTTATATCTTAACAACATTGAGGGGCACATTTACTTAGCTCAAGTGAAGGATTAGAATGAAAAATACTTTGAATTTCGAAGTATCTTTTTGGCTACTTCGACCATCGAATTGGCTACTTCGACCTTTGACTACGACTTCGACTTTTGAATCGAACGATTCGAACTAAAAATCGTTCGACTATTCGACCATTAGTTAGTCAAAGTACTGACTATTTAAAAAAAGCTTCGACCACCTACTTCACCACCTAAAACCTACCGAGCACCAATGTAGGCTTTCCTAGCAATTTCTGATCGAAGGAAAATCGTTCGATCGATGGATTAAAATCCTTCGAAGCGTTCGATTTGAAGGATTTAATTGTTCGATTGAACGAATTGCGGTAAATCCTACGACTTCAATATTCGGAGTTAAAGGATTTAACTTCGATGGTCGAATATTGAGGGTTAATTAACCCTTGATATTTGACCCATAGTAAATGTGCCCTTGCCTTATAGGACACAGCGCATTTTCTGGCTTTTTGGCTTTTTTTACAATTTATAGCAACTGCAGTAGTTACGGCTCACAACTGTCACCTGGAAATATTAATCTAATTAGAGAAATATAGACTTTGCTGGTATGAAAATTGTTTGTCTTTAACTAATATTGTAATATTGTTTTGCATGTGCAAAAGGTAAATGACAATGATTTGAACTTAATTGACCCTCTTTTTGCTTTTCCACCTTTCTATTTTTTTTACCTTGCTAGTGATGTTCCATGGGTGGAACTACATGCTCAGCTAACTCATTTGTACCATTGGAGGTGAATTGTGTGAGGTGTAGCTATAAATTTTGTGAGTGCTGCTCTAAAGTGGTCAATACACAGGCAGTGCAACACTCTCTCTGCTCTTCTAGAGTAAACTGCAGTTTTGTATGTTACAGTTAAGAAGATGTGATTTACATTTTGGTCACTAGGTGGCACCAACCCCTAAGCTGGACCATAGTTGGGAAGCTCCCTTGGAAATTTGTAACAGAGGGGGGTCCTAGGCCTGTTGATGAACAACATTGTCAGTTCATTTTCTCATTGGCATTCCAAGGGTTCACTTAGCTCATAACAAGGTTACAGGTTATATATATATAATAAGTGCTCACCCTTAATCACACTCTGGCAATGCAATGCTCTTGCAGAGAACAACAACGGTCAAAACGCCATTAATCATTGCACTCCAGAACATTCACCCAAAGTTGCTATTTGATGACAGTCAATAAATGCATTATGATTGAAAAACATGAAATTATGTGTCTGCTTTTGCACTTTGCATCCAGCATCCAGATATCAAATGAGTGTGTGTGAATAAAGAATTCTGTAACATAAAGCAGTATATATTGAGATTCTCCACCATGTTTCCCTTTAGAGATCTGCCTCCTGACCCGTGGCAGGCGCACGGCGAGCGTCAGAGCTGACACTTATTGTCGACTATATTCACTGAGTGTCGACCACTTCAACGAGGTTCTTGAAGAGTACCCCATGATGAGGCGTGCCTTTGAAAGTGTGGCGCTAGATCGTTTAGACAGAATTGGTAAATATGTATCATATTTTGTCAGTAAAATAACTCCCTTTTCTATTGAATGACTGTGAACTCTTGGGCACATTGTGATATATGTTCAACTATCCTGACATGCAAATGTGGTCAGTGGACTTTAACTATTAACCCCTGTAAATTTTACAGATTTATTTTTGCCATCTGCAACAATAATTTGCTGTGCACTTGTGTGCTAGATATAAATAATGTGGAGCCACAAGTACAATACAGTTATCCTTATTGACTGATATATATATATTAATGTCTAATGTCAACAAAAACACTTGGAGGGAAAACTGCCTTGATGCCTACATTTTCAGAGATAAAGAAAATACAGTAAAGTATCTGCTCCAATAAAAGCATGATACTATTAAGTTGCCCAGAATATGATCAGCAGTGTAGGACTGTGATACCAGGGGCCCACCAGAAAACCTTAGGTTGAGGGCCCACTTTCCAAACTATTATTTCTCCTCTCCTGACTCAACCTCTTTATTCTCCCGGTCTCTTTTCTCTACATACTATACTCTATTCTTCCATTATTACGCCTCTTTATTCCCATAAATAAATAGAGAATTGCCATGAAATATGCCAAAAGGATAGAAGCAAGAGGCCCACTGACACCTTGGCCCACCGGGAGTTTTCCTGGTATCCCGGTGGGCCAGTCTGACACTGATGATCAGTAACCCATTTTGGAGCAAGCCAGTCAATTGAGACACATATTATTTTGTTATCCTAGTCTGTTGTCAGATCTATTTAGTCACTAGGCTGTTCCAGAATGAATGAGCCAAGACACATAGGGGTATATTTAGCAAAGAGTGAAGTTAGAGATCACCAAAGTCCACTAGTGTGAAATTTCGCCACTCTTCATTCATTTCTATGGGATTTTTACAGGCATATTTATCAAAGGGCGAACTTTCACTTTCACCCATTGATAAATACTCTTTAAAATCCCATAGAAATGAATGAAGAGTGGCGAAATTTAACACTAGTGGACTTTGGTGATCTCTAACTTCACTTCTTTGATAAATATAAACTCATGAGTGTAGGAGTGTAGGAAATTATCAGTGACCCTCCCAGCTAAATGCACATGTTGTACCATCTTTCATCAACAAAGTTTATGGTACATTCTACCAGACAACCATGTCCAAGATATACATGGCAGCAAGTGGCAGTCATCCTGGGTTTATGAATGTATGTTGAACTAGACACTTGACTATGTTACAATTTTTTCAATGGGTAAATCTGTCTAAGCAAATCTGTTGGCTACAGATAATGCATTTGATTTCCTTGCATTGTCTATGCAGGTAAAAAGAACTCAATTCTTCTGCACAAAGTACAGCATGACCTACGCTCTGGGGTACTCAACTACCATGAGAATGAAATCATCCAGCAGATAGTTCAGCATGACCGTGAGATGGCTCAAAGACCCCGCTACAGTCAGACTGAAGGGGACTCTGCTTCATTACCAGCCACACCAGTTATCTGGACCCCACTGGTACAGGCACCCTTACGAGCTGCAGCTGCGACCACATCAGTGGCTATACCCCTCACCCACCAACGTATACCAGCTACCATCTTTCGGCCAGCCCCCAATACACTAGGTGTAACAGCTCATGGATTACGACAAGCTCCAAGAACTGCTCTCCCTACACACCTAATAGGTATTGAAGCAGCAGTGTCTCAGTCATCTTCTTTTCATGTACACCAGCTGGCAGGGTTCTCAGCAGCAGCCTGTGTGAGTCCTGCTCCACCACCATCTGTGCCACCTCTTCAGAGACATACAGCAAAGCACCTGTCTGCATATTCCCCACCATATGAGCACCTGCAGTTGGTAACTGGTGAAGCCAACTCTTCCATATCCCTTTCACCTGAACTGTCACAGTCAGACCAGCAGTTTCAACCTCCCTCATCTGGACAGTGCCAATACCCCATTAGTCATTCATTAGATACCCATTTACCTGGAGTGTCCGAGCCACAATGGGTGCTTCCCCCTCCTCCACATAAAGCAGACTCTCCCGGGAAAGCCACTTCAGTACTCAGTCCTGGACCAGACCGGACCATTCAAATAGGTGGTTCTTCACGATCTCTTCTCCTTCCTGAAACTACTGCACTCTCAAATCTCCACAACAGTTGTACAGCTCTTCCCCTCAACCGGCTAAGGCAGGATGGTCGTCCCATCTCTGTGTCACAGCCCTCTTTGCCTCAAGCACCAGCATCTGGTTCCCCAAACTATCCACAGCAATTTATTCCTGATTTTTCTTCAAATTTAGGACATGTAACGCTGCCACGAAAAGGTCCCTCAGTGTTAGGTTTGGGCATACAGAGTATTTGTGGAGAAGACCTTTCCCATTCCAAATTCTTTAGTAACCTATGACCATATTCATTGTTAAAGATCTTGTAATGGGAGACCTGCAGGGCTTTGCTTTATGAACTCCTTTTCTAGGCATATGCAGATCACTGCTTCTGGGTCATCAGTAATACTCAAACAAACCATCAACAATACTAATGCTCAAGGGCATTTAGTACGTGTTTACCAAACAGGTTTTGGATTCCTGTAAACAAATTGCAAGAAAGCATTTGATACAAAACAACTGCAATTTATAAAACGGTGGTCAGGGATCAAACTGCAGAAATGGTTTTAGAGTTGGATGAAAAATGGTGGACTCAGAATTAAAACAGGTATTGAAGCTACATGCTGTAAACCACATAGAATCCAGATTAGAGATTTTTAACTTCAGTCCTCAGCCTTACCTTATAATAGGTGATTCTATTTAATTCTAATGACTCATCTAATATATTATCCACCTTAATGGCTGGAAGGATATCAACACTAGACTATCATTTCAAGTGTAACTAAACATAAAACAGATTTTGTGTAAGGTGCACAGCCATTTTTTAGAATAGTCATTTATTGTTTGAATTCAACTGATAATGTAGAAAATATCACACCAGGCTTATGTCCCACTGGGTGTTTTGTCTGACATACCTCCATTCAGAAATTCCGGAGCAACTGTTCTTTGATAGGCAGACAGGGAGCATTTTGACTGGCGCTGTTTTCCGTCTGATGGCAGTGGAAGACAAACTTTAATATCAACATGAATGGCACTCACATACATGTATGAAAGGCTTTAAACCAATTTAATTGGGACACAGTGATGAGCAATTTGGGGCTATAACCCTCCCTTAGTCAGGAATAAAGTGACAACACAAGTGTAACATCTTACAGGCACACTGTGTTGTGTTACACATATGTTGCCATTTTATTCATGCTAAAGGTTGGGTTATAGCCCCAAAATGCTGAACTTCACAATAAGCCAGTCTGTGGATCAATAAAACTGGTTAAACACCTTTAACGCATGCGAGTTCCTGTTGTTTTTCAGGATAATGCTACATGATGATGCCTAGTAGCCAGACATCCAGGGAACTGGAGCACCACTGAACATGCTGGGTGATTTCTTCTATCACCTAGTGCAGTGATCCCCAACCAGTAGCTCGTGAGCAACATGTTGCTCTCCAACCCCTTGGATGTTGCTCCCAGTGGCCTCAAAGCAGGAGCTTATTTTTTAATTCCTGGCTTGGAGGCAAGTTTTAGTTGCATAAAAAAACAAGTGTACTGCCAAACATAGCCTCAATGTAGGTTGACAATCCATAGAGGGGTTACCACATGGTCAATCACACACTTATTTGGCACCCCAAGAACATTTTTCATACTTGTGTTGCTCCCCAACTCCTTTTACTTCTGAATGTTGCTCACAGGTTTAAAAGGTTGGGGATCCCTAACTAGTGTGACATTAGCCTAAGATAATACAAACCACATCTGCACTTTAATGTTCACAATGCATTCTGCACAGCAGCAAATGTTTGAATACATTTTGCTACACACATTCTTTTTAAAACATTTTCCCAGTTAGGAACTGGCCAGCTTATTAGTACTTAAATTAAATACTTGCAGGTTCCAGAAAAAGTAAAGTATCCAGTAAAGTATTCAGGAAAGTATCAAGCATTACATTTTAGTAACTGGCATTTTACTTCCCTGGATCAATATTTTACATCTGAAAACTGACAGTTTTGGTTTAAGCCAATATTTTCCTGCAGCCCCTTAACCTAGAGAAACTGCAGAATGTTTAAAATAGAAAAGCAGTTGATCTGTGCAACTTTGACTAGGCGTAAGGCAATGGGATGAAATAGAAGATCAATCTTCTCTAGCTACCATGTGTCCTTTTTTTATTTAAAGGCTTTTATGTTTAGTTACACTGTAATATAAATTCATGACAGCACAATCCAAACAACAGAACCTCTCACTGATCAAGTGCCCCCTGAGAATACATTTTCTCTTTCTTACATATTTATCTTTTAATAAGTGGGTGATGTAAAAATATTCAAGGCACTTTATCATTTCTTCATTTCCATTTTAAGCCTGTTCTTTTGCAGCATATTGCTGCAGTGTTACCATTGTTTCTGTTTACTCATTAAGGTCTTGTGCAAATCGCCAATAAATATCCAAAAACAGAAACAGAATGCAACCTGGCTGCGACTGCCAGCCATATCATGTGATTGCACTGGAAACGGTTTCCAAGTTGTAAATCAGAACTGACTTATGCCATAGAAAAGTATCCTTGATTTGACATATTTGGTGACTGTGTCCCTTTAAGTTGAGTTATCTGTTCATATGCCGTGCATAGACTGGTTTACTAACGTGCAATTAGTGCATTAATCTTGTATATCACACATATAGTTGTGTTCAATTTCAGTGTCAAGAGTGGAGATTACTGTTAGTTTTATTGGGATCCCACCATAAATACATTGCCATGTGCATAATTATAGCAATTTATTCAGCATGTGAATATCTGTTTTGGCTGCTCATTGTTTCCAATTAAGATGCCAGAACTGATGCTCATGTGCAGTGTCTCAAGACTCAGGTATCATGTATCAAGTATCATGCAGTATCTCAAGGGACAAGATTCTCTTGTATCATTTAAATGCACTCCTATTTCATTTTATACAAAATCAATAAAAACCCCTGTCCCCACCCTTAGCCACAGTAAAAAGACTCAGCAACGGAGATTGCTATAGATTGTGCTATATCAGACCCCCCAACCCTCATGTCTTCAGGGAGAGTTACCCCCAACTATGTTAGTTACAATATAGGATTTTGTTAGGTGTTCCTCTTGAATGTTTACATGCCCATATTTATTTATTTATTACTATATATATATATATATATATATATATATATGTGTATGTAGAAGGGCAGTGGCACACACTTACTGAAGAAAAGACCCAGGTGCTAATCAGAGAAAATTATATATTCATGTAGAAAGCTGCAGCACACTGGGATTTATCAAAATAAAACTTATTTTATTGGATCAACGTTTCGGTCCACACAGGGACCTTGAATAAAGGTCCCTGTGTGGACCGAAACGTTGATCCAATAAAATAAGTTTTATTTTGATAAATCCCAGTGTGCTGCAGCTTTCTACATGAATATATATATATATATATATATATATATATATATATATATATATATATATATATATATATATATATATTACACCAAAAGGTATAATACATACAATAAAGGTGGTCCGCACTCTCCATGTTTCTTAAACAAAGGTTGCTGAAACATTTGTAAAAATTTATGGAAAGCAATGGAGTGTGCCACAACTTTATTGTACACACACAGACAAACAGACACACAGAGACACACAGACACAGAGAGACACACAGACACACAGACACACACACACCTTATTTGATACAATGGCATTTTTGCTGTTGTTACTGCATTATAAAATCTAAATACTAATGTATATACAGTGAATTCTCCAAAATTATTGGTGTAACCCAAAAACAGAGATAACGGTCACATGAAATCTCCAGTAGATGTTATCCAAAGATTAGGGTACTGTAAATGTGGTTAAAACTGACTCCTTTGGTGTATATATATAAATATAACTGGGATCTCTATAAAACGCCTTCTCTTCTCCATTCTGACCTTGTCCATCTTGTTATGGTTAAAAAGATATGTTACATGATTGCATGGCAGTAAACTAAAGCTGGTTTTCTTTACCATACAGGTCAGTTTTAGGCTCACCTACACATCTTTATTAGCTGGATATTATGCTGAATTTTATTGTATATTGTATCAAATGGAGCATTCACTTTGCATAAATATTAGCAATACATAAAGATGATAAGAACTAGGTTTTGGAGCTTCCCTTTCTAGAGAGGCCACGCTGTTGGCAATAAGGCACCTGCATTGTCTCGATATCTATGCATTGCCTGGGAGGCATCAGCATGGACAGCCCCATACCAATTCCATTGGCATGTACATTATTTGTTTGCAGCTAGCTAGAGAGGGACATTGAGGCATGGGCCTGACAGCTTGCCTTTATAAGCAATACAATATAACCGATTTTCTGTCCTTGTGCCTTCACTCCCCATGCGGTAAACACACAGCAAGTGTAACCCATGGGTGCCCCATACCATGTGACATGGGGTGTGTCTGCCATAGCTGCAGCCTCATGCTGATTCCCACACCTGCACTTTCCTTGTTGCAATAAGGTTCTGCCACTGCTCCCGCCCCACACACACGCCTGTATTGGAGAGTGCCTTGTTGTTGCTGTATTACACACCAGAGTGTTACCTGTGCTTGTCTTTGCTTTCAGCCATACTCTCCTGTTTGCCGAGCTACATTTAGACACATCATGCCTAACTCATTGCTTCATGCTAAACCACAAGAATTAAAAAGTGTGCCTGTCAGCAAACAACTAGGACTTCCCCCTAATATCAATAACCAATAATCAGCCCCAAGCAGGTCCGGACTGAGAATTAAAATAGGCCCTGGCATTTCAGGTACACAGAGGCCCAATCAGCCCACATAGAGAGGCCCAAACAGCCCCACCAGCCCACTAAATACTGACTTTCTATGGGACCTTATAGCAGCCCCTCTGGCATTTGCCAGAACCCACAGATTGCCAGTCTGGGCCTGGCCCCAGGGCAGAGAGCAGTGGGATATATAGTCAGCAGCTTAAGCATATGCAGTAACTAAACAGGCCCTGCAATAATTGTTATTTTATACAAAAGTCTCTAATGAAATACGTGCACAACAAGGTAAGGCATATACACACACACACACACACACACACGTATACAGTTTATATTTAACAAGCAGCCATTGACTAGTATTAGCAAATTCTAAGCAAATCAGGTGACGGACTAGTGTTATTAATGGCCTCGCTGCCTCGGCAGCAGCATCTTTATTCTTAATTACGTTCAAATCCTCAGAGCCATAATAAGTGCTAGTAGGCACATACTGTACAACCCAGGTGAAACATGCAGGTCTAATAAAAAAAATAAGTTGGATGTATTAATTTCATTTCATACCAAGGTGGTGGTTGACTACTTGATTTATGAATACTACAATATTCTGAATATTTTTTCCATTACCCATGCGGAGGTTCTAAAGTTCTGATTGGCCGCGGGGTCTTCCTAGCCCTGCCCATCCCATGCAGACAGAAGCAATGACAATAGGCATCAATAAAGGTTCTGAACATATACTTTGCTCATAACAATGCCTACATGAACATTTATGATATTAGGGTAATGCGGAATTCATTAGTCAATAACCAGTTATGGGGGCAAGAGGTTATTTTTGAGAGCTGTATCCATGGAAAGGACATAAAAGTGCCAGAAGAACCAGAGCACTAATGTTACACAGATATAAGAGGAGCTGCAAGGTGCTGATTGTATCACTTCTCACTATAGACTATAATGTAGTTCTGATGTGTCCGTTAGTGTGTCAGGCAAGTCACATGCAGTATCTGATATTGAGGGGAGATGGGGGGGATGAATCTGTTTAAGAGATGGGAATCGCTCCCCTGATTTCCAGATGTGAGTTTTGCAAATTTGGCTCCTCATTCATTCTAGTGGCTCCATCAGTACCAAGGCTTTGCTTGCCAATGGGACTGGTTACCTTTTTTCTTGAAAGCAATACCAAATGAAGCAGTATGGGTATAGGATCTGTTATCTGGAACCTGTCATCCAGAAAGCTCCAGATTACAGGAAGGCCATCTCCCATAGACTCCATTATAATTAAATAATTCCCTTTTTTCTTTCTGGTAATAAAACAGTACCTTGTACTTGATCCCAACTAAGACTTAATTAATCCTTATTGGAGGCAAAACAATCCTTTTAGGTTTAATATTTAAAGGATTTTTTTTGTAGTAAACGTAAGGTATGTGATCCAATTTGCAGAAAGACCACTTATCCAGAAAACCCCAGGTCCCGAGCATTATGGATATCAGGTCCCATATCTGTAATTATCATTTCACTGGCGACGCCTCCAAAGGCCGAAAGGTGGTAACCCTAGCCACCACCCTAAGGGTGGTGGCACACATAGCGATTGGGGGAGATTCGTGGAGATTAGTCGCCCAGCTTCGGCTTTCCGAAGTCACCCAAAGCTTCCTCGTGAGGCAATTTAAGAAAAAGAAACGATCTGAGTGCCATCCCACCGGCGATTCTAGCCTGCCGAAAGGCATTTTGGGGAGATTAATCGCCTGAAGAAGAAGAGATTTGTCGTTGGTCGACTAATCTCCCCGAATCTGAGTGTGTGCCACCACCCTACAGGGACCCTATCACCTATGATAAAATAAATAATACATCCTTATCTAACAAAACGCTTTCATTCTGCTTAAAAAGTACTTTGTATTTGGCCTAAGCCATAGCATAGCTGTCTGTAGACACTGCAGTTAGGCCTCTCTTATCTAAACTGCCCTACCATCGATTTTTTTCAGGTCTGATTCTGATGGAGACCGTCTGCTCCAATGTGTGATCATTTATCAAGAAGGGAGTGATAAAAATGCTGAGGGCTGCTTTCAATTATGTCTATAAGCCTTTGCAGCAACGATATTTGTAAAGTGATGTTTTCTTTGCATTGCTAAATATTATTTTTTTTTATAACTTATGGGTGGGGTTAAAATATATCTGGTTATTATCAATAAGTATTTTTAAAGTGCCAAAATATTCGACTGCGCTGTACGAAATAAACAAATCAAGGCAACTCTAATTGCTAGTAAGAAACGATAGTGTCTCTTTAACATTGCCCATGTAACAACCATTAAAAAAAAAAAAAAAGATTCTTCATGAAACGTTAGAAAGCGAATCAGAACGATGTACAGTGTGTGACGTTCAGACCAGGAATAAAATATCCAGCCATCACTAACCCTATTGTATTCTTAAGGCAATATATTGCGGCATGTGTGGAGGGTTCTATATAACCGTTTACCCTGGTTATGACTGAGTGGACACAGTTTAGAAACAGCAAATGTCTTCTGCTGCACGTTCCATCCCTGAACTGGTCCTGGATTGATTGATGACTGTAACTCAGTGATGCCAAAGTCAAGTCCTTTGCCGGATACTGTAAAAGGAACTGACCTCTCTGATCATGAACGTGTATATGTTCTGAATTGATAAAACACCAAATCATTTGGCAAAGGATATACTTTTATTATTCGCTGTCTGAATTCTTTTTCTTTTCCCTTGGGATATTGTGATTGAAAATTCCTCTAGTCTAAAGCTCTTCTCAGGAAACAGAATGATAAGCCGACTCCATTCCTTGAATTCCACTGTTTCAATGTAAATCTAAAGAGCGAGGAGAATGGCTTTGTAGAACGCTGCTCACCAAAAACTTTTATCATAGATTTTTTTTTTTAATAAGGCTGAAAAACTTTCCACATCACCAATGGGTGAAAAGGCACAGGTTACACAGCAGATACGCTCTGTAGTATACAGACTTATCTGTTATCTACTGTGTATCCTCTGCTTGAATGGCTGCCCCCATGGCTACACAGCAGCTTCTTTATATAACCATAGTATCGTTTCTGAAGAAAACACACCAGTACTGCGCAACAGTACATTATGTTGTCATTCCTTTAAAACGCTTTCATTTTTTGGTGTTACTGTTCCTTTAAGTTACGATTAACAACAGTGCAATAGGATAAATACTACAGCCATGAAGCCAAGAGTAAACCCACTGGAATAGTTGAGAAACTTCCAGATATGGGCAAGGTTTAAAAAAAAAAAAAAAAAAATGCCTTGAATGTGAGTGGGGTTTGAGGCATCACAATAGAATAAGTGGAAGTGAGGAGGAACTTGTCAAAAGCCCCGCCATATTTTGTTACTTTGAGTGACCACGAGTATGTAGAGTGGACGCAAGGCAGAGATTCACTTCCACTGTGTAACCAATGATTGGCAGAAACAATTTGTGATGTGGCCATAAATGGTGGCTGCCAAACCTGCTGCGCTATTCTACAGTTCAATAACTGGTACAGGGGAGATCAGGGGGGTTTAGGTGCCAGGATGAATGCAGTTGTGGAGGGGGACTCTCTCAAATAGCTAAAAACCTAGATGGGGTTTAGTTCTCATTTACGTTATGTGGGATATGTTCCCTTTAACTGACTTGTCTTTATTTGCAAACACTGGTGTTAAGTTGGCCATACACAAGCAGATTAAGGCTGCCATTTCTGCCCCTAAAGATGAATCAGACTCTTATTTGGACATGTATGAGCCTCCCAAAGAGACGTGTGGCCACAGATGAACCAGATAACTATAAGGGTGGGACTGCATTGGTGCATCCATATGTCCTTTCCTGACCTAAACTGGCCTTTATTATGATCCAATTGCTGCACCATGGGCTGAACCATTGGATTGGCCCAGCACGCAGGTATAGGTGCCAACTTTAATGGGGAACTATTGCGAAAATGAACATTTAATATAAGCTTCCTCATACTGAAATAAGGAACTTTCTAAATACAATCAAATATTCTGCATTGTTGCAGAAATAATCAAGTTTATGTTCACTATCCCTCTCTCAGCATCTGTTTCCAGTGGCGTAACTACCGGGGGAGCAGGGGATGCAATTGGGCCAGGGCCCGCACCTCCGCAGGGCCCCCCGGCAGTCACGCTGGCTGGAGTCGGCTGCAGCGCCGCACGGACGAAGGTGGGGGCGGGGCCCAGCTGCACGGCCCGCCCCACCTAGTTCCGTCACTGTCTGTTTCTCTTCATTCAGTCTTCATGCAGCAGTTGGGTGTCAGATATTCATTGACAGATCCAATATATCTTATAGGGGGGTTTCCTTTCCTAGCAGATGAATTAGAGCTCATTCAAATAACTGATTCCAGTACAAATAAAATCTAACAAAATAACTGCCTTTTGCACATATTCTGCATGTAGAGAGACATGATGTCTGGTGATTTTAATTAACGAGTGAGCTCTAATACATCTTCTAGGCAAAAGGAGCCCCCCTATAAGATATATTGGATCTAACTGTCAATGAATATCTGACACCCAACTGCTGAATGAAGATATTATGAATATAAACTTTATTATTTCAGAAACTATGCAGAATATTTAATTGATTGCATTTAGAAAGTTTCTTATTTCAGTATAATACTACATTTTTATTTTTGCGATAGTTTTAGAAAGGCAGATTTGGAGCAATATCAGCTGAGATGACAACAAATCTAATAGCGTTGGATGCCATGAAACTTGCGTGAGGTTACAAAGCCGGCCAGTTTTATATGAGCCTCAACAATCAGCAAATATAAATGGAATCAGCTCGGTGAGAATGAAGTGTTCATTTCAGCTAGTGAAGCAGCTCATGTAGATAAGGCTGGGGCAATTAGTGACAAACCATATTAGGAGCAATATATTAGCAGAACAGAATAACACATACTATTTACCTAGAAGGGCTTAAATCTCTAATCTTTGCTAAAAAAAAAAAAAAAAAATGACACAACGCTTCATAGCCGGAGTGTGTGTGTGTGTGTGTGTGTGTGTGTGTGTGTGTGTGTGTGTGTGTGTGTGTGTGTGTGTGTGTGTGTGTGTGTGTGTGTGTGTGTGTGTGTGTGTGTGTGTGTGTGTGTGTGTGTGTGTGTGTGTGTGTGTGTGTGTGTGTGTGTGTGTGTGTGTGTGTGTGTGTGTGTGTGTGTGTGTGTGTGTGTGTGTGTGTGTGTGTGTGTGTGTGTGTGTGTATATTAGCTAGCTAGCTACATAACATCTGGGTTTGAATAAAGCTTTACATAGAATAATGTGTAAAATGCTTCTTTGATTGTGTTGTCCATCTTCCTGCTAGGTGGTAGCATTGTGTTTGGAGCAGACTGTTATTTTATTCTTTGTATATACCTATAGAATGGCTGCAACTTCTATTTGTAAGCGATGTGATGAGAGGAACATAGTTTAGAAAGCTACACAAAACACTCATATGGTGCTGAACCTCCCAGAATCCCTCTTTCAGCCGTCAAGGAGGTGATAGGAGAAGTAATTTCACATCATCTTGAGCACCAGGTTCTCCATCCCTGTAATAGTGTATGTGGGGTATTGCAGCTTCACACAACCAAATCAATCTGGCCACCTTATTGCAAGTCTGCTGGGGGGGGGATAAATTGGTGTAGTAAATAGTTCACAATTTCAAGAAAAAATTCTAACAATGAACTCAAACATTTTGAATACTTTACATACACTTCTACAGCTTGAACATTCAGGATTATCTCCTAAAAACCCTTTGTCTGCCCTTTGAGCTGACAATTAAATGCAAATGCTGTGCACATGGAACGTAACAGACATGTCAAATCATTTCTTGGAGCCAATATCATAACTGTGCTCAACCAGTTCCCAGGAAACAAAGCAGAAACATTTGGCCTCCTAATTAATGAATAGATGAATATTTCTATTTAAAACATAAGTGGCCCCTGAAGGTGTCTGGGGCTCCCACGTAAACGGCTTCCCTGATGGTACATCTTCCCCCCAAGTGAAGTCATTTTAGAATGAGAAAACTGTAAGCTAAAAATCAGCAGTTAACTTTTTCATAACTCAAGTCTATTTTGTTCCTAAAAAGACTGTACTAAAAGCTCCACACAGTTAAAATACAAAACTTCTGCTGACAGAGTCCATTTAATTGTTGATAAACAGAGGTCAAGTATCATCCATGGCTTATGACTACAGGAAATCTTATCACTATAAACAGCAGATTGATATTGTCCGGATTACTTTTTATTTGCAGGCGTTGAACAGACTGAAACATTCTATGCCCCTTATGCAATAATAGGCACTACATTTGCCCAGGTGCAGTAACCCATAGCAACAAATAAGATGCTTGCTTTAAACAGGTGACCATTAAATGCTACCTGCTGATTGGTTGCTATAGGACAGGGATCCCCAACCTTTTGAGCCCGTGAGCAACATTCAGAAGTAAAAGGAGTTGGGGAGCAACACATGCATGAAAAATGTTCTCGGTGTGCCAAATAAATGCTGTGATTGGCCATTTAGTAGCCCCTATGTGGATTGTCAACCTACATTAAGACTCTGTTTGGCTGTACAACTGGTTTTTATGCAGCCAAAACTTGTCTCCAAGCCTGGAATTCAAAATTAAACACCTGCTTTGACGCCACTGGGAGCAACATCCAAGGGGTTGGAGAGCAACATGTTGCTCAGGAGCTACTGGTTGGGGATCACTGCTATAGGATATCACATCTGGGTGAATAGAGTGCATTTTACAATAGGATTTTGTGAGTGTGTATACAGAGCATGGGTATTACTAAACTAAACCCTAAAAAATGAATGTGGTTAAAAATGGCATATTTTATATACTGAACTTATTGCACCAGCCTTGTCAATAGCAGCAATGATCCAGGACTTCAAACTTGTCACAGGGGGTCACTATCTTGGAAAGTGTCTGTGACACTCACATGCTCAGTGGGCTCTGAGCAGCTGTTGAGAAGCTAAGCTTAGGGGTTGTCGCAAATTATCAAGCAGAAAATGAGGTTTGTCTGTAATTTAAACTTATGCTACAGGGCTGATTATTATATTCTGATGCTACTTACCCTGGTTTCTGTGCTGCCATGTAGTAATTATCTGTATTAATTACTAATTAGCCCTATATTGTGACATTTATATTCTATATGTACTGTATATTGTGAGTGGGTCCCTAAGCTCAGTAAGTGACAGCAGCACAGAGCATGTGCAGTGAATCAGCAGAAAAGAAGATGGGGAGCTACTGGGGCATCTTTGGAGACACAGATCTTTACTGCTAAAGGGCTGTGGTTGCCTTGGGTTGGTACAGAAGCCCAAAACATAATGTACAAAATTTCTGCCCTACTTCTCCTTAATAGATTTAACACACTGTTTCTAAAGATGTTTATTTTCTCCAGAACATTTGCATATCTGATTGTAGCATTTCTAATTGCTTGCGTCAAATGGGATAAAGCTACATTTTAACAGTAGCTAAAAAAAATCTGTTATTATTGTCCCACATTGGATGGGATATGTACAGATGTATATACTGAACCTGCACAGATGGAATGTTGTATGACCTCATAACACATTTCTCGTGTATAGAAAAACAGGCAAAAACCTCTGCATAAATATATTATGCTTTCCCTTAAATGTGCTGTTGAAAGCATTCTGAGTGCTGAGTGCTAGAAGGTTCTGTAAGAGATTGTCTGCATTCATATTGTGAAACAAGACAAACGTGTTGACCGCAGACAGCGATGGAGCTGAGGATTATGCACATACTGCATGTGTCATGGAGGTGTGGAAGGTTGGATGGAATCTGAGCCCAGCCTGTACAATCGAATCGTCTCAACATCAGGTTAAAGGGATACGGTCATGGGGAAAAAAACATTTTTCAAAATGAATCAGTTTATTGTGCTGCTCCAGCAGAATTCTGCACTGAAATCAATTTCTCAAAAGAGCAAACAGATTTTTTTATATTCAATTTTGAAATCTGACATGGGGCTAGACATATAGTCAATTTCCCAGCTACCCCAAGTCATCTGATAAACTTCAATCACTCTTTACTGCTGTACTGCAAGTTGGAGTGATATCACCCCCCTCCCTTTTTCCCCCCAGCAGCCAATCAAAAGAACAAGGGAAGGTAACCAGATAACAGCTCCCTAACACAAGATAACAGCTGCCTGGTAGATCTAAGAACATCACTCAATAGTAAAAATCCATGTCCCACTGAGACACATTCAGTTACATTGAGAAGGAAAAACAGCAGCCTGCCAGAAAGCATTTCTCTCCTAAAGTACAGGCACAAGTCACATGACTTGGGGCAGCTGGGAAACTGACAATATGTCTAGCCCCATGTCAGATTTCAAAATTGAATATAAAAAAAACTGTTTGCTCTTTTGAGAAATGGATTTCAGTGCAGAATTCTGCTGGAGTAGCACTATTAACTGATTCATTTTGAAAAAAACATGTTTTCCCATGACAGGATCCAGTTAAGATGCAAACACAATGAAAACTTGACATGAAACGGAAAAAGGAATAGAAACAAACCATGGGATAAAAGAGGGTAAAATCCTAATACGTATCAAAATAGAGGCCAAAGGTAGTCTGATTGAATAAAAAAGTGTATTGAATTCCAATACCAAATAATATTCATTATGTTATAAAAAAAATCACAATAAAAAGGTACAATCTAAACACTACAGAAAAAGCAATTAAAAAAAAATATATAGAATGAATTTTCTGTACATAAAGAACTGCGAGTGGCAGAGGGCTGGGGAAAGGACAGAACATTATACAGAAGATGTATGAAAGACATTTCTTCTTTACAAGCATGGGGACATCACACAAGATGGGAGATGCTTAAACACATGAAAGTGCCGAAAAACCAGCCTGATATGGCCTTCTCCGTGAAATCAGAAAGAGTGGGTACAAGGCTGGACTTGAGAAGAAGAGAAAAGCAAAATTGGTTGAAGCAACTCTGCAAATCTCATAGACACAAGCCTCCCTTGTAGTGAGTTACCATAAAAAGTTCTTCCGTAAAACATCCTTTCGGGTAGAGAGTACTTAAACAGGACGGAGGTGTGGAGGCAATGTCTCTTGACAAATCAGGGAGTGTTGGGGGATTAACACTGTTTCGAGTCTCACAGAGGCTGGAGGGGGAATTGCTGCTGACTGGTGCTGTGCCGCAGCCTGAAAACACTGCAAAAAATACAACGCTAGCCTTTAGGAGGAGCAGTCTTTCAGGCACCCTTCTATTGCTTGGCACACCATATCTGGCATCCACAAAGCCAAGGCAAAAGGATGAAGGCCCAATGTGGTGGAAACAATGTACACAATATTCCTCCACATTTTACACAAATGTCCTTTTGTTTTTTTATATAAATCCTCCCTCCAAGAAAAAATTCATCTTAGAAATCAGAGGGTATGAGAGTTGCAAGAAAAAAGTACTACACTTTGGCCCTTGGTGGTTCTCAGCATACACAATGTGGGCTCTTACACCCCTCTAGTCTGTACAGTTGTGGCACAGAAGCCTTTAGCTGGCTGAAAGCCCATTCATGGACAGGCCTCCGGGGTGGAGACATTATTTTTCTCATGCTGTGGTTATGGCATTTAGATCCTTCATCAGGCCTTCAAGGTGAGCCATCTCTTTGCTTAACTCGTCCGGTTCATAACTCTGCAGAACAAAACAATAGGAACAAAGCATGTTGAGAACATACATTTTATCATTTCAAAGTGCAGAGTATAACAAAAACGATCAAACACACAGTTAAACAACGGATTCTGAATAGTGAGGAAGCCATGAATATAAGATATATTAATATGAGTAGTAAAATAAATGTACAATAACTAGGGATGCACCAAATCCCAGATTCGCTGAATCCAAGCCTTTATCAGCAGGATTTACAGAGGAGCTATGCTTAAGGTGCTCTTTCTTCTGAAGCCAATTTAAAACATACAATATGCATATGTGGTACTTCACGAACCTTCTGAAGAAGTTTTTCACAAAATAAGTTATCCAAAACACCAAACAATGCCAAGAAGCGGGTTTACCCAGAATATATTGCTCAGAACACCAGAAAACGACTGACGAATTTAGCTATGCCATACCAATCTCCATAAACTATCCTGAACATGGTATTGGCCTTTCAGGAGAAGGAGGCAAATTGAATCCTATTATTATTATTATTATTATGTATTTATAAAGCTCCAAAATATTCTGTGGCATTGTACAAAAAATGTGTTTATACACTGAACACAGTTCTTGCCTCGAACATACAACATTGCATGTGGTTGATATATTGAGTCATTGCTGCATATACAGAAGTTAGAACACTAAAGTTTTTCCTTTTTTTAAAAAAAAAAAATCCCAAGTTCTGTTTCTTCCATAGCATCAATTTTGCAAACCTAGATATTTGATTTTCCCCTTTACTTTTTAAGGGTTCATGGAATGCAGTTAGATCACCTCAAAGGATCTGCTTTCTGTGTTACAGTATTGGTCTCAGGCTGTGCTAAATACTCGGCTTTGTTGAGCATAAAAAAAAGAAAACACGTACACACTCTGAGCCCTCCAGCATCCTAGTTGTCTCTAGTGGTTCGGGGGCGTTGGGAACTATGACTGGAAGAGGCGGGCGCACTCTGCCAAGAGTTCCAAGAGAGGCAGTCTTCACAGACAAAGCGGTGGGGCCTGCAAAAAGATTAAAACATGAGATGTTGTGTCTTCAGATACACAACCAAAAAGGTAGAAATCCAGTGTCACTCACATTGTTGTTGAAGAAGCGGAGAGCTGGGTAATGGGGGTTCATATGAGGCTCCAGAAGCAGGGGCAGGCACAGCTGGAACAGCAAAGCTTTTTAGGGGATGAGAGGGACGGATATGTGCTGTGGGAACACTTGGTACAGTATCTTCATCCAGGGAACCAGGCAAGAAGCTACCCCCAGAGGGCTCTGGATCCTCAGGGCCAGTCTGAGAGGAAGATGATGCAGCTACTACGGTATCACAGCTAGGGGTATGACGCACAGATTCTACAACAGAAGATTTAATATGAGAGATGCGTAACAAAAGAAAGAGCTTCCCATCAACATTCATTCATTCACTGAAAAAAAGTGAGGTATGACATATCAAAATCGTACAGGGTGATGTACAGGGTGAGGAAATGAATATGTCTGTAAACAGAACCCAAGACCTCTGGCAGCACAAACAGCAGAGAGCACACTACCATTCCCAGGAGTGACCCTCTCACCTGCAGCCTGCGGAGGGCCACCCAGCACGTGCAGCATGAACCCAGGAACGGAGCGAAAATGATGAGAATTATCGTGGGAATGGATGGGATGGGCACTGACAACCGCTGAAACACAGAGACAAAATGATGAAATGAGGCAGAGGGAGTGGGAAGTAGATAAGGAGAGTGCAGGAAAAGGGGAGAAAGCTACTTAATGAGTGGAACATGGAAGTCAATGTAATTAGAATTTTGCAGTCCTTGCATAAAAGATGGAGCATGGCCAAAGACAGATGCAAAATAAATACAAAATCAGATCTTTCAATTCTTGAATCTCTATATGAAGAGGAAAACCTTAAACCCTTCAGTTCTTCTTGTACTACAAATCCCAGAATCGTATAGGTATGTAGTTGAAGAACTGCATTGTGGACACCTTCAGCATAAATACTATTAGTTATTCACATATTAGACCATTTGCCACTTTACCAAGGGCTAGAATGGGGGCTACAATGAGATGTTCTCTCTCTGCATAAGAAATCCCATAGCTCCATCTCCACTAATAGAGACCTGTGACATTTTGAAATCATGGATTTATTGAGTGTTGTAAAGCAACAACCAATCCCTGTACTGTAATGTATTGCTAGTCTATTGATATTCCCTTTATGCTAATGCAAGATTTTTATATTGCTCACGTTGCGGAGGCTGGGAGTCAAAAGGCATCATTATCTTCGGTCGCATGCCACGACGGCCAGCAAGTGAGGACACAGAATCTTCTGACTCCAGACCTGAGGAAAAAGAAAAGGAAATGTAAAAAACATGCCAAATCATTTGGTTCTAGATTGTAAAAATGGCAAAATTGTTTGACAGATTTTCTATATACAAATTAGGATTCAGTTTTGGTTCTGTATTTGGTCAAAGCTTTTGTGGAAAATTCGGAAACGTGCTACGTCCACAAATGATGTAATCAGTGTATCCCTAGTAGATATATAAATCCCTTTGACTTTCACCTCGATATGAGTTGCTGTGCTGATGGATGCTGCCTTCTGTTGTGCTATCCCCTGGTGTCAGATCTTGTGGGGAGCGTGGAAGAGGTGTATCTGTTAAAATGGCGTTATTTTCGGGGGACTTGTCTGTTGGCTTCAATTCCAAACGTTCATGATGGATCCACAGGTCTGGTGGTTTCACATCCTTGGAGTTGCCTTTGTATTTATGCGACCCATTCACTGATTTACTGGCAGCTCTCTTTCTAAAGTTACAGGTGAAGGAAAAACAACAAATTAACAACAAACAATAAAAGTACAATGTATTTCAGGCATACAGAGATAGTAAAAGACTAACAATAGCACTATAACACATTGGCAGGAGAATGAAAAAGGAAATGAGGTAGCAGAAGTGTGTTATATAGAGAAAGGCATAAAAATTGGCCGTACATGAAGAGACAAAGCATTGTTATGACGTTAACAGAATAACATTTTAAAAAATAAATAAATAATAATAATTAAAAAAAAAGAGATAATCACAGTAAAATGATAGAAAAAAAATCCTGAATCTAATTAAAAAAAAAAACTGGCAAAAAGAAAACACTAAATTATCTCAAAAATGAACAGTTAAATGGAAAACTGTCTCCCCTAAAAGGTGAAGTCTTATATGTACATATATGTAGATGTTTCTGTCCTCTCCCATCGCATATTGAAAGGTTAATTGCATGCCTACCAGCTAGGCAGTGCGGAGGTTACAGGCCCCTTTGAATGTAACAAGTACTGTGTATTCACCTGTATGCCTCTTAAACATTAACAGTAGTTTAAAAAAAACATTTACTATCTCTCGCAGACCATCAATAAGGATTACATATAAATTGGGTGATTAGATGTAGAAGTGTTACAAAGAACTTTCTGGCTGAAAGAAATGTCACCCGTTACTGCCTCACATTTTACACTGATTAAACAGATGACTATGTCTGAATGTGAGTGAGGGAAAATGCACCGGGGCGAGGGGTGACTTTCTCACAAATAAACCAGATTTCTGTGAGTAATAAATTTGACTTCATATCTTAGTGTTATGCTATGGAAGGTCTTTCTCGAGAGATCTGTCACCTGTGGAAGTAACCTGCTGGATCTACATAAATAAATGATGAGGAGGAGGATGATGGTAAGAGATAGGAAGGGTCTTCCTCAGGGGCAAAAATAGACAAAAAAACAAAGGCAGGATATGGTAAACTGAAACTACTGAAACTACGTACAAGAAAAAACCCCCAAACTTACTTTTTGTGGTGGGCGCTAGAACGACGGGAACATATGGCTGCTATGACCACGGCAACCAAGACAGTGATCACACCAAGGGAAACAATGATTGTTAGAAGCATGTTCTGATCCAGTGAAGTCGGGCTCCCATGGTGACTATTACTGCCTGGAAAAATCAATGAGGATTACAGAGTTAAAAAAAAAACAACTATGTGTAAAACAAATTCACCAAAAAACCGCCATTATTTTACAAGTTCCGGTGGAAGCTGCTCAAAGAAAAAGTGTGTTAAAAAGTATACAGTTTTTTTTACATGGTGGTGTGTGCTAAATTATTCTACCATCTTTTATATCATATAATAAATATGCCCCCAAATTGCCTCTTCTTATAAAACAGTAAAATGAAAGAGTGCCTGCCATAATAAGACTTACCTCCAAGCGTTGAGCCACTGTTTGATCCAGTATCAGAAGGGCGAACCCCTTTACCAGAGATGCTGGATGCTGGAAGAGAGACCTCCATTATACAAAGATGTAGAGAAGTAGGAGAGAAAGTAGACAAGCACAAAAAGACAACACAAAACCCTCGCTATACAATAGCCCTCCACTAAACTATTTGCCACTGAGATAGAAATCTTCCCTCTGACGATTGTATTAAACATAAAAATATGATTACCTTGGTCGTTAGGCATGTAAGGTGATGACTCTGCCAGTGTGAGGCAAATGAAGTGGGATGAGGAGAGTTGGGGTGGGATGAGAGAGGGTGGGAGGGAGAGAGAGAGAGAGAAGAGAGGGAAAGGAAAGAATGGGAGAGTTAAAAGGGAGAAAATCATACACAGACAGAATGCAGGGAGAAAGCAGAATAGTCTTTGTTAGAAAACATGTATCTAGTTTACTCCCAGGAAGCAACAAGCCTGAAGCTCAGGAGTACCAGATTAAGTTAAATATTTAACTAGGATCATTTATTTTTGCCCCATTTCCTGGCTTTGCTTCCTACAGTAGGGATAGCAGATTACATGAAAATTCTGAGACACGCCTAGAATATCCAGCTAGAAGAGCTGCCCTTTTTGCAATTTAATTTAAATGCAATCAGTGAAGCCCTACAGCATACATTTATTTGGTGTGTCTCTGATTTTCAAGTGATCTTTTAAGACTATACCTACAGTACTAAACAGTACTTTTCTGTTTGTATTGAAGTGATAAAAGCATTGTATTTCACCACAATATAACCTCACAAGCCTTAATAAATTAGCAGTAGAGATGTGTGTTTTGGGCTCTAATACATTTTCAGTAGCATAAAACATTGTGGTGCTTTGCTGTACATTAATACTCTCCGTATACAATTTTAACACTATTTCTGAACCTTATTGCACACTGCAATTTTACCCACCTTTCGGGGTACGAAAAAGCACAGCTTCTGACATAGGACCCATGCCCTTAGAGTTTCTTGCCTGGATCTTGAAGTAATAAGTGGTGTCTAGAGTCAACTCTTGTATTTGATGGGTCAGACGGTTTCCAATCACTGGCTCAATCACCCAGTCATGGAGTTCAGCCTGAGCATCTGTACTGTAATATATAATGTAACCTGAAAGGTATAAGAAACCAATTAGAATGCACAGTTATACTAGAAGAAAACAGAATAATATGGAGCTGAGCTATCGGAAGTACTTTTGGCCTCACCTGTTATTTTACCATTGGCCTCTGAGGGAGGCTGCCAGTTGATAATAATGGTGCGAGGTTTTCCTTCCTTGCTCACAACAGTTACATCTTTAGGAGGTGAGGAAGGCACTGGGGAGAAAGGAAGATAGATTTTTGCAACTCCAAAGCAAAGAAAAAGAACCCTATGGAAACAGAGTGATTATAGTATACCTGATTCAAATGTGGTCCCATGGGCTGTCATACTCCATGTACTTGATCTACGACCTTTGGTCACCATGACTGAGAACTCATATAGAGTGTTGGACTTCAGACCAGTAACCAAGTAACTTAACGTTGTGCTGTTGGCCATCTAAGAAGAAGGTGAAAATAACAGGATTCTTATGCCATATTTCTATACCATGCTTAGTAAATCAACTCTACTAACACAGGAGATTGTTTTCTTGCTACTAGCCTGTCCTCCTTCTCACTTGGTCCAATCAGCTGACTCTTACCCACCTGGCAATAGTTTAAAGCAACACCAAAAATGAAAGGATTTTATTAATGTATGATTAGCCTGATGAAAGTTGTCCGTTTGCTTCGGAAAATAAAACTTGATATACATGAGCGTCTGTGTAGCCATGGGGTAGCCATTCAGAGCATTTTCTTTTCTGTCTACAATTAACCCCCCATCACTACTTCACTTTATTACCCGTCTTTTTATTTGTTCATGCTAATTTTTATTGTGCCCTAATAAACAATTTTTTTACAAACTGCTGCATTCCTGTATACTATGTGAGGCTTCCACAACTTAGTGGTGGTATTCAGAACATTTCCCATTCCTTTTATTTACCTTATACTTTGTGTTTGCTGGAATATTGGTCTTCCATCTCACTGTGTAATATCTTGAATCAGTGATCTTCTGGTTTTTGGGGAGAGAGTTATCCGCCCATGTGATACGCACAGTGTCACTGGCCAGGATAGTGGCTTGCACGCCAACTGGGGGCAACATAGGACTGGGCTCTGGAACTGGGGTGTATGGGGCATGAACAACAAACACATCAACATCGGAAGGGTCTATCACAGGATGTAAACAGGCAAAAGCAAATGGGGGGTGCATACAAGAGTTAGGCCGCAACCATAGGCATGATTAGGTGTGGATACAGGAAATGATGGAATGGGAAGGAAGTGTATGTTGTATAAATAGTGTCAAAAAAGAAATCCAGTAAGGGTTTTGAGAACATAAGAGAAGAAAAATTAAATGTGGATAAAATGGTTTTTAAAGCAAAAAGAAAGAGGAGAGAGGGAGAGAGAGAGAACAAGAGCTTGTTAGTAACAAGAAAGAAGAAGCAATGTTACCTGTAATAAGCACATACAATTAGCAGGACACAGAAATAAGCAAACTATGAACCTTAAAATCCCAATCCCCTACATTCCACCTCTCTGCTGCCATCATTGAGAGCACTATGCTTCCAAGACCTTACCTGTATGCTGGCGGGTAACTGCACTCTCATACAGTGGGATTCCCTCACCAACATTGTTGTAGGCTCTAAGCGAGATAACATAGTGGGAGCTGGGATCTGTCATAGAAAAATGCTAATTAGTTGTGGAAAAAATACTGTGAAGCAAAATCTAATTAGTGCTTTTAACTGCAGCTCTTATTTATGGCACATAAGGCACTTCATACAATTAAGAAAAATATCACAAAATGCCACACGATGGAGCTGCAGTGAAATAAGAAAAAGTATTTTTCTTGCATTAGGCATTATACGTCAAACACTGCTGCCAGCAGTCAGCACAGATTAGAGCCTGTTAGGTGGCACCATTTACCATTAGATGTTGATTTAAAAAGAGTTTGCCAAAAATGACAGATAACTATGCGGCTGGTAGAAACTGTCAGGCATCTGTAAGATTAAACTTCATACCAAGGTTATCAATGGTGTAGTAACGTTGCTTGTGGTCCACACGTACAGTCTGGGCATGGGGGCTTCCTAAACCATAGCCAATTGCATATCCACGGACCACCACCTGGTGCTGGTTTTCTGGCGGTGTCCAACTAACCACAATGTTTGTTACCAAGGAACGTACATGGAGGGAGCTTGGCACATCCGGTACACGTGACTCTGAGGGAACAACATATTATGTTATAAAATATAGCCGATAGGGAGCGTACAGACAAAGGGAAACTGTTGTGGCAAGTACCGTTTTTTTAACGGTAACAAATAAAAATAAATTTTTCATATGTTAACAAAGCAATGTGTTTAGGAACCAATATGTTCACTCTTTCCCATCCATTAAAAAGCAGTAAATCATTAAAATGCAATTATACAACTCCACTGTATCTGGCCCCACAAAGGCCATTTTTCGGCAATGTGACAGTTCAGACAGCTAGCCACTTGGATACTCAGAATGCAGGGATAATCCCATGGACTATTTGTCCCCATTATTCTCCTGTTTTAAAATGAACTGTACAGAAAGGGAAGTGTTCAGAAAGACAGGTTTTATGTTTCAAACAATCAAACTGTTTTGGCCTACACGCTTCGCTGCAGTCTCATTACACTACATCTTCTGGTCTCTCCAGTTAGGACTAAGAACGCTGGAGCGGCTCATGTTCCCACAAGCAACTGGCACTGGTCTCACACAGAGAAGGACAAATCTTGGAGGGGAAAAGACAACTTAGTCAGATGCATAAGTGAGTGTGTCTCGGTCACATTCTGGACGACCCGTCTCTGAGTTTAACCAACACTCAGAAGTCTCTCAGTGTTTTATTAACGTTTCAAGCCCTAAGTTTATTTAAAATGCACTTGGCAGAATATGACACGTACCATACTTACACAGTACACAATTATACTTGTGGCCAGGTAAGAAAACTAATCAAACAATTATTCTGCTGCTGCCTAATATAGCATAATTCTTAAGAAAGGTATATGTATAAGAAAGCATTTGCAGTTTTAGATGCTTCCCAATAAGTTCCACCTGTATATTAGCCTACTATTTCTTATGGGTACCCATAAGTTTGAGACTTTTAATGATGAACTAAATGCAAAATACCATATAGAAGATCTGTCTGAACACGGAATTAAAGTTTAACTTGCAAATTTAAGCACATTAGTTATAAAACATTACAATTTATCTGTAAACTACAAAATTTCAGCTTCAAAATTTGCTTCTGTTAGCTGCCTGTAACAGTAATTTCTCAGATAAGTAAACGATTCAAACACAGCCCCAGGAGTCATCAAATTCGAATATTTTAATTTGAAATACTGGGAGAAGACCAGATGCAGACCCAATCCCTGACTGGGCACATGCCTATAGATATGCACAATAAGGGTTATTGGCATCTGTTAGTCTGGTTCAGCTTGACATTAGAGACTTACCATTTTTATTTAGCTGTATATTGCTGTTCTCTCCTCTGTGTATACACCTATAAGGGACCCACTGTTTATTGTTTTACAATAAAGAATTTGTTAGTTCCTTGGGTACTAAAGGGATATACAGCATTAAGGTGTGGTATTTAAAACATTTTTCTCTTTCCCATTCACCTGTAACAGTTAATATTTGGTTTTTGAATTGCCTGAATGTGTCAATGTGAATTAAAAGCAAAAATCTGAACAGTAGTTAAAGGGAAAAATATTACTTTTAATCAATCAATCACACACACACACAAATACAATAAAAAGCAGTCTGTGATAGATAGAGAGAAGGGACATGCTAAATACAAATAATATCTTCTTTCTGTACCAGACACAGACAGAATTATAGACTGGAAACCTATAAATAATTATACTCACCATCCAGATCACTCTCAAAGGTCTCTGCTGAAACCCAGTCTGTGGCCGGGCCACTTCCATTTACAGTCAAGGCCACACCCCGAAAGCTGTACTCTGTGTCCCGCTCAAGACCTAGGGTAGCATGGGGAACAAACGGGATATTTATTAACACAAAGCGCCAACATATTCCACAAAGTGTATACATCATACAAATACAGATTGTTACAGGAAGCAAAAAGGGCCCTGCTCATTACAGCTTATAATCTAAAATGAGGGGAGAGACAAGTCACCAGGTATGGTCATCAGAGACATTAAAGGGGACCTGTCACCCCAAAAACTTTGCTTCACATTAGTCAAGCAAAATGAACTGTAATTACACTATATAAATTATTTGAATCTTGCTTCCTTCAGTCTGAGATTTCAAAATTATAGCAAGTAGGCAGCAGCCATTTTGTGGACACTGTTATTAAGGCAAGCCTTGCATCATCTCAGAATCTTGTTTGTGCACCAGAACGGGGGACCTGATGTCCATCCCCATGCACTGGCTACACAGTTAAATGGTAAAGAGAACTGGGGGGATGTGGGAAGAGCAGTGACATCTAGGAAGTGCTGAATGGAAAGTGAAAGTAATTGACTGCCCCACCTCTATGCCCAGGGCATAGAGGATGGACAGACAATATTTGATTAACAGCTGGGATTTTTAAATGAGTTTACAACAGCTATGAATATTTTAATAAAAAATAGAAATTGGATTTCATGTTTAATTTGAAAAGGACTTTTATTATACAGATTTTTGTGTCTGGGAGACAGGTTCACTTTAAAGAGATACTGACACCAGAAATTAAACTTTTTTACATCTAACATAATATTGCATTTGAAAGCTAAGCTAAGATAATAACTTTGCCATAAAGTATTTGCACAATGCTTTTAATTACTTGTCTGATGCCCCATGTTCCTATGAGGGGGTTGCCATATTTATGCAGCAGGAGTCCGTTAGCATTAGAAACTTTAACAGGCTGTGATGGGACAGTCAGATTTAGAAACTTCAAGTAACAAACCTCTCGGCAAAAAACAATTAACATGATTTATAGGTAACTTTTAATGTACACTCATATTTTAAAAAGTCATTTTTTAGTGTGAGTATCACTTTAAGGGAAATTAGGTTAAATAATGCAAACATACCTGTAAAAAGATATGAAAGCTGAGCGTCCACAAGCATCTCGCTAGTCTCACTCTTTCTTGTTGTCTTGCGGTAACGGACCTTGTAGCCCACAATCTGTCCATTTTGGGAACCTACAGGAGGGGGCTGCCACTGCACTAGAATGCTCTATGGAAATAATCCGTATAATTCAATTAAGATATCCACAGCATATACTGAATGCTAATGGAGAGTGTTTCCCTACAGTTTGCAGCTGGAGTTCTACAATCATGAGTATAAAAACAGAACGGATGAGAAAATCGCAGATATAGTAAGTCCGTTTCTTATTTTTATAGTGCCCCACCGCATTTACTCATCAATATGAATGTGTGCTGTTTTAAAAAACAATGTTCAAAATAAGTGTAATGAAAAAAAATCTGCACTCAAACATTTGCTGATGGAAGCGATTCACTGTGCTGCCAATATCACGCGAGTACTGATTTGTTCCATTTCCAACTCTGCCCAAAAGTTCACCTTCTGTTTTTTCTGACCGACCCTGTAACTCTTCTAATTTCAGATATATATTTCTTATCATCAGTAGTGATTTGAGGAAATTCTATGCACCACACTGTCCTTCACCTGCCCTAGCCCTAGCCTAACCTGAGACTGACCCAGCCCTGTGATTTTATAAACCCACCCATCTCTGATGTCAGTGGAGGGAGCAGAAAGGGCCGAAGCATATAAATAACCACAGTAATCAGTTTCTGACCATTATCAGAGAACAGATAAATACCCCCTGCATAATGACCTTTTGCACTGATAATCTAATTATCTACCTTGCAATGACCAAACATGGAGGAGCTTCAGTTTCCCCAGTTTAGCTCCAGAAATAACAAAAAACATAGATTTGATTAAAATAAATAAAAGTACTAATCAGCACAAGCCGTATTTGCTGAACAATGGGGTATACTGATCAGTAAATCATGAAAGGTAGAAAATGTCTATAACCCCATCATGCATCATTGATTTTCAAGGAAATTAGAAATCGGAGTATGAGCTATTGTAATCATTTGTGCTTCCTCAAGCTTGTGCCTGCTTGGGACATCCTCCATTCAGATACAAAGAGCAGGCACATGGAACAAAGACTTCCATTTTTGGTGACCGACATGGTTACTAAATTTGAACTTGGTCCCTCCCTTTGTTTTGGTTTTTGTTTTGGAGTGAAATGAGGCAAAACTAAAAAGGTTTACTATCTGTATAACTAAGCCCCAGGTCCTAAACATTAAGAATAACAGATTAAATTCCTGTATTAATATAGCACATGTCTACAATTTACATGAATGTAGAGTTAATATACTGCGATTTGTATGTTATTCGGTGATAAAAATCACTAAACCAAAGCGTCTGCCTGTACCTAGACATTTACAAAAAAAGTGACCTCATCATATAAACTTGCTTAAAGGGTTACACTCTCAAATGATTTAGAAATGTATTCAATGTTTATTAGCGTTCTAGCTATTAGATTACATACTGCAGTCTTTTTAACTATTTGTATGCAAAAAGTTGTGAAATATACTGCAATGCCCCTCGGTGTATTCATTCAAAGGACAGTCTCTCCAGATGGGTATTGGTAATGTATCTCTGGTGAGATGTGAAGTTAAGAGACTGGTTTAGCAATCTAACCTAGAAAACATTAGAGGCAGTGAACTCATATGCTATGTTTATGCATTATTATTAGCAGGATTATTTAGAAAATCCTGTCTCCTTATTAGCATCAAATTCTTAAATGTGGAAATGTATAAAATACCAGAAGAAGCACTGGATTCCTGACATGAACTTCCGGGATGAAACAAATCCATTGTTTCTGAATTCCAGCAAATACTGCACAAATTATTCCAGACAATAGCAAACCTAATCTGAACTGAAATCTGAGAGCTGATGAAATTGCATTATCTGTGAACAAAATTTGGTGGCTTCAGTTGTCCGGCACATAAAAGTTACAAGACATAAGGCGCATTGTAAGAACTCCTAAGATGAATCCCAAATTGAGCACATATGTAGAAAACTACCCTAGAGTGCTAGCTTCTGTATCTGCTGGCTACAAAAAGATTCAATTATGTAATGAACAATCCTGAAACCATAATTTGCATATTCATATTTACGCACAATTAACAAAAAGGTCTATACTTCTGTTCTGCAAAAGATATTTAGTTGGAACAATAATGAATCAATGCACAGGTTTACAGATCAACAACAGCTGTTTGTAATTACACTTGGATTTAAAGACTTGAACATTTTGTAGCATAAGTGCACAATACAAACTTGCACCTTGTCCTAACCCAGCAGTTGCTAAAAAGTCACACTGTGTGACCTGGCACATCAATAACAAAGTAAGCTTGTGTTTACATACAGTACCATAACAGCATTACGAGAAAACAGAAAAGTTACCTGTGAACTCCGAACTTCTAGTGTCAGGTTCTGAGGAGCAGCACTGGGTACTAAAGGTAAATGCAAAACAATGTCAGGTTCCCAATGAGATTAAGATACAAGCACACAAGTTCATGTAGCCAAAGAAATTCACTCACCATCTGACAGAGTCCTGACAGTCACATCTTGTGTGGATACACCCGGCCCATGCTTGTTAAAAGCTACCACCCTGAAGGTATACTCTGTATATTTTTTCAGGCCATTTAATGTATAGGATTGTCCACCCACATCAATATCCTGCAGAAGTTGGGTGAAAATGTACCAGTGTTATCAACTGCAAAAGTAAGCACCACAACAGAAACCACATTTAAAAGGATTAGAAAGGAAGTTCACCTTGCACATTTAGAACTTAAAACCCGCATTTCATTTATGACTATGGCCATATATAATGTAGCACAAAAATGTATTTTTCTTGTTGCAGCAAAAAGTCACCTGAGTGCACACAGATGTTGTTTGGGTAATGTGTTGCTAACATTAGATTCCTGCATTAGAAGAAGCAATGTGGAATGAAGAGAAGCAGTTGTACATGCGCAGAACAATCTGAAGCCTTTACTATGGATGTGCGCTCTTTTTATGATTTGGCAAGCATAAACATAAGGAAATATATGGTCACCAGCCCCACTGTGTCGAGCAGTGTCCAGTCAAATGGATTATGAGTTGTATAGCAGTCTTATAGGTGAATAGTGTGTACACTACTATATTATATTTTGTAAATGGAAAAGACTATTTGCTTAAAAGCAGTTGAACAAATGTGAACATCCCCTTTCATAGGACAACACCTCTTTTGAACCTTCATCTCACCTGCTCATTGTCTGCTCCCTTTTCCAAATAATAAAGCTTGTAGCTCTGAATCTCGCCATTTCCAGACAGTGGGGTTTCCCAAGAAACACTTACAGATGTGGATGAGATGGATGTGGCTTTAAAATTGGGGGCTGGGCCAGGTACTTGCACTGAATGAAAAAAAAGAACATGAACTACATTTAATTTGGAAACAGTATGCAGCAGAACAAGTTCACCTTTAGTAGCAGACATAATTATTATGTCAACTTTTCCTCAGTATGTATAAATACTACACTATTATAAAGCATACACGAAAAATTAAATATGACCCTGAAAACATTCTCATGCCACTAGACATTCTTGATAATGGTCACACAAAACCTACCTTCAGGCTGTGTTTCAACCTTCAGAGGAAGGGAACTTTCACCTGCTCCGTGCTGATTCAGAGCTACCACTCGAAAGTAATAGACTGTCTCAGGTAGAAGGTTCTGGATTGTAACCTGCATTTCTCCTGGGCGGGTAGTGTTCTCCACACGTTCCCTATAAAGCAAAGGAAACATTATTTTTTAAAGCAACTAGATTATGCTCTTCCTATATCAAAGACAAAATGTACGAAATCATCCCTTAAATGCCCATCATTGTTTTCTGGCAACAACCACATAGGTAGGGTTGCCACCCAGGTGGTATTTCACCGGCCTAGCCGGTAAAACACCTGCCAAGGCCAGTATTACAAATTTAATTTGCAATAACCTTAAAAAAAACCCTTGGCCTGCCCCCAATTCACAATTTACCGTTTTTCTCAGCCTTCTGGCCATTGTGGTGTTGCCCCACCCCTTTTTGCATCATGGCACGTGGCACCGCCCCCTTTTGTGTCACAGACCGCCCCTTTAAGTTCCCGCCCACCAGTAATATTTCTCAGAAAAGATCGCAAACCTACACTAGAGTCCTGCGCGGGTCCATTTTTTGGGACCCGTTCCCTAAATGTACCCGCAACCTGCAATCCGCAACCCGGACCCACATTCTTACCCGCTACCTGACCCGCAAGTTCCTTAGCCGCAACCCGGACCCGCGACCCACAAGAATCAGGAAGTGCTGTCATTGTAAACCGGAATTGACATCATTGGAAGTAGCCGTGATCAGAAAAAAAGGAGTAAAGCAGGAAGTGCTGTCATTGTAAACCAGAAGTGACGTCATCGAAGTAGACGTGACCAGAAAAAAGGAGTAAATATCGCTATTGAGAAGACCCGCGGCCCAACCCGCAGAACCGCATCTATACCCGCACCCGGAACTTACATCAGCAACCCGCAGGTTTTTGCGGGTACCCGACCCGCTGCAGGACTCTACCCTACACATAGGTGCAAGTCATTCGTGACAGTTCCCAATAGAAAACTCATGGCTCAATTCACAGTTTTTGAAAAAAAGAAAAGAACACAGAGAATGGTACACTCAATCATGCAATTAAAATGTTTTCCTTTAAGACAGTGAAAATTAGAGGCAGTAAAACTTCACAGGTGCAAAATGAGAAGTATCCAGACCCTATATCAACTGTTTAATGTAACTGAATATTCCACACTGAAATTTTGTTTTCGGAAATATTAATATTATAAAACAAGCAATTTTATCTATCTTTTTTATTTTTTGTGCACAGCTGGCATCCATGACATATGTTATTTTTCCCTTTAATTACATTTTGAAAGATTTCAAAATGATTTGAATTAACTAGAAAAGATGATGGTAAAAAACATTTCGTTTTCACTTTGAGGGACACAAATATCACTCCAAACCCATAAACGGCTTCCTGTAATTAACTATAGAAAAAAATATTTCTTTTGTTCCCTAAATAGGAAAATGTTGCCTCCCAAGTTTGGTGCTGGTGCCACTGCTGTTTTCCGGTTCCTCCCAGCATCCTTTTCTGTTCACAGCCTGCACACATGGTGCCAGGATTTCCGAGGTCTGTGCACTGGGCAGTATGTCTTACAGGGCATTGTGATTCCACCAATTCACGCATTTGTTGATATGTTAAACTGCATGCCATTTGTTTAATTAAAAAAAAAAAAGCATATGGCTATTGATTTTGTAATCTTATTACACATTGTTAGCTATCTTGCAAGAACATGGAGTAGCTAGAATCCCAACGATTGCCCTGCTTAGCTAAAAAAATATAGATTTTTGATAATTAAAACAACAGGCAAAGTGTATGTTCAGCACAAGCCCTTGTACAAGGTACTTGTTGACCCTTTAACAGTAATTTATAAAGAGGATATTGGGAGTATTATCTGCCTCTGGTTGCTTATTCTGTTTCCAATCAATAGAGATGGCATATTATTAGTATTATTAGTATGTGTACTAAGGTACAATGCTGTTAATTTATGAACAGTTGTGTTAACAGAATAGACATGTTCATTGCTAGTTCAAATTTAAGGGACTGTTACAGAGTCATGTTGCTTAAATATTATTTTTTGAAATATCTGAGGAGGACAATACTTTATTTCCTTTATGTTGTTTTCAGCACAAGACAAAAAATCCCAATCCTTTTATAGAGTTTGCTGAAGCTTGTTTGGTCTTTCATATCCAAAGCTCGTGGCATGCTTTGCATTTGAATGACAACAGAATGACACTGCACATTGTAAAAAAAAAAATTACTTTCCATAATAATTACAAAACTTTACAAATACATGCACTAAAAATTCTGTGTAGAGTACAAATTTGCACTTAAGCAAAGTTAAATATTATCATAGATAGTTATGAGAATATCTGTGTACTGCTGCCAATCATTAGGATGCATGCATTTGTGTTTTTCCAAACAGATTATTTAGTTTGTTCTGAGTTTGGCAAACTATAAACTCACAAAAAGAACCACCACAGGGACCAATAATATACACTTTAGTAGAACATGTTTCTGAAAGGCAAGGTTATAAGACAGCCATAAATAACTAAAAAGCTGAGACTTACCTATTCATGCTTTCCTTAGTATAGTAGACCTGATAGGTGAGGTTCTCTCCATGTGGATCAGCCGGCATACGCCAAGTCAGCTTTATGAAACGTGTAGACACCAGAGAGGCTACGACATCCCTTGGGGATGAAGGCAGGGGGCCTCCTGGAGTGGCAGCTACATTGTGAGCAGTGGCACGGGTCAGTGATGGGGTGGGAGAGGTTGGGATGGTAACACCTTGACATTGGTGGAAAGTGGGGATAAAAAAAGGGAGGAGGACAAGCACGGGCACAAACAAACACAAAGCGAAAAACAAGAACAGAAAATAAACATAATAGGCACAGCGGACATGCAGAGACAGGCACCCAGTCACTGAAGGAGGTACTACAAAAGGTCAGAGGTCCAACAGTCATCCTTTATGACTTGTAATATGCCAAGACTTGACCCACCTCTGGCAGGCCTGAGTTGCTCAATAACATGCAAAACATCAAAGTCAACCCCTCCTCTGACAGTAGGACCTTCAACAGCCAGCAAGTCAAGGTACATCAGGTCTCTATGGCAGAGAATAGGTTACTCTAAGAATACAAATGTAAATATCAACATGGACAGCCCATTCTCTTGCAAGTTTAGCCTGCTCTTTTTAAACCAATAATTATGCCTCAATTTTACCACAATTAATAATATGACTGGCTGATGCTATTGTTCCTGATAAACTGTCATGAATTTATGGTAATGCAAAACAATTTAAATTCATTCTCTTTCTTTTTAATTTGACAAAGTTGCTTTAACTCTAGGTTCTCAGCGGTATAAGCTAGTTTGAAAGCTCTCCTTTACTGGTCAACATAATATGCCTGTAAATACAGTATGTAGACTATGCTTCGATCTCAGTTTGGCAGTGCTCCTTCAATTATTTTTTCTACTGAATAGAAGAGTAGGTAACGGTACAATTTTTACATTACAAATATACATTACAGAAATGAAAGCAACCTTCCCAGTAAGGAGTTAAATGGTGCTCTTGTCAGTGTTGACAATGGGGAAAATGGCAGCTCCCTCTCATAGAAAATCAAACAGACAAAGAAATGTTTTTTACACATGGGGATGATTTATGAACTCAGGTGTTAAACTGCACAAGTGTTGAACTTTAACAGAACACTTCCGGAAAGTTAATAAAAGCATATACCACAATGAATGCAAATTGAAAGAGAATTTGTGCCATTTAGCGTCAATGTTCAGAAATCAGACCCATAGTATAATGTGTGCTCCTATTATAGCATATAAATTGGATATATAAGTCTGCTTATAAGCAACACTGGAATAATCATAAGTGAAAATTCATTCTAAAACACCACATCATTAGTTCTGGTATACAACTGCAAGGTGTATATCAGACTAGAGCAGGGACATATGGAAGAGAATGGACTAAACCATTAACCACATGCAAAATTATAAACTTTGTATGAGCAAATAACATCAGCATGTAAATAATGAAGGGCAGCTAATAAAATAGACAATGCAGTGTTGATGTCTAATTATAAGAGATTCCAATTTAGACATTATACATGTTAAAGCCCTGGTCTTAGATTGTCGATTATTCTGAAAATGACTGTTCTTTGTAAAGAGAGCAAGGAAATAATAATTCAGTTTATTAGGGATGGTGACTTCTCAGGAAGCCACAGAACTTTCCATTACATAGAAAGAATTTGCCTCAATGGCACAGGATTCTCTACAGGGGCTTCAGGAAGGAGGAACAGGAACTCACAGGAGACAGCTAACCTAGGGCAGCAATGTGTTTAACAGGTGCAACAATTTTTGGGCAAAACTACAATTGGAAAATTGGCAGAGAAGAATATGGGCAAAGTTCAATGGGCTGTGCGCTATAAAGCAAAGAACACTGCCCTATGGCTCTATGAGCATTGGGATGCATTGCTATATTTAGCTAGGACAGAAGTATGTATATTTATGTATATGGATATTATAATACACAAATCTTACCAGGCTCAAGGATAATAAGCTGTGCTGCTGCCTGTACATTCCCCACCTCATTTTCGACTATACACTGATAGAATCCCTCATCTGAGCGCACTAGACCCAACACTTGCAGGTCATGGTCCTCCTGAAAATTAAAAAAAGATTATGTTAGGAAAAACGATGAACCTTCTCTTCCACAAACTTATTTCAAGGTTTGCCTTGTATGTTAAACATCCCCTTAAGCAACAAACTACAAGATTATGCTCTTACCACTATCTTGAAGTAGTCACTTGGAATCACCATATCTCCATTCTTGACCCATTTAACCGTGGGAGTAGGTTTCCCGGTCACCTCACACTTAAACACAATGTCCATGGACTCATGTGCATGAGTATTGGATGGCTTAACATGGAAAACAGGTGGCACTGTAGTAAAATAGAAAATAAACATTGTTTGAAAACAAATGAATTGTAAGATATGATTTTGTTTAAAAAAAACAACTGGTAAAGTCACAATATATTATTGTCAAAGTAACGTGTATTGCCTTGAGACCTAGAAGCCTTTAGCTAGATTAGCTACATGTACCAATAAAATCGTAAGAAACATTTTTTATGTTTGAGCAGACAGTCCTGGTCGATATTCTTCTACCATGCATATACTACCAATTTTTCAAATTGGACAGATTTTAACATTTTTGTCCAGCAGGCTTTGGGGAATGGTTATATAGGTGACACAATCTAGATTTTTTTGTTTGTACCTCCACATCTGCTAGATTTTCATGTGTGTGTTAGTGTTGCTCTGTCTGCCTAACAAACAAGCTTTCCCATGAACGCCTGTTATTCAAAGGTGCAGGTGTAATAATATTTAATTCAAAAAAGTGAATGAAATAACTAAAAAAGCAGGTTATGGAAAGAATGTAGTAAATATAATTAGTATAAAACAAAGTAAAATAGATACTTTGTTCTGCCAAATAATTTTCATCAATTTATTTTCATGAATTATTGATTTAAACTTATTAAAAATAACGTACATGATATTATTAAACATATATTTATGAATATTTGGATACATTTTTTCACTAGTGCATAAAGTCATTTTGAATGAAACAAAAATATGCAAAATAAGATTAAAGGGATACAGTAAAAAAAAAAAACCTCACCATTTAATAGTGCTGCTCCAGCAGAATTCTGCACTGAAATCCGTTTTTAAAAGAGCTAACAGATTTTTAAATATTTCATTTTTCAAATGTGGCATGGGGCTAGACATATTGTCAGTTTCCAAGGAGTCCTCAGGTCATGTGACTTGTGCTCTAATAAACTTCAGTTGTACTTGTACTGCAAGTTAGAATATCACCCCTTCCCTTTCTTCTCAGCAGAATTGTTCAATAGAACAATGGGCAGCTAACCAGATAGCAGCTATCTGAAACCTCTGCTGAAGGATCTGCTAGTGGTATGCATGAGAATAGCACCAAAGCAGGAAAACCCCTTTTTTTCCTGCTTGGGTGCTATTCTCATAAATAGTAGAGTGAATTATTTTCAATGTAAAGAGTGTAATTTAGTAATAAAAGTAAACCATAAAACTCATGACAGAATCCCTTTACAGCATCAGAAAAGTACAAATGGGCAACTAACAAGGTTGCACTTACATGGTAAAGATATTCATCATGGGAGACTTGGTATAAAGCATAATGGTTAAACAGCCAGCCGAAGTATTATAAACCTTAAATAGCAGTTATTACAGAAAAGATGAAAAACTATTTAGGCCAAAAGAAAAGAAGCTTTGGATGATTAATCACTGGCCAAGACACCAAGGATTATCCTAATGCAAATGTATCAGACAATAATGGAACATGAAATATAACAGGCAATTCAAGTTATTTGGGAAGTTTAAATGTAGCTTTTGGTAAATCACAATCACAGCTCAATGCTATTTGTTTTTATTAGAAGGAATATAAGTGCATATTAGGCACAGCAATTTCAACATGGCTGGTGACAATGCAATACCTCTTCCTGATTAGACATGTCAGGTTTCCAACTCCCCCTATGGGAATTTCATGCTTTCACATTATGTAGTGTTCCGACTGCAGATGTCGCAATTGGTTTGTGTAAGATGCAATTTACACTGAATTCTGTTCATACTGCAAAAGGCACCCCCATAATACCCTATAGGGTTGCATGCAAGTACATTGATCTATCGACTACTTAGCAATTAGAAGCATGCTATTTGACAATATATACTGCCTGGGATAGGTTTTCAGATGAAAAGCTCAAATCACATCGAACATCAATGGTATATTCATTGTATGGCAATCACAACAAGGTGCAATCTGAGGGTGTTGCCTAACTGCTACAGCTTCCCACACAAGGCCTTAACTTAAATATAAATATTAAACAAATCATACCAAAAAAAACCCAAACAAAAAGGACCTCTTCAAAACACCTGCTACCTGATGATAGTCTGTTCCACTGCCCTGAAAAGGACCAACAGGTTTCCTTCAACAGCCATTATTAAAAAGAAAAAAAACCCATAACTGTGTATTTTCTTTATTATTTTTTTTTTTTTTAGAAAAAATCGTCCGCTAAGGGAGACTTGGAACCTGCCACTGTTTCAGTGATTTTTTTTCCTTCTTGTAGCAGCAATCAAAACCACGCATGTACATTAGCCTTAGGGGATGAATGTTAAATTTGTAATGGAAATTGTATAATCACTTTAAATTGCTGAAACAGAGTCATGGTCTGATACAGAAAATCAGTAAGTTCAGTTAACAAGGCAGAAAATAATATACTATTGACGGGACTCATGAAAAAGCCCCAGAGGAAGAAGAAATGAAGTCATTGGTTGAAATACAAATCCTTGGCACAGAAACAGACAATTATTCCAAAGGTCAAGGATCAAAGTATGGCTGAGGCTTTATAGCACATAACACAACTGAATGGAATGGATTAAGCTGGCCTTATCTGAATGCACACAGGGTGCCCCTGTATTATCAGAGTACTTGATCTGGCCCATTTGTAGTAGCTGTGCGCATTGATGATAAAAACGCTGGTGCTGCAATGCTGGGACCAAATATTTTTAAACACACCTAGTGCCAGCGGAAAGATCTACCTTCCTGCAAAAAATGGATAACCCTGTAATCTCATCGACAGGTAACACTATCTCCACAGCACAACAGTGGGACACATCCTGGTGACGTTCTATAATAATGTCGCTCAGTGTGAAGTGGAAGGGAGTGAATTAAATGATTTTTAACTGATCATATCAGTTAGGAAGGATGTTACATGGGACATTAAAATATAATGCATTCCATAATTTTTCCAGCACCATAATGCTGCAAAATGTACACCAGCTAAGAGAGTGCGTATGTCCAATTTGCACACATTTTCGAAGAATTAAAGACCTCAGAAGGAGTAGTCCGACTAAATCAAAATGGAGAGAAAGACAACCCAGAAAAGATGTCAAAGGAACCTTTAAAGTACAAGTGTTTACACATAGTGATAGAACTCGTTAGAATATGACTAGTGCTCCACACAGTATAAAGACTATCATTACTTATTATAGTACAATTCTTTTACTCACTAGGTAAACAATTCATTAACCAAATAACTTAAAAAACAAGTGCACTGTGCAACAACAAATATTGCAATTTGACTTAATAAAAAGAAACATTGAAAGAAGGGTGGAGAAATCCCCAAAAGCGACTTTACAGTCTCAATTAATTTATAACTAGTCCCTGGGGATACCACCAAGTGGGAGAAGACAGGAAGCCCAGGACTGTGGTCTCTGTATAACCTTCCCCCTAATACTATATTGGAGAGACTAATTAACCTATAAACCTTAGAAACAAAAAAAAATAGATAAAATTCTTGGATTATAAAGAGAAGTCAATATATGGCCAGTTAAAATAGGCACAGACGCTTACCAATATCTTAGCCTTACCTCAGCATCTGGCAACACACAAATTCAATAACCCAAGATTTTTCTCTGTTTATTACTTTTTTCAGTCTGTAAGGTACCCAGGATTTGTGGTTATTATTTCTCAATACTTATTACGTGTTAACCTCCTGTAATAGCTGAACAATGAGACTGCTTTTAGTGCTTTAACCTATGTTGTTATCAAGTATAACACTGAAATTGCCAAACATCTCACTTTATTATGTCTGTATGACAAAAAATGTCATATTAATAACTAAGGAAGAAAATATTTCTCCACCACAACAGTCAGGGCCAAATTTGCATAGTGTGCGCCCCTAGGCCCACTGCCATTTGTCGCCCCTGCCCCCCTTTATTCGTGCAAATTTTCATCATCTGGACCTGAGCAATGACATTTTTAAATGTACCTGAATTTTCAAAGTTAACATTTAACATGTACAGGATAGAAAACTAGTAGGTTTTCACTAACAGGAACTCACCTCTGCAATGTTACAGGCAGTTTTACAGTATATGAGTTTTATTTTATATATAAAAGAATATACATAAACTAAACATCTTCTTTAGTTTGGGCAATTAAGCAGCTTTGCTTGCATATCATACCTTGTATGCTAAGCTCAGCATGAGCCTGAATTGTCTGGTTCCCATTGTCAGCTATGCATGTGTAAATTCCAGCATCTTCTTCCGTTACAGAGCTGATCTGCAGGTTGCCCCCTGCCACGAGCATAAACTTCTCTGAGCTTCAGAAAAATATATAAAGTTAGTAATACACAAAGCAGTACAGAGAGCCGTGCAATGGCAGTAATTATTTTAAAGAGAAACACAAGCTTGAGATAAAAAAAAGACTGATCATCAGTAAATGTAAATGTAAAAGTACCAGTAAAAGTGGCCATAGAAGTAGAAATCCGCTTGTTTGGCGATGTTGCCAAACAAGCGGATATCTCCCCGATATGCCCTGGGGCCCAATGATCGGATCAGAATGCATTAGATACGGGCGGTCGGATCGCAGGACCACATAAACGCACAGATGTGGCTGCGATCCGACGGGATTTTTTAACCTGCCTTGATCGAGATCTGACCAACATTCACCAGATATCGATCGGGAAGCACAGGCTAATAAATTGCCGACTCCTGTCTGTCAGCAGCTTTTATTGAGCAGGTTTCTTAGTCAGCAACTGTAACCTCCCAATTCTTAGAGCCTGATGCATGTACAACGGTTTCCACCATGTATCCGTTCACTCATAATTTTCAAATTTTGACAGCAGCAGCTTTTATTGGCCCGTGTATGGGGGGCCTTAATGTTCTGAAAGGTTGGTTGCAATGATTATCATCACTGTTAGACAATAAAGGTATTAACAGTTTATCACTCCTGCTATTATTTATCTCAAAAAGCATTTTAGTCTCTGCAGTTCAACATCACAACAGATTTTTCTTACTTAAAGGAATTGTTCAGTATAAAAATAAAAACTGGGTGAATAGATAGGCTGTGCAACATAAAATATATTTATAATATAGTTAGGCAAAAATGTAATCTATAAAGGCTGGAGTGACTGGATGTGTAACATAACAGCTATAACACTACTTCCTGCTTTTCAGCTCTCTTGGCTTCCACTAACTGGTTACCCTGGTTACCAAGCAGTAACCAATCAGTGACTTGAGGGGGGGGCACATTGGTCATTCCTGTTGCTTTTGAATCTGAGCTGAATGCTGAGGATCAATTGCAAACTCACTGAACAGAAATGTACCATGTGGCCCCCCTTCAAGTCGCTGACTAGCCCAGAGTTAGAGAGCTGAAAACCAGGAAGTAGTGTGCTGGCTATTATCTTACAAATCCAGTCACTCTAGACTTTATACATTACATTTTTGCCTAACTAACTATATTAGAAATGTGTTTTATTTTGCACAGCTTATCTATTTACCCAGTTTTTATTTTCACACTGAACTGTTCCTTTAAGGTGTTTTACATAGACAATAACCTGTAAATACAACAGCTAAGTATGTATTTGTGTTGGTTTAAAAATACAAGTTAAGTGGTAGTCAATGTGTCTGAAACTGCAGATTCTAGAATGGGGCCAATATTCAGATGAAGCACAAATATCAAAAAATTAAGCAAATAATCAGTTGAAATACACTGATCATTATCAAAAGGAACTGGTGTATGCATGTGTGAATACAATGCTATCAACAAGACTTACTTTTCATTAAGTATTTCTTTCTGGTTATGGCTCCAGCGCACACTGGGTATGGGATACCCAGATACCACACAAGTCAAAAGTGCAGTCTGCCCAGAGACTCTGGTAAATGGTAAAGGCTGGCGCAGAAACACCATGGGACGTTCCTCTCCTGTGTCTGAAGAAAACAAGTCATCAACAATCACAGACATATTGATTTTTAAAAGGCAACCCCACCAACATTGTTTGTAGAGGAGAATAGATAACTGCTGTGTTGGCCAACATACAGCACAGTAAAGGAAATGTTCTTGTGTATATGTATTTATGTATTTTAGTCTATTCATATAAGTGAACGATGCTTTACTGCCCCCTCTTCCAATTAATCCTCATCCATGTACTTAAGAAACCCAGTGGCTTGTGATGCCTATCTTCCAGAGAAGCATAGCATGCTTGCATAATGCAAATGTACAAAAGTTACAGTGATGGCACCCTATAATTACCTACCTTGAAGTACTTTGATCTCTGCCTCCTCACTGTATTTTATGGATGAGCCTCCACCTACTGCACAGCGGTATAGTCCAGCATCACTTTCATTGGTGTTGCTAATGACCAAGCTGCCATTTAATAGAACAGCTACTCTGCTGTCCAATTCCCGTGGAGCCTTGTTTTGTTCCCACTGCACAAAAGGCACCAGTTCAGGACTGACATCACAGTTCAATACAATGCTATCCCCAAGATATACAGAAGAGGACTCCGGTTGGCTTGTAAATCGAGGGAGGCCTGTGAGAACAGAGGAAAAAACAAGAGTTTTATACTGGTTATAACGACATCTGCATGAATCTTCAGTGATCAAAGTAAGCAATAGTAACAACATTATCAATAGAGTGCTACGCAATATGTTGGCGCTATATAAATACATGTTAATAATGTTTCAAATAAAAATTAGAGGTAAGTCAAATTTCAACTCAAATATATGATCTCAAAACCATAAATATGGTGCACTTCTATATTATATGGTATAACAAATTTGCATTAAGTAACTCTTAAAGGACATGTATGTATGTATGTATATTTTTTAGGGATGCACCGAATCCACTATTTTGGATTCGGAATCGTGAAAGATTCGGCCACATACCGAACAGAATCCGAACCGGTGGGAAGGGGAAAACATTTTTTACTTCCTTGTTTTGTGACAAAAAGTCACGCAATTTCCCTCCCCACCCCTAATTTGCATATGCAAATTAGGATTCGGTTCGGCTGGGCAGAAGGATTCGGCCGAATCCAAAACCTGCTGAAAAAGGCCGAATCTAGGCCGAATCTCGAACCGAATCCTGGATTCGGTGCATCCCTAATATTTTTATTTGTATAGCGCTCCTTGAGGGCTAAGCACTGTACAGCAAAACAATAAATAAGAAGTAACAAACATGGGGTAATTGAAATAAAAAGTAACAATAAGTGCATTATTAAAAAATACAATTCACGTAAATATAAATATATTATTATTATTATTATTAACATGTATTTATATAGCGCCAACATATTGCATAGCACTGTAATATAATTACAATATAGATTAAGTGCTCAGTGTTAAGCAGACAAAAGGCTGGAGTACCCTACCCTGTAGTGCTTACAGTCTAAATGGGAGGGTAACATACAGACACAATTCGGAGGGGTATTAAAGTGCTGCATGTATGTAACTTGCCTTTTCTGCAACAACAATAAAAAAAAACATTCATATTTCTGTTCAATTTTTCCTCTATTTATAACATAAGCATCAAGCACCATTTTTATTAGGTAGGCCAGTGGCACATAAAAACCAAAAGGCCAAAAAAAAAAAAACCATAGCTAAAAAATAGAAATTGACTATTTTAATACTCAGCATCCGAAAATGGGAATTAAATACCAAATGTATACATAAAAAATGATTTTGCCTTTTCAGGCAAGTGCGAAAACAAGAATGGACTTTCTTAAAGAGGTTTGGCACCTTTTTAAGTCAAGGATAAAATTAGAAAATCTACGGAGTTTAAAGGTTTTCTAGTGATACAGCAGCTAAAACATTTTCATGATTTCTTTTTATCCATAATAACCTTTAAACAATGCATCTTAAAAGAAGTGATATACCACTCCTTTTCACCCAAACGATTTTCAAGGGGAATTTTTTTTTTTCCTTAGAGAAGGAAACACAAAGCCTTTAAAGGTAATGACACAAAAGGAGATTTGCTAGGGGGTTCTGCACAGTGATTTATAGCTCGGAGAGGAGACAATACATTATGAACCTCCAACCTACCCCAAAGCTCCCCTCCCCGCGATCACACCTTATGCTGTGCAATGACAAGTCTTTACTGCTCCACAATGCAGGGCCATGATTGCCAATTTCACAAAGAGGGAAAGGCACCATCATGGAGTTTCACAGTCACTTTGAACTGCAATTGGGTGAGGGAGAGAGATTTATAGCATTTTGCCCCTCCCAACCAAACTATTTCTGTTAAGACAAAAGATTGATAAACGAAAACTGTTTGTCCAGGTTGCTAATTCACTGTTATTCTATGTTATAGAGCAAGAATTTCCTTCCAGATTAGTCCTAATACACTAAATTTGTCCATTGGCAGAATGAGCAGATCACAGCTACCTTTGAAATCCATGTTGATAGCCCTATTGTACAATATCCCAAAAGGCTGATCAGTCATTAATACCAAATCTGGACATGTATGGCTGGAGAATACAAAGAAAGCACCAGCAAATTTACAATACAGCACTGGCTACATCAAGTGCTGTAAATGAAAGCATATTTAAGAAATTACGGATAAATAATAAAGGCCATACTTAAATAAAAGATGATGTTGAGGCCTAGTATTGTTACTTGTTTTGCCCTTACCTTCTCTATCATAGTTAATGCATTTCAATGTTCTACTAAATTCCACAAAATGCATGATTATGGTGTACAGCTTTATATGTAATGCTTGAATTTAACAACCAAGTAACAGCTAAATTTACAGAAGCTAATAAAAAAAGTTGCTTAAAGCTAATTCTGCCCACAGACAAACTTTTCTTTAGCATTATGATGAAGTTAACCCTTAACTCACTAAACTAAAGACAATACTTTTGATATGACATGCTATGTGATAAATGCGATTGTAACAGCCAGAGATCTCTCCTAGCTACAGAATGATTCTGTATTCTGTGCTGGATTAATAAAACTTCCTTCTCTGAAAGTAAATCTTTGACAAAGGTGTGGCTGCAATTATTGGGGAAACCTATCATCGACCACCGACTCAACAATGGGGTAAAACAATTTGGAAAAAAATTATAATTCCATCTCTTTTCAATATTTCTTGAAGGTTTACAGTGAAATAGTAGGTCAACTGTAGTGTTGTTTCATTTAAATATTAATAAATTCACATCTGTTTTAGGGTCAGGGCACACAGGCAGATTCGGGGAGATTAGTCATTTCAAATGTAAATAGTCGGCGGGATGGCACTCGGCGTGATTCGTTTTCCGAAGTTGCCTGAAGTTACAAGATGAGGCAGCTTCGGACAACTTTGGAAAACGAATCGTGCAGAGTGCCATCCCGCCAGCGATTTACATTTTAGCCAGCGAAAAGGCAGGGGAGGCAGTTCGGGGAGATTAGCCGCCCCGAAGAAGATTAGATTTGTCGCTGGGCGACTAATCTCCCTGAATCTGCCTGTGTGCCCTGACCATTACAAGCATTTGACTTTGAACAAACAGGAGTGCAGTATACAAAGACAAATAGCCATGACAAGGTGCATGTGAACAAAATAAAAATAAACAGGCATGCATATGAAAAGTACCTTGACTACTATGCAGGAGAAATAAGGTACAGAACATAACTGAAAAGCAAACTTATATTAAGTAAGTCCTTGGAACCAAAATCTACAGTGCACAAGTTGCAGGTATATTACAGTGAAAAATTAAACATAGCATCTTAAAAAATGCTGGGGGAGTGTAATAACATAAAGGGAGAAGAAAAATATAGATGTAGTACATTAAGATTTTTTTTTTTTTTAAAAAACAGTTATTTCAGAGAACCCTTCTAAAGTGGGAATGTGTCACTTATGTTGTAACCCTTTGCAGATGTAGTACAGTCAGATGGAGATTTAAAAGAAGAAAAAAAAAAACGATAGTTAATTCGGAGAACCCTTCTAAAGTGTGAATGTATCACTTTTGTTGTAACCCTTGGCACCAAATAGGTCCTACAATAAAATCATTGACACTAACACATTCTGTGGGAGATCGATGGTGTGTTCATTAAAAGCCCTGTAGGCAATGTCCCCCTCTCCCTCCACCCCTTTCCTTTGCAATGAATTACTCAGCAGCTATGCCACATTCTTGCATCGATCCACCACTCTGCGGAAGGAACTGAACAGGACAAGAAGAGGAGAAAAGAAGAAGAGTAAGAAGCAAAATATTTAAGTGCAGGGGATTTCAATCCACCGTCTCCTCCTGTGGAAGGAAGAGTTCATGCGTGTTGCTGCATTGGTCTAGTGTACTCGGTTAAACTTTTATGAGCACCGATAATTCCTAATAGCTTGCCATACATGCAGTGGTTCATATTGTTTGTCCGTGTAATTACACATGTAGATCTATGCCCACTGCAGCCAACCTCACCAAGAGTGAGATCTAGCTGATCCAAACATCAGCCCTGGGGAAAACATCCAGATCATGCAAAGGCATAGGCCAGTGGGAGTCCTTGGCCAGACAGATCTCTGGGAACAACTAATCAATATGTGATTGATCTGCTGAATGATAATACTGTTTAGCCAGACAGAGCAAACGGACATCCAGTTTCTCTACTATGAATGTGTGCGGCTTTCCTAAAGAATTTCTCATAAACTGACCAAACCAGAACAGGGGTTCTGATACATTGTTTTATGTCTCCAGCTAAAATTAACCTGCTGCCTTCTATTAGGTCAGCTGCAGGCCTGCAGCACTAATCCAGCCTCACATATCTGTGTCCTATAGAAAACTGCTTTAGGCAGTTAGTTGTGCCAGACAATATGGCACTCAGGACCCAGTGCAGAATGTCCGCCATTGAACCTTAAGCAAGCTAGCACGGTTACTCAAAAAGCATCATTGTGTACTTTTGTGTGAGGGTTTAAAGGAATTGTTCAGTGTAAAAAATAAAAACTGGGTAAATAGATAGGCTGTGCAAAATAAAAAATGTTTCTAATATAGTTAGTAAGCCAAAAATGTAATTTATAAACGCTGGAGTGATTTGATGTATAACAAGTCAGTCAGGACACTACTTCCTGCTTTTCAGCTCTCTTGGTTTACACTGACTGGTTACCCTGGCTACCAGGCAGTAACCAATCAGAGACTTGAAGGGGGGCCACATGGGTCATATCTGTTGCTTTTGAATCTGAACTGAATGCTGAGGATCAATTACAAACTCACTGAACAGAGATCTACCATGTGGCCCCCCCTTCAAGTCGCTGACTAGCTCAGAGTTATAGAGCTGAAAAGCAGGAAGTTGGATTCTGGTTGTTTTATTAGACATCTGTTCACTCCAGCCTTTATTCATTACATTTTTGGCTAACTAACTTTATTAGAAACATTTTTTATTTTGCACAGCCTATCTATTTACACAGTTTTTATTTTCACACTGAACTGTTCCTTTAAAATGCAAAAAATTAAATGTTTGCTGCAGGCTAATGTATTCATGATTCAGAAGTCCATAAGCCGGACCTGGCCGATGCATTTATAGTAAATCGAAACAAAAAAAATTAACTAAACTAGCTAAATAGCTTTACTGAAAACTGCAGAATACATTGTTACCCAGCAAATTCTTATACAAAGTAGAAATAGAGGCTAAAGGTAAAAACAGTAGACACAGTTGCCTGCAAATATTAAGGCTAATGCCACAAGGGGTGGATATCGGCTTCCGTATATACAAACATTTGTATACAAATTAGGGAATTCCTTTTAGCCTTACTGAATTTCCTGGCCACAAGTATCCAAAAGCATTATAAATGAAGGCCACTGATGTCATGGTTGGCAAGATGCTATTTTTAGAGATACATTTGACCTTTTCTGTTGTGTAGTTTAAAAGAATGCAAAAATAAAAAGTCAATAATTTTTGTCTTCCACTGAATACCAAATCCTGCACAAAACATTTGGCTGAAAGCTAAACCAAAACTAAACCCGAATATGCATATTTAAATCTAAAAGAAATATTTGCTGTGTTCAGCTTTAAAGTTACTCTAATTATTGTTCCTCTAAACCGAACACAAATCCTGCAAAAATCCTGGAAACGGTGAATCCCTTGTAGTTTAGGACAGTGTGCTTTATGGATACAAAGCAAAACCTTAACGTGTTGATTTGGTTCCATGGACAATTTGTGAAGGAAGTTCAGCAACTTTTTTTCATCTTGATAATCTTGACTTGGCTTGAAATAGTTCTAATAGTAGAAACACTTCTACTGTGTTTTTAGCAGCTATTATTGCCAGCTAAGAGAACCGTCTTCATTTTACTGACCCATAGCAGTTGCGTAAAAAAGACCACAGTTGCTAAAAACATTAAACTAAGACACGAGGAGGGCTCCAAGTATGCATATAAAGCTTAAAATGTTAATCAGTCTTTCAGGACTTTGCACCAACTTAGTTAGTAACTAAACAAATGTTTGCAGAAGTCACATTTGCTGAAGAGTCTATGTTCCTGTTTGGTCACTTTATCCAATGAAATAGTAGTTTTACCCAGATGCCAGTCCTGCGAATTACTGTTTAATTTGTCCCCTATTGGTATGTTTTCCAATATATAAGAAAACACAACTTAAAACATCGATTATATAGAACTCATGGAAGCTGATTTACTTTCATGGTCGTGTATTTTCCCCCTTCGTCGCCAACTTGTTTAGTAAAAAACTCAAATTCTATAGTCGTGTTCTTGTTTTGCCATGAGAGAAAAGTCGCACACCAGTGAAAATCACATGTTACATCCATTTTCGATGACCGTTTTAGTAAACAGTTTCTGACTCTATAGAAACTCAAAAGCTTTTACTTGCTGAGTTTTTTTCTGTAATAAATTTAAACTATAAATCTGATGCATGAATCGTGGTGTAAGAATATTTCTGTAAAGAAGGGGGGGGGGAGAACCTAAAAGAAAAACAAAAAGCTGTCTAATGCTTGCCATTTGTTAATTTTTTAATTTGAGGGGCTGTCAAACAAGTGTATTTGGTGGTTCAGACTCCTTCAAATTTGAATGAATAAAAACAACATTGGTGACTGACCCAAGGCATATGACACCTAGATGGAAATATGCTAAGCACCAGTTGGATGCCAAATTAACCATAGGCCAATCCGTTTCATATCACAAGAACTGGACCATGTGCAGCCCCAGCTTTCACAGAGTATGAAAAGTATTTGAAAAATGTTATTGCTGAAAAATGGTGCTTAAAAGTGCTGTCTGCAAGTCAGTCTCTGAGTTTTTTATGATCTGTCAAATCCATTAAAAGTCAGAAAATATTAATTGTGTATGAAAATGTTGTTCATACACACAGAAATCAAAACAATGACTCTTTAGTTAGTGATTAATGGAAAACATACAATATGACAAGGGATGCCTCTGTTTTGCACAAACACTGTTTATTATTTGTGGCTGCAGATCTAAGGCAGTATTGCCTGTCATCATACATTAGAAAAAGTGCTTTCACTTTACTATTTATTAGTCACTTTTCCTGCATACTCTAAGAAGAATATCCACATAGATGTAAAATTGTGTGAAGCTCTGTAGGGCTTTTCTTGAAAGCAAAGGTCATGTACAGTATCAGAACGTAGGAAGATGAATGATGCTTTTTATTGGACCAAAATGTAGTTGTAATTACAGACTTTCAAGCCTTACAGAGTGCTCTTCGTACAAACAAACTGTACCCTAAGGATGAAAAGCTTGTGACGGAAACCATATTTGCTGCCATTAAAAAGGTGTTGTTTGCATTCCTTGTCTACACATTTACTTTGCAAATTCTAGAAGTAATTTTTTTAGTAAAACCTTCTATGGAGTTTTACCTGTAATGCTTGATGTCCCGTTGCAGTTTGTTACATGTCTGGTGCTAAGCTGCAAATGTAGAACCTGCTTCCTATAAGTGAAGCTGAGTGCTATTTTCTGAATGCAACATTTAAATTCATATCAACATGAACATAAATTAATAAAAATGAAATCAATTACTGGTAGATCCAATAGCTATATGGATTAAGAAGGTCATAGATAATCATAGAACCTCAGACCTCCTCCAGCGCCCAAAAAATATAATGATGCCTTATATTACAGTCTTATTTTAATATCCCTACCAATATTGCTCCTGTAAGTGAAGGAGCTAAAATTTATATCCATTAAATATTCCTGCTATTTATGTTCATTCCTGCAAAAAAAAAAAAAAAAACCCAGAGTGGAGAATATGTTAATTGTGAGAGATGTCATTCAAATTGGTCTAATAAAAACCTGAAACATCTGGACCTTTTTTGATCCTTTTTCGACACATAGAAGCTAGTGAATCTGATCCATAAGTTCACCATAGAAATGTCTTTATAACATGAAAACTAAAATGGGGAAATATTTTTGGGCAATGTTTTTAAAACAAATGTATAAAAAAGACTTTTTATACAATTATATAATTTACTATAACCCAAGAGTGATATGACATAATCAGCACAAAGGCATGTCCCTTAGTACTCATTTAAGAAGCACTTACATCCTGGGGTAATCTGTGTTTGCTCCTCTGGTCCGAGAAGCAGAGTGCAACATCAGGAGGTGCATCTAGCCCTGTCCAGTGGGCAGATTTAATTAGCTTATACACCATGATGGAACTACACATGGTGCAGATTTTATGACCATAGGCACTAACTTGTATAAGGGCAGCTACCAATAGTAACCGACCACCAGATCTTTTTGAAGTCGGTTACAAGTGTAAAATTAAAGCAGACCAGACTGGTTTCTGCTAGCAACTACACTTGTACAGTTTAGCATCTTGGTTCATAATTCAGTCCTAGTATTTCATCAGGATGGAAAGGCTTAACTCTGCCATAATGGCAAACAAGACTCAACTTTATACTTTTTGTCAAATGAAAATCATTATTCATGGTCGGCCATTGAATATGCTGGTTGTTTATGAGGTAACTGAAAAAGAAACCAAACAAACAAAACAGATCAACATACACAGAGCGCTTTTGCCCTTTCTCCCATGGCCACAAACATAATTCTCACCTGCAACAGAGAGTCGGGCAGTGCGGGTGACTATGCTTCCCAGGCTTTCTACAGTGGCCACACACTGGTAGACGCCTTCATCTGGCTTGTTGTGCTTTGAGTGCACGACGTTTGTTATAAGCAATGACCCATCTGGTAAGAGTTTGCGACGATCATCGGACACAAGATTCAAAAACGTCCCATCCTTTTTCCATTCAATCTTCGGCGTTGGATCTGCATAAGCAGAGCAGTTTAGTACTGCAGCAAAACCACGCAGAGTCACTGTGTCCACTGGCTCAGTCAGGAAATAAAAGGGTGTAAAGGTCCTGAATCCGGAGCCTATTAAAAACAAAAAAACAAAAACAACGATTTTAGTATTTTTTATAACTCAACTGCAGAATTTTGCCTTTGTGAATATATTACAATAACTTGCACAGTATTGGTTCTAGTATGACGCATGTGGAGTACCTACTAAGATTCGGTGACTTTTTAGAGAACAAAAAGGATATATAGAATTCCTTGTACTATACAGTGCACTCACTAAAGAATAGAAACTTTTGCAATAAATAAACAATAGGGATAAAAATGGGCTCAAGACAACTATTGCAACGTAGAAAGCCTTGAACTACAGTCTCCACTTTGGCAATTCCAGTACCATACACAACCTTTTTCCTAGACAATATGCACAATGGGTTGGTTAAAACCACTGCTGGCATTTTTAACATCTGCTAGGCAGCAGGAAAAAAGGATCTAGATAGCACTTTGCAAGAGATGCAAAAGAAGTCGAGGGAGGCTGGCAAGAAAGCACTGTGCCAGCTTACCTCTTCCCGTGGTGAAACACAGCTCACTCAGCGGTTCTTCCGTAACATGTCTCCATAAGGGCAGACAGAGCGTGTCCTATTCTGCCCCTCCTCTTCCTCAACACTTTCTTTAAACAGCTTGACAGCAGTTTGATGAATCCTGGAGAAGAGCCGTCACACTGCTACATGTCACATAATCAATTCTCCTTAAATAGGACAAGCAGCATCAAAGTCGCAAGATTTTAAAGTAGCATTAAAGGAAGCAACCATCTGGTAGGAAATGTAGCCAATTGATTTGTCCGTCGTACTATACTATTGCACCTGGCAAACACTCTATTTACGACTACACTACCTATTATAAATATGAATCTTTCACATTCACCTCCGCAGACATTCTGGTAATGTTGAAATAAAGTATAGGAAACCAGCTTTCCATTGAGAGAGGTTTACAGTTAAAATGAAGAACTGATGTCTTCAATAGCATATAAGGAATATTTTAGGGCAGTTTCTCAGGAATAGAAGCAGACTACAATCCACCAACTCCACCTGCACTAGAAGAATATGAATATATAACATTCTATGGCATGCATCTGTATAGGAGTGGGAATTTAGCCTTGGAACAAAGGCTGGGTCAATCCCTTAGGTACCACACACAGAGCATATTTACACATACAAATGCATAGTATGTTATTTTAATGATTTAGTATACTTTATTTGTATAGGGCTGATTTATTCCACAGTGCTTTTCGGAGCTTATATATCATTCACATCTGTTCCTGCTCTAGTGGAACTTTCATTAAAGGAACAGTTCAATGTAAAAATAAGTGCTCTGTGCTCATGCCAAGTATACCTAAATACCTTGTCACCGCTTGCTGTTTACCATATGCAAACAATCAATACAGATGCAAAGTATAGCTATGCTGCAGAATGTCTTCATTGATTATCTATTTGTCAACAATGTCATTTTATCAATACATATGTAAATATTATAATAAAGTGGTGCAAACATCAACAGACAAAATACTAGAAAAATTCAAACTTACTAATAAATGAGCACCACAAAACAGCTGGATCACAGAACACCTGTCTGTCAAAAGTCCTGTCTTATATGTCAAACATTACGGATACATGAATAAGCAGTAGAAATAAAGACAAAATGGAGTTAACTAAAAAGATCTAAAACTTGTGGCACGACAGTAACTGTGAAACACAGCCCTCCTGCTGAAGGAACATAAGTATAAAAACTTTGATACACAGATCATCTCATTAGGAGGATATTACAACATTTTGTTGGCTTTTCGAGAATGCACATCTCCTGGCTCTTGCATAATCAAATATTGGAAGCATTTCCATAAAGCTAATGCCGTGCACCCGGGGATTTCTAATTTGTCACACAAAAAGAGCCCATCAGCAAGAGAGTGGTCCATTCAGGCTGTATCCCTGCTTCCCGTAGTGGTGTTGCACTTATGAGCAGGCTGTATAATGTCATAACCATCAGAGCCCTCAAGTGACTTTAAGGGGTTATTTATTAAAGGTCAAGTTTGTGAGGTTTTTTTCTACCTCAAATAAACTCACAATTTAAACAAACTCGAATGTTTGCTTATTTATGAAAAAATCAGAATTGGAAATACCTTAAATTTAAAGTTATAGGCTAAACAACCTAGAGTACCTCAAATTATCAAGTTTTAAAGTACAGACCAGTGTAAAACACCAGAAAATCATGGAGGCAAAAAAACATCTTCAAACGGGTAAAGGGACCTCTGACTTTTACATTAATTTGACAGATTTTAGCTGGAGTATTTTTGGATTCATAATAAATCTCGTAAAATTTTAATTTTCCCCCCCATACAATTAGAGTTTTTTAGTGAAATACAACTTGACCTTTAATAAATAACTCCAAAATGTCTGTGTAAAGAAAACATGTTTTCTTATTTATGCAGCCACATTTCTGTATAAAATCTGTTAAATATAGGGATGCACCGAATCAGGATTCGATTCGGCCTTTTTCACCAGGATTCGGGTGAATCCTTCTGCCCGGCCGAACCAAATCCAAATTTACATATGCAAATTAGGGGCGGGGAGGGCAATCACGTGACTTTTTGTCACAAAACAAGGAATTGGAAAATTTTTACAGGCAGACAGTAGTCTGAAAACAGTATTGTCTAGTCCCCCTACTATAGAATCTTCTGGGGAAGACGGATCCGATAGAGTGTTATCAAAAATCCCAGACTGGTTGGCTTACCAATCGAAAAACGGGGTGCTTCAGATGTCCCTCTTGCACTTCATATAGATATATGAGCCCTAGTCAGAGTTTTACTCACCCGCACACGGGCAAAAGATTTGCTATTCGATCACATATTACATGTACCACTACACATGTTATTTATTTAAAGGAAAACTATACCCCCAAAATGAATACTTAAGCAACAGATAGTTTATATCAAATTGAATGACATATTAAAGAATCTTACCAAACTGGAATATATATTTACATAAATATTGCCCTTTTACATCTCTTGCCTTGAACCACCATTTCGTGACTCTATCTGTGCTGCCTCAGAGATCACCTGACCAGAAATACTACAACTCTAACTGTAACAGGAAGAAGTGAGGAAGCAAAAGGCAGAACTCTGTCTGTTAATTGGCTCATGTGACCTTACATGTGGTTTGTATATGTGCACAGTGAATCTTACGATCTCAGGGGGCGGCCCTTATTTTTTAAAATGGCAATTTTCTATTTATGATTACCCAATGGGACATACTACTAAAAAAGTATATTATTATGATAATGGTTCATTTACACGAAGCAGGGTTTTACACGCAAGCTGTTTTACTCAGTATCTTTTAATAGAGACCTACATTGTTTGGGGGGTATAGTTTTCCTTTAATAACTTGCCCATGTGGTCTTTCTTATGTTGGCAAAACCGATCTTACATTGCGCCTTAGGATGGATGCCCACCGTTCGGCTATAAGTACAGCATTCAGGGACAATTATACCACGAAGCTTGTTGCCAAACATTTCTTAGAGATGGGTCACCATCTACCAACATTTAAATACACTGGTATAGACCATATACTTCCCCTTAGGAGAGGGGGTGATAGGTCCAAAATGCTTCTCAAGAGAGAATGCTTTTGGATTAAGAAACTTAATACACTGGCACCTCATGGCCTCAATGAACAGTTGTCCCTGTCGTGCTTTTTGAAACAGAGATAAGGATTTGATTAAATGTGTCATGTTTGTTTCAGTGTATCTCTAAGAAACGAGGTTGTTATATAATGTTTAAGTTTATGCTGTTTATTACAAACTGCAATAATGTATCAGATTTAACAAACATGTTTAGGAGTTATATTTAAATGATTATTGATACTGTGACAATCTTCTGGTTGTACTTGTTAGTGATTTTTCAGTGACTTCATTTCCTGTTTAGGCTCATAGAAGAGTATAAAGTTTTTGTTTTAATCACATGCTGTATCTTGATAACGGTCCAAGGCCCGGACCGAAACGTTGATGCGTGTACAATGCTCTTTTAAAATTTAATAAATAAATTAAAAAAATTAAAATTCCAGTGTGCGCTGCTAACTACCCGTGGACTGTTAGATATTCGATATTGCTGCAGCACCTGGTGCATTACGATTTTTGGTGTGCGAAGGGCCCGTTTTTGGTTATATACATACATATATATATATATCTATATCTATATATATATATATATAGTGCATAAATAAACAGGGATGGATTCAAATATAAACCTTGTTCAATATAAAAAATGCAACTACTACAGTCTGTGTGTCATACAATATTATAATGAAGCACGGCCGCACTGTCCTAGATACACTCAAATTTCAAGTCCTTGCTGTCTAAGCAATGACCTTGGATAGTAAGAAAAGCAACTTACTTACTACAAAGGTAGTACAATTCCGCGCACAGGAAAACTCCCTACTCTTTCAGGGTACCACTAAGAATTGAAATGAGGGCTAACTTATGTGATATGCATTAAATCAGGCCTGCAGTCATTAAAAATACTCTTGCATTAGTTGTATCCCATTTTTCACGCTGCAAGTTCTTTCACACTGTATAAATAAATGCTGCAACGGAACAGATGGCATGCCAGTTTGGTTGTACAAAGTGGTAACCCATTTGTGTTATGCAATGGTTCTTTGCCTTTTCTGTATCTAACGGATAAAAATAGGACTTCTCCCACAATTGCAGGCGTATGACATAGGATCATTATGACATATGATCATTACAAAGCAGCCTAAAGGAGGAAAGGAGGAAATAAGCTAGGAAAGGGAGTCAAATTTCGCAAGTAAGGGTCCACTGCTAAGCTCCCCTTCTCACCTATATACTCAGACACAATGTTAAAAATCGCTCTGGGACCTTTATCAATAAAGGTCCCAGACGTGGACCGAAACGTCGATTAAATAAAGAAAGTAAATTTTAAAAGAAAAATCCTGGTGTGCATCAGCATTCTATCACTATACAAGCCGTTCTGTCTTGCACCCAGGTGAAAGTTTTTTTTGGAGTGTGTGCTCAAGCCTTTACACACATATATGTATGTATGTATGTATATATATATATATATATATAAAATTTAACAAAGAATGCCGCACTCACAGGTCTTGGCAACAAAACCAAGTGATCCTCTGTTTCGGACCTTCGTCAGGGGAAATTCTATATCTATCTATCTATATATCTATATATCTATATATCTATATATCTATATATCTATATATCTATATATATATATATATATATATATATATATACATACATACATATAGTTTGTAAATGTCAATCCACATGTGGAATTTCTAAAGAGCTTGAAGAGTGTCTTCATAAATACATATTAGTGTGTCTATTTCCAGCAACTGTTACTTATGTCACTGCAAACAAACCACCAATGGTAATATTAGACTTATATGGCTTAATCAGAAGAATGGCTGAAGCATGCAATATACTTTGCCTTGGCCAATCACAAAGTAAATACCGAGAGCCAGATGGGAACAGTGTTGCATTAGGGCAACAATAGCTGTCCATTTCTCACTAGCGTATAAGAGAGTCTGTGATTTATTTTGCTGAATTGCCTTTCTTGTCATTACCTCTCCTACTTTCAACTGTAGTTCGGTGTAATTATCCAGATGGCTTCCTGCAGAAGTAATGTAACCATTATTTTGCTCACTATTGATATTATGCAGAACAAAAGGCAAATCTGAATTAAATTAATTTGCATCAAAATGCATCTAACTATTCATTCAAAAGAGTAATTGTTATACTTTAACAAAGTAGTGACGAGATGATCTGATGTTTCTAATAACTGCTCATTGTTATCCCATCTAACCGAGCTCTTGCCAAGAAATGGGAGTTCAATAAAACATATAATACTGCTGTGTGTGTGTGTTTCTATTGCCTTAAATATAGGACTGCAGGATAATAACATTACTCCTACTACAATCACACCATAAGTATTTTTCAGAAATATTTCCAGGGAAGGCCAAAAGGGTTCCTTGGGTAGCATGTTCATTAAAACAAGTGTTACCTTGATGCTGAGGGATTTCAAAGATGTACCCACCACACAAAAAAATTGCACTGTGTGCATAACATTTTGAACTGTCTACTAGTGTGTAACTGAAATCAATGGCTTTTTTCCTCTATTCAGCACTGTGTAATTGCATCCAAATAACTCCCCCCCCCAAATATATATGAATGGCCCACAAGTAGGCTATGAAAAGAAAATTCCCAGAACCCCTACTGCAGGCTTCTGTCATCTGACCTCAGTTAACCGTGTGCTATCCCAGCCATTACCTCTCACGTACATGCTTGCTCAGCAAGCCACGTATTCTAATGAGTACAATGTAAACTTTCTCTGTCAGCTTGGCAGATTTCCAGTCATTTCAACTTGAAATAAAACTGCTAAAATATTAAATGGTGGTGTTTTTTTTTTCTAGCCTTAGATTCATGCAAAATAGCAATACAAAAATGGGGCAAGTAAATAAATATAATGGAAGGACTCAGCAGGACTGGTTTATTCCCAGTGATAAATGATGTTTCTTTCCCTTGTATAATGTGTCAGCAATCCTCCACCCCCCATTCATCAGAGAGCTACTGCATACCCATCCCCAAGCACAATAAAAGCCCCCCTGCTACCAGCTACACACCACAAATCACATGACCCCTCCTCAGCCATACATAATAGAAGGGGGAAGGCAGCTTGGAGTCCCATGCCACACGTTTCCATGGATACCAAGGGCTCAGCAAGTTGCATTTCTAAGGAGCTGCAGGCAGAGTATGAGTATGTGTGTTTGAGGAGAGGAGAGGGACAATAACTGGTTAACTGTCCATGAGAGGTGTTAGGACTGATAACTATATGGAGCAGCGAGAAACAAGTCAAGAACAATAGTCTAGAAACAAGCTACAAACACCACATCTTGTTTTAATACAGACCAGTATCAGTATATATTTCACACATGAAGAATGCACAGGGTACTCGTTTAATGTACTGGAAATTGTTTAGCCTCACACACCAAGGCACCATACATAGTGAACAAAAATGTGCTCAATTTACACTGATAAAATTCTGCAGAGGTGGTAAAATAGCGCAGAAAACAATGGCTGCGCCCAGGGATACACTGTGTGTTTTTGAAACAGTGTGGACTGTAATAACTGAACAGCATCCATACATACATGTTTACGGTAGAGTCCTGCATCAGATTGGGTACCCGTGGAATACCTGCAAAGTGGTTGGGTTTCGGGCAAAAAGTCCCTGATTCCTTGCCCATGTGGGCAGTCTGCAGGTAACCCAGCTGGGTACCCAACAAAGGTGCAAGCTTGATCCCTCCAAACCCGCCCTTGTGGTTCTTCCAGTTTTTACATATTTTGCGAAGATTCGGCACGAGAGCCGTCACTTCCGGTTTTGTATATCCCCGGGTCGGATGGTTAGTTGGCCTATTGCGGTTCCGGTAGCAGGAACATGCAGGTCAAATTGTGCCTTCGGGTTGCAGGTTTAAAAACCTGGATCTGGGCAGGATTCTAGTTTACGGATAGGGAACAGTATTGTGTAAGTGAAGGCGATTCTTTCAAAGCAATTTACTGCACCCTAGTCCAATGTGATCAGCACACACAAATTCCGCTGTGCATGTCACACCGTGCCCAACCGAGCACTTGCTGCTGTCTACATTAGTTCCTGCCTTATGTCAATATTCAGATCGAAAGCATGCCAACATCTGACATTCTATATCCGCAGCTCATTTGCGGTGGTGCCATATTTTCCACAAAAGTAGCCAATATACAGGGATAAAGGGTTATTGAGCTGCTTTAGTACTTAACGGTTATTCATTTACCCTTTTGAAAGGAACCTGAATTTGTTAAATATGCCCTTGCTTACCGGGAAGACAACGTTTATTGACAGTAACAATAAGTAGCAGCTTGTTTTTACAGCACTTGTGGCATATGTTGCTATGTGATACTCGGCAGTAAACATTTAATACACTGCTTATGTAGGGGGTTGAATAACAAACCAGAGACGCACTCTGACCTTTATGTAAAGAATACATCTTGAAGTTCCTCTGCAGGGGGGCGGCGTCTGTCTTCTCTTCACTAATCACTATCTCCCTGGGACATTCTTGTGCCTCCTGTTAGTTGTATGGGAAACCAAAAATCTACATTTGCTGAAGGATGGATATTAGCAAGCCTATATACAATGTTACTAGGTACCAGAACAGTCCTACCAAATGAGATTTAGAATAAAAAAAATTCCAAACAGTTTTTTCCCCCGATTTCATTAGTGGAACAGTAACAAAGAGAATACTATCCGGCATCGATAACATAAAACATACTATAATCATTTCAGTTCATCCACTTCACAGTGTAACAGCAAAGCTGGAAAGAATAGTGGAAAGAGGAAGAGGGTGTTATAGTAGAGCTCATACATGTTCACACAATTAATTATGAAATACTTCCACACATCATGGAGAAAACTGATGAAGCATAAGAAGTAGGGAAGCAAATAATGGTGAGGATGTTGAATATGCAAATTCCTACTTTTTTTTTTTTACAGCCTGGAGATTCAAGGCCATTAACCCTCGCTGTTCAGAAAATCAAAATGTATTTTGCACTGTTTTCAGCAGACAAGCCATCAAAGAAAAGTTAAATTGAAGGCTCTACACAGACTATACATAACGCTCTAGTGAAGGTAACAGATATTGGCAAGTGTTCCTTCAGTATGTACTACAGGTATGAGACTTGTTATTCAGAATGCTCGGGACCTGGGGGTTTCTGGATAATGGATCTTTCCATAATTTGGTTCTCCACTATCTTAGTCTACTAGAATTTCATGTAAACTTTGAATAAACCCAATGGGCTGGTTTTGCTTCCAATAAGGATTAATTATATCTTAGTTGGGATCAAGTACAAGGCACTGTTTTATTATTACAGAGAAAAGGGCAATAATTTTTAAAAATTTGGATTATTTGGATACAATGGAGTCTATGGGAGAACGCCGTTCTGTAATACGGAGCTTTCTGGATAACGGGCTTCCAGATAACAGGTCCTATACGAATAAAGACACCAAATACTACAGAGTTACCTGAAAAATAATAACTATATTGAATACTGGTAAAATATATGCTCTTACAGTGGCAAGAGCAATTGTTTGTTCCAAAAAGCAACAGTTTTAAGTGGAATTTTGTAAAACAAGCAAAAATAAAAAAGATTTGCTTTATTGTCCAGTGAGATGGTGCTAGACCATGAAACTGTCATCGTCTCAAGTGCTGGATTGCTCTTTAGACAATGAAAGGTCAATCATTTCTTTAGGTAATTGCTTCATGAGAGAAGAGCCATTGTCATTTTACAGTTATTAAATGCCAATTACTTCTGAATGTTAGAACTGCCTGGATAGGCAGAGGCAACAAGTACAGAAGTCAGATGTTGTCCTATAACAGAAGGTATAAAATCGAAGGAACCTCACAAGAAATAGTTGGAAATATATGCTATTTATTATTTTGAATCTTTAGTCTTTGATACGTTAAAGTACTGTATATTTGATCCTATCTTGCACATGCCTTTGCTTCTGACATGTTTAAAAGCATTTCTTGCACAGTCTTACTACATGATAAAGTGCATTAAAAATAGAGAAGCACATTAGCATTCAGTAATTTCCCCCCTTATATTATAAAAGAAAATATGTTATCTTACAATAAGATTTAATTTGTATATATACACATCTTTAGATTGAAATGATCTGGAGTCATCAATGGTGACCGAACGAGAGAAGACAGCATTAACTAAGGGAGGAACTCCATGTGCGATTTCAGCGTGATCCGACACGCTGCGAAAAAACGCAGGCGGCAAGTCGGATGCGACGGAAATAAGGTAAGCAACTGGAACGTTGGATGGTGTTGCAGCGTTCGTCTGACGCGACACGACTGTCGGATGCAGATGCTGCATCTGCATACGTCAGATGGTGTCGCGTCGGATGAACGCTGCAACTTCATCCGCCATTTCCATCTCTTACCTTATTTCCGTTGCATCTGAGTTGACGCCTGCGTTTTTGCGCAGCTCCTTAAAGATCAGACCCAAGAAGATTCAGGATATCCCTCCCAATTTCCACTACCATGCATTCAATGGTTTCGATTCTGATTGCAATTACACAGCTGAATTCTCATCTCCATTAAGTCAGCAAACAGACCATGCCCAATTAATAAAATCAACAAAAACACACTTGTTAGGAGATACATTATTACACACGTGTATTATTCAATTAGATTCTTGGCAGTCAGCAGCACTTTAAGGCTTACTGCACTGCACAATGGGGAGGTTTTCATCTGGCTAAAAAGCACCCAGATCACTTGCTTACCACTTACCATTGATTTAAATGGGCTTTCAGATGTTCCCCAGTCAATCAATGTAAGGCACTAGGAGGTGTTTTGGACACTGTTCAGCCAGCTGTTTGTGCCATCAGATCTTAGCTGGCACACTGTGAACTTGTATACAGTATTTAGGGATGCACCGAATCCACTATTTTGGATTCGGCCGAACCCCCCGTGAAAGATTCGTCAGAATACCGAACCGAATCCGAATTTGCATATGCAAATTAGGGATGGGAAGCGGGGGGAAAATGTTTTGTGCCAAAAAGTCAAGTGATTTCCCTCCCCGAACCCCTAATTTGCATATGCAAATTAGGATTCGGCTGAATCCAAATCCAGTTAAAAAAGGCAGAATCCTGGCTGAATCCCGAACCGAATCCTGGATTCAGTGCATCCCTAACAGTATTACAGTTTTACCGAGTGCTCCTTTCATTGGCTCTATTACCAAAACACAGTATGAACGTTGCCTATGCAAACCATCTTCTCAGGGTCACTCATCAAAGAATACCAGAGCTAAGCCATGTTTTTTGTGGTGCTCAGGGTTACATTTGCCTGACACGCTCATCATTCAAAGCCTCTTAAATGTCCCACTGCTCCCTCCCAAAACATAGTTGAAAACCTGTTATTCCATTATAATGAAAATGAAATGCTTAAGACAAGGCTGGGTATAATATGCCTTTAAGTGCTACTGATAAAATGAATTTGACTCATTGCAAGCATCTGAGACATATCTACTCTACAGAGGCTGCAAGAAAGTGGTTAAGTGTGCTGTGGTCTGCAGTATACATTACAGAGCAGTGACCTATCCTGACACCCACAGTTCAAGTAACAGGCAGCTCAAATAGAAATTCTATCCAAGGCAGGGCCACCCCACTGGGTCCTTTGCTCTCCCCTCCCCCATTTGCTCTGTGTAACTTTAGAAGAGAACAAAAACAAGCTTGCAGTTTACACATACAAGTCCTGAAACAGATGTAATTCACTTTTCTTACAAAATGGGATAATTCTTGTAAGGATTAAGTCCATTATTTCAACAAATATTCGTAGTACACAGATGAGCAAAAAGAGGTGCCGGGCCTCAGAGAAGTATGTCATAGTAGAAGCTGCAGGGTACCAGAGTACAGATCATGGTTTAAATTTCTGTGAATTGAAAATTCATGTAGCAACTGTTGCTTTCACTATACCCCAAATAATGTATACATAAAATCATGGTTGCCAACAAATACCATTCTTACAATTTCCCAGATATATTTTTGATTGTAAGCTATTTTGAGTAGGGCTCCCTTTACCTCTTGTATCGGACATTGTTTTTTTTTATATTAAATGGTATACACCATTTATTGTACAGCACTGTGAAATATGTTTTCTCCGTGTGTGTGTGTGTGTGTGTGTGTGTGTGTGTGTGTGTGTGTGTGTGTGTGTGTGTGTGTGTGTGTGTGTGTGTGTGTGTGTGTGTGTGTGTGTGTGTGTGTGTGTGTGTGTGTGTGTGTGTGTGTGTGTGTGTGTGTGTGTGTGTGTGTGTGTGTGTGTGTGTGTGTGTGAGTAATAATTATAATAATCAAATAATAATTCCCACTCAAACAACAAGTACAGTGTGATTTTGCCTCAGTGGAGTAACACAGAATCATATACTTGCTATCTGCACCAGAACAAACAAAGCTCTATGAGCTGCTCTGTACCACTGGTTTACTACCTATACACCAGACTGCACAGTTGCGGGGGGCCCGGGCAAGAAAGGGTCCTGGACCGCAGGGTCTGCTGTATTATAGTCCCCCTCCCCAACCCGTATATTACCTTCAAAATAGTGTAGCGGTCCAGAAGGTGAGGCGCAATGGATCATGAAAGGGGCAGGGGCATTGTTGATGCCGGCCCCCTCAGTCGTTTTTTTGGCAGGGGGGTTCCAACGCTACCAAGTTACACCACTGCTCTGTACTAATAGACTTGGGAAATCCACAGCAATGTATTGTGAAAGCCAAACTGCTGCTCTCATCGCAACATGACAGCATGGGGAAATATGTTGTTCTTTTTATTTACATTTCTCCAGTCGGAATCTCAGGGCAAAAAAAAGACATTAAGAACTATTAGCCTTTTAGTACGACTGTTTTTTTAACACTGACAGCCCCTAAAGCCCATTTCACATTCCTTCAGCCACAGGATAGACCATATAAAGTTGTTCTTGGCCTTTTCAGAGCTATGAGCACTAAAAAAAATTATATCGCACTGTCAGAGAGCCCATTAAAATCTCTTTTGGTGATCCTTCTACGGCAGTAAAGAATTTCATCATACAAGCCCAACTCACACACACACTCCTTGCTGTATATGCCTTGAAATAGTATGTGTATACAAAGAATCCTTGTCCTGCCTCCTATTGCTCTCATTCCTAAGATACCAGCTATTCAAAATGGCCCTATCAAATTGTTTATTTGGATGTGATTCATGACATTCCAGCCTGCATTTTAAACAGAGTAGCTACCACCTCTCTTGACTGTATCTTGAGAAGAGGGTCATATGTTAAAGCCATAAGTGCACGAATATGTGTTAGTATTTTCCTTTTCTGTACAGAGCTTATCAAAATATTTGGTGCACTGGATAAGAATTGTCCTACAGAGTATTTTCTGCCCTAAATTAATATTCACTTGTTAATTTGTCCATGATGTGTACCAAAGATATAGATATAGGTAGGTCAGTACTAGCGATGCACCAAATCCAGGATTTGGTTCGGGATCCGGCCTTTTTCAGCAGGAATCGGCTGAATCCTTCTGCCCGGCCGAACCAAAACCGTATTTGCATATGCAAGTTAGGGACGGGGAAGGAAATCGTGTGACTGTCACAAAACAAGGAAGTAAAAATGTTTTCCCCTTCCCACCCCTAATTTGCATATGCAAATCATACCTCCCAACTGTCCCTTTTTCAGAGGGACAGTCCTTCTTTTGACAGCTCAACCTGCTGTGCCTCATTTGTACTGGAAAGTCCCTATTTTCTCTGCACTGAACAGCCAGAAAAAGAAAAGTTTCTCACTTAATTGGCTTTCAGCAGAGAACACAGAACAGCTAACAGGTGAAAATAAGATACTTTGTAACAATTTTGAGAAACCAAAAAAAAAAAAAAACATTTTCAAACTTTCATAACCCGCCAAAATTTGTAAAATGAACATGGTAATTAGGGGGTGTGGACACCGAAAAGGGGCGTGGTCAAAATAATCGTTTTACGTGTGAAAAAAATATTTGTCCCTCTTTTTACTTCGAAAATGTCGGGAGGTATAGAAATTAGGATTCTGATTCGGTTCGGTATTTGGCCAAATCTTACACGAAGGAGAGATTTTTGCCGAATCCAAAATAGTGGATTCGGTGCATCCCTAGTCAGTACTAAACACTATTGGGTATTAACAAAATTAAGATTAGTTGAGCCAGACAAAGCAGCATCTTTTGCGTTATACCATGTAGCAGTCATGTGATTGAAAGCAAAATATGCTACAATCCTGCATTGTGTTGGGTACTGGCGGACTGAACTACCTGCTGGTAGAATAAATTACCTGCTGGTCAGTTCAAGTATAGTAAAGCTTTCTTTTCCACTATTTTTTTAACCCCTTTGATGACATAATTTTTAAGTCATTGATCAGGTGTGAGTTACATCAGAGCTCAATATTTTAGATGCACACAGGCCCCTAACCCGTACATTTTCCTAAAACTGTATTTATGCTTATTTTTCTTTTTAAAGAAAAATAACACCATCAACACAAACAGTCAAAAGAATAAATATTTGAGAATGGGTCTCCCATCTACAGTTGCACCTGTTCCATTCCAAAATGTAACTAATCCATTATGTACTTCCAATCAAATCAAATATATAATTTAGTTTACTCCGCATTCCTTTATAATACAGGTATGGAACCTGTTGGCCAGAATGCTTGGGACCTGGGGTTTTCTGGATAACATCCCTTTCCATAATTTGGATCTTCATACCATCTATTAGAATATCATGTAAACCAGTGATCCCCAACCAGTAGCTCTTGAGCAACATGTTGCTCTCCAACCCCTCGGATGTTGCTCCCAGTGGCCTCAAAGCAGGCGCTAATTTTTGAATTCCAGGCTTGAAGGCAAGTTTTGGTTGCATAAAAACCAGGTGTACTGCCAAACAAAGTCTCAATGTAAGTTGACAATCCACATAGGGGGTACCAAATGGCCAATCACAGCACTTATTTTGGACCCCAAGAACATTTATTATGCTTGTGTTGCTCCCCAACTCCTTTTTCTTCTGAATGTTGCTCATAGGTTCAAAAGGTTGGGGATCCCTGATGTAAACAATAAATAAACCAAAAAGGATGATTCTGTTTCCAATAAGGATTGATATGATCTTAGCTTGGATCAAGTACAATGTACTGTTTTATTATTACAGAGGAAAAGGAAATAATTTTTTAAAAGTTGGATTATTTGGATAAAATGGAGTCTTTGGGAGGCAGCCTTTCCATAATTCGGAGCTTTCTGGATAACAGGTTTCAGGATAACTTATCCCATACCTGCAGTATGACAAAAATTACATGTTGCTGCTTATTAAAGTTATGAGATCTGCGCTACAAAGTAGACTCAAAAGAGTATATTTGAAATATTGGACCAAAGAATAAAATCTGCACAAGGAAACTCCACTGTAACTACTGCCAGCCTTGAGAAGTTATTTGCATAAGAGGATATGATCCCCGCTGCTTGTCCTGTAATTAGGCTTTTAATGCAAGAGAGCTGCCAGCAGATAGGACAAGCCCTGAGAGACTTTAATGTCCTAGAGGCTTTGCAGTGTTCAAAAGGTTCCTCTGCGATACAACATGTCATGCATTATACCTCTCAATTAGTAAGCAGCGTTCTTCCTTTATACCAACTCATAAGCCTCACATGGGAGCAATAATGCAGTGTGACAGCATTTCAAAACTATGTATTCAAAGTCTGCACTTTCCTATTCTAACACTTCTATTTAGGTTAATACCTTCCTTGCCTTATTGAGAATCTCCTATTAAATATTATGCTAGCAAATAAAATACATTTGTAGGCACCTAATAAAGATACCTATCATATAGCTGTTGTGGTATAATTGGACAAAGGCTAAAGTGAAATGTAAAAATATAATTAGGTAAAAAGGGTTGATTACTTAATAATGAATGGGACAGGCAAACCGAAGCATCAATTGCACTATGGTCCCAGGAAGCTTTCTGTAATTAAGTAAATTACTACATGTTAATCAGGTTAAAATGTGAGTTGAAGGTCTTAGTAGGGGTCCACCTAATTAGGTCTCTAGCAGAGGGTGGCCCACATGCAATTCTTGAAGTACCATTTTCAGTAACTGGGCTGGTTAAAATGGTAGTACACCATCTTGTCAACATTAGTGCAATGAACAGGTCTTGTGACTATTGATTTAATCATGAAAAGTATGGTTATACTTGAGCTAAACAGGGCAAACAGGGATACTGAAGCTACTCTGTGTTTAGTCCTTGAAAGGTAGAGTTTAGTCCTTGAAAGGTAGATAGATTACCTGTATACAAACATTTCCCTTTACCCTTTTTGTGATAGTTATGTTAGAAGTCCATTATTTTAGAAATAGATTAGCTATCTGTGCAATGGCTAATTAAATAAATCTAAAGGCAAAATGTATGTGTGCCACATTCATTAGTCATGTTGAAAAAGTAAGTAACAGCCAGCTGTCTGATCTGACTATTTGGACCAAGTCACTGCAGTCCAACATGCTTGATTGGATACGGCTTAAAAAACGTAAACATGACTTGCCAAATTCATTTTTTTTTTCGAATTTGTTTTTTCCTCTTCTTATGACAGTTATGGTGTGTGTGTGTGTGTGTGTGTATAAATAAATAAAAATATATATATATACCAAAGTATGAGAAATGTGCGCACTCCATCCAAGTTCAATTCTTTATTTCAATCTTAACAATCACATTGAAGTTTCGGTTCTGGAACCGAAACGTCAATGTGATGGTTAAGATTGAAATAACGAAATGAACTTGGATGGAGTGCGCACATTTCTCATACTTTGATGTGAATACACAACCCTGTGCAGCACCCGATATGAAAGACAATTAGGAGAGCGGATTTCTGGAAGCATGTTAGGAAAGAGGACTGATTGATACATTAATCCGTTGGCTCTAATAATACGTATTCTTGGAAATGGAGAAGATTCAGGGGATTGGAGAGAGCTGCATACAAAACAAGCAGAGAGAGCACAGAATGCTATAGAAGGTAAGGAAAGCAAGGCAGGGGAAATGAAACTAAAGCAGCTGATGAATAATTCACAGCGGGAATCTGGTCCATGTCTGTGTCCATGCTTGTGGAAGTGATATTTATTAAGTCCCTGTGGAGGTTTCTTGAGAAGTTAAAGATGGAAGCACGGGGTGAACAGGCGGAGGGAAAAGCCAGTGTTACAAGACAGATCCATTATGCAGATATGCATAAAAAAGACAATTTTATACACATCAGTGAGTGAGCAAATTACACATTAGACAACTGAAGATAACTCCAAATTCATGGAAATGACACATATATGTGGTATGCATGCGTGCACAAAACTGATTAGCAGAATTAATATTCCAGGCATATAAGCACATAATAACCAGGCAGACACAAGCAAGAAGAGTATTCCTTAATGCGTCAGGTGCGATACACTTTTCACTGAATACTTAATAGCAAGCTAGTCTAGTAATTACACCCATATATTGTATCTTCCATCTACATGAGAATTTTCTTTGTGTTGGCATGAAACACTTAAGTCAATATCCATCTATATAATAAAACATTAAGATGAACATGTCTTTCAGAAAACGACATACAGGTATGGATCTTGGTTTCTGCAATGTGTAGGACATTTCTGGATAATGCTTTCTTTTGAGTACTTTGCTTAATATCTATCGTGACTGATACAAATAATAAAATGTATTATCTGTCAGCAAGGTACTGTGGACAGAAAGTCAGATAACAATAAAGAACTCATTATTCCATACAACTGTGGGGAATGCCAATGAGAGAAAGTGGGCCATTCTGGATAATGGGTATATTGATAACACGTCCAAGACATTCAATAGTTTTGAATATGCTGGCATAGAAAGCAAAAGAACCACAATATGTTAAGATTGTTAGCAACAAGTACAACAACATCACTAATAGGGTAATACAATAAAAAGTCTAAGGTGTGCCCACATGTAGTAACCCATAGCAACTAGATGCATCTTCAAACAGCTGAATCGTAAATGCTACTTGCCAATTGGTTGCTAGACAAGTAGCAACCTGTTTATGACATTACCCCGTTAGTGGTGTATATTTCAACTCAGATGCTTCTTTCACCTACTAACTTTATTACAGCATAGCCCTATTTCTGACTATAGCTGGGAGTAAGTAGAACAGTTTCTACATTAAAAACGCTTCTGCAGTAATTCAAATATCCCTCCAGGTCACTCTCAACTGACACAATTAAATAAAATGAGTAAACCCTGTAAATTGCAATGCCACTACAAGTCTTTATGGTGAAAACAAGATTTACATATTCAAAAACATCATATCTCACAACTGGTATAATTTATTTAGCTTAGCCAAAAGTAGGCGAGGTCTCAGGTGGGCCAGAGCATACCCTGAAATTACTGGAAATGGACAAAGTGGACAGATAGTGGATTAATGCCCCAAACTGTCCCAGGTGCATCCTCTTCACTTAAAAGGGCTAAGCTTCAGCTTTGGCAATAGAGAGAATAGTGTGTCAAAAATGGGACAGTTGGGAGGTATGGAACAAAAGGTAGCGACTCACAAAAACACATTTGCATTTAAAAAAAAAAGCCTATAAAGGCAATATATGCATTTTTTTTCCATTGTGTTTGTAAACATATAAAAAGCACCTATGTGTAAGAGCCTTTAAAGGCAGAAGATATTGCTGCACTGAATGGTTAGTAACTGGATGGAGGGGGAGCAGCCTAGTGTCTTTTTTCAGTGTTTAATGTTTCAATTCATAGCAGTGGTAAATATGTGGCAGAATCATTGGTACAAAGCAGAAGTCTATGCAGATATCTAAATTAACAAAGAGCTGACAGACATAAGCTGTGTCACTAGTTGTCATGGAAACTGATAAAGCAAAAAAAAAAAAAAAAACATGGTTTCAGGTAAAGAAAAAAAAAACTGAGAAAAAGAACAGCACATTAAATGAGAGCAAAATGGGACAAGTTCATACAGGAATTCCATGGCAAAACAAACCAATGGCCTAGGCACATACAACCAATTGGGGGCAACATGCAACTCTACTACAACTGTATTTGCTTTATATAAACTCCTCTACAATGCTGCTTAAATCTGCCAGTGCCTCTCAGTAGATGTAAACAATTCTGTACAACAGAGTCTTCTGAACACCATGTAAATTTGCTCTATTGACTGTTGGGCGATTGTCAGAAAATGTAAAAAGCCACAGTTTCTGTGGGAAAAAATGCATGGCGATTTCCTATGATCATGCCTTCACGCGATTCCAATTGGCAACAATGGAGGAAAATTGCAGGAAAGAAATCCTCCAAAAAAAGTGTCAAAATCACCTTGTTTGCCACGGTCCTGACGGATCTTTTGGTTGATTTTTAAAAAATGATTTATTAGTCTTTGGTGTTTAGCTGGCATTTAAATACTGTATCACAATGCCAATTCTCACAGGGGCAATCCAACAAAAAATGGAGGGTAAGGGTCTCGGCACAGGCTGCTATTTCGGGAGATTAGTCGCCCAGTGACAAATCGATTCTTCTTTGGGACGGCTTCTCTCCCCGAACTGCCTTCCCACCGACTAGAATGTAAATCGCTGGCGGGATGGCAGACGGATCGCTTTGGCTTTCCGAAGTCAGCCAAAGTTTCCTCATGAGGCAACTTCGAAAAAGCGCTCCGAGTGCCACCCCGACAGTGATTTACATTCTAGCTGGCGGAAAGACAATTTCGGGGAGATTAGTCGCCCGAAGAAGAAGCGGTTTGTCGCGGGGCCACTATTCTCCCGAAAAAGCAGCCTGCCCTTACCCTAAAATGACTGAAGCAATCCCATTCGTCAATGCCTAACCATCATGGCATCTATCCATTACAAGCATTCCGTTTGGTCTGGGAAAGAGGGATTTCTAACTTGTTCCAAATCAATAAACCCTACATGTCCTGGCAAACTCATCATCTAAATCCTCTCAAAAAGCTTCACCATTTTTGACCCATCGTCTCCCAAAGAGGAGCTTCCAGTATTCACATCTCATTCAAGCTCATGTTCTGTGTATATAAGCACAGTGGGAGACCATGTTCCTCCCAGGTGGTAACATGCTCATTAGATATCACTGTTGCATTACATACTGTTCAAGATAGCTCAATATAACAATCGTTGCCCAAATTCCAAGGGAACATTTGGTACACTTATTACACTAAATTTAGTTTCAAATTGAAGCAAAGAATGAGCAGTCTCCCAAAGTAAGAAATTTAACAAATTGGATTCCATGAAAATACATGGAATCTGTATTATTGTATTATTCACTTACAGTGACAACTGCAATAAAAAGAAAATATAAACTAGACAAAAAAATTACAGCCATCAGATTCAAAAATTGTAATTGACAAAATGTAAAAATAAATGTAAAATTTAACAATTTTCCCTTGCTATTGCAGAGCGCAGCAAAGGCACACACTGGTGCTGTCACACAAAAACACACACAAACACATGATTTTCTGGGGCTGGATGCTTCTACCATCTTTCTAAGCTATTTACACAGGCTGCTTTTTTTCTTTACGCTAAACATGGTCAGTAACACAACAGGCACAATCCCTGAATCCGAATGAGCAAACACATGACTTTATTGCTTACAGGGAAAGAAAATGAAATGTGTTTCAGCTTTTCAATGAGAGAAACTGTTTGTTTGAACAAGCCCTTACATAACCCAGGGACAACGTGTCATTACGGCTTTCCTCTGCCAAAAGAACTGTACTGTAGTAAAGCAAACTGTTTGCTCATGCAAAGATTGGCATGTGAAAAAAAAACAGATGTGCTCAACTGAAGGATAAAGCACTGTGATTTAAATCTGTGCTTAGGGTGTACCACAGCAATTCTTCAACCATTGTACCACATTTTTCCCTTGTGAATCAAACCCCACTGTAACCTTCAACCCATTAGAAACCACAGTACACATAATTTTTCCACTATTTATTTTACACATTCTAACAAGGATGTTGACTGGAGCGAGATCCGTGCTGTATTAAAGCATAATTATAAGAATTTATAAGCAGCTTTTAAAGAAAGGAAGAGACCTCCAAACATAATATTGTTAATGTAAACATACACAAAAATGCAGAGATTAAGCATGGATAAACAGAACCATGTGGGAGTATTAAGGCTTTTTTTTTTTTTCTTGCGCAGGCAACTCTTATGGATAGAACAAACTAGTTCCTTTGTAAGAAGTGCATTTAATTTCTTTTATTCTGATTTGTATGTTTTTAAGAAAGGACAAATGCACAGCACTGAAAACCCAAGTCTAAAGCATAATAAACATGTACAATTAGATTACATGGCTAAGCTACATTGGAGCTGGTCGCCTCATGATGTGCGCACACAGGATTTTTACACATTCAGAAACAAGCACAATTGCTAGCTACGAATTTATGACTAGTTTACTAGTTTAATCATAAAGTAAGAAGCAGGATGGATTATTAAGCATTGTAATAAATGGCACACATAAATAAAATGATTGTTGATAATGAATAATATTTACTTTGATATGTCCAACGACAGGTTGACGGGTTATGATGGTAGACTGTCAAGGTTGGGGTTGTTTTCTCTGGAAAAAGGTCGCTTGCGAGGGGACATGATTACACTTTACAGGTACATTAGAGGACATTATTTATAAATAGCAGGGGGACCTTTTTACCCATAAAGTGGATCACTGTACCAGAGGCCACCCCTTCAGACTAGAGAAACAGAAATTTAATTTGAAGCAACATAGGTGGTTCTTTACAGTGAGGTCAGTGAGGTTGTGGAATGCACTGCCGGGTGATGCTGTGATGGCTGATTCAGTTAATGCCTTTAAGAATGGCTTGGATGATTTCTTGGACAAGCATAATATCAAAGGCTATAGTGATACTAAAATCTTTAGTAAGTATAGATATGGATATATGTAATTTATGTGAATATGGAGGGTGTGTGTATGGATGCTGGGTTTCATTTGGAGGGGTTGAACTTGATGGACTTTGTCTTTTTTCAACCCAATTTAACTATGTAACTATGATATTATAGTAAATGTCAACTATTTATTCATAAAACTTATTTGTTATTCTATGAAAATCTAGTATGATAAATCACTTTTTTTTTATATAAAATACCAGACCATGAAGAGGATTACCTACTTTTTTTACTTTTATTTTGCATATATAGCCTCATCCTAAGTACTATCCCTGCACTGTGATTGATCAATCTTTTTTTTTTCTTATTTGTGTTATAATAGCTTTAATTTTAATTGTGGTATCAAGCATGTGAGCTAATCCCCTAAGAAATGAAAAAATACTAACATTGCTCAGAATGCCTAAATTTTCAAACACGAAATCAAGAGAAGGGCTCCTCAAGTCCATAAAAAGCTAAATGAAATTCTGGCTTTTCTCCCATTTCCAGGATCCGTGTTCTCACAATCCCCTGTGACTTTCAATGACCCTTAAATCTTCTCAGCTCTGCGTGTGCAGCAAAATTCATTTGATACAGATTGGACAGGCGTAGGCCACAGCTTATATTTTATTTATTGCATTATATGCCTCATGCTGATAAGCCGATTTAGAAAGTGACATGAAACGAAAGGAAATCTTAAATCCAACAAGCAAGAATAAAATCTTGATTTCTGTTCAAAATTGTCAAGTCTTTATTAAGGCAAAATAAACCCTAAATCATTTTTAATTTTCTATTTGCAAGTTAAGAGCAAGTATAGCTTAAAACATTCTTTTCCTGCAAATAAATGTGTCATCTTAATTTCATTAGTAACTTTTACAAAAGGATCATTGGCAATACAACTGAAATATTAGCGCACTGAAGCTGGGCTTAAGCTGACCAGTCATGGGGGAAATTCTAATTTGTACTACCAGAAACCTCAAGATTTACCTAACACAATAATATTTTATTCCAAAAATACAATACACAAGAGCCATGAATATCCTGTAAATGATATCCTAAATGGTGCTTAGTGATGTCATCAGGTCTAACTGGTGCTTAGTGATGTAATGTCTGTCACATAACTTACTTAAACTTGTGCATAATAATAATAATAATAATTAAAGTACTCCATAAAAATTTGGATATTGGAAGTCACCTCAGAGTTCCTTGAACTTTATAAAAGCACTCTGCCTTTTATATAGTCATGGAACTCCTCTGTGACTTACAATAGGGAGTACTTTACTCGCTATATAATGGGCATACTTTATTCACTAGGCAGATACCCATTATATAATATTCATATTAATGTAATGGGCAAATTATACTCATTGGTATGCCCACATTCAGATTGATAAACATGTGCAGTTCTGAGTCAGCTGACCCAAAGATGAATCAAAAGGAGGGGGAAGAAAGTGTACTGAGGACTTAATCACATGGCACATAAGATATTGACAGGCAGACATTGGCAACAAAATGCTTGAGGACGGAAGGCTAGAAAAAAAATACAAGCACATACATTGTACCAGATTAATTCATATAGGCTCCTGATCAGGGATTAGTATGCCTTTAATGAGAAACTTAAAGTACAATTTTCTCACCAAGTTGCCTAAAGTATAAAAATAGAGGAAAGCAATAGAGTTAAGATCATATTCTATCTCTGCCCAAGTTCTAAACAGATGCTTGTATGCAGAGTCATCAGCAGAGCCATAAGAAAACAAGATTTTTTATACTTACCGTTAAATCTGTTTCTCTGTGATCAATAGGGGGACACAGGGACGATGGGGTTAAGCTCCACCCTCCAGGAGGCAGGACACTTACTAATAAATTTGTGGGCGTGCCTAACCGGCTTAACCCCCACACTCCAGCTTATCCAATCAGTTTGTCACAAAAGATGCTGTAACAAGATTACGTAATAATCAAAATAATAATAATAACCCACGTAGAAGGTAAATCAGGGAATTATCCCGACATGACCAAACGGTCAATAAACAAAAGTTTTAGGGCGGGCCGCCCTGTGTCCCCCTATTGATCACAGAGAAACAGATTTAACGGTAAGTATAAAAAATCTTGTTTTCTCTGTCATCATAGGGGGACACAGGGACGATGGGGACTTAACAAAGCAGCCCCCAAAAACAGCAGGGCGGGAAAACGAATTAACCATTACTTCAGCACAGAATGAAGCACCTTGCGCCCAAAAGATGCTTCAGCTGAAGAAAAAATATCAACTTTATAGAATTTTGTAAAAGTATGTACAGAGGACCAGGTAGCCGCCCTGCAAATCTGGTCCAATGAGGCCGAATTACGCCAAGCCCAGGAAGCTCCGATTGCTCTTGTAGAATGAGCTCGAACTCCCTCCGGTGGAATCTTCCCTTTGGCCATGTATGCCTGTCTGATGGTCTCCTTGATCCATCTAGAAATGGTAGCTTTAGATGCAGGATGACCCTTCCTGGGCCCTGATGGTAATACGAAGAGAGTTTGAGACCGTCGAAAAGACCTTGACTTTTCAATATACCATCGTAAGGCTCTAACTACATCTAAGTTGTGTAGTCGACGTTCCTTATCATTCTTTGGTTCCGGACAGAGAGAGGGAACAACAATGTCTTGGTTGATGTGAAATGACGAGACCACCTTAGGAAGGAAAGACGGAACTGTGCGTAGGACTGCCTTATCCTTGTGGAACACTAGAAAAGATGGATCTGCCGATAGTGCACTCAGTTCTGACACTCTTCTAGTGGATGTAATTGCCATTAAGAACACTACCTTCCAGGTAAGCCAAGTATCTGAAATAGATCCCATCGGTTCGAATGGTGGATCAAGAAGGGCCTCGAGAACAACGTTTAAATCCCATGCTGGAACTGGAGGCTGATATGGAGGAACTATATGTGCCACTCCTTGTAGAAAAGTGCGTACTGTATCATTCAAGGCTCGTTTGGACTGAAATAGGATTGACAGAGCTGATACTTGTACTTTCAGAGAGCTGAGTTTTAGACCTCGCCTGAGCCCGCGCTGCAGGAAAGACAGAACTCTCGGAATGCTAAGCTTGTGAAAGGATAGATTGAACTCCTCGCACCAACTCCGATAGGATTGCCAGACTCTGTAGTATGATTTTGAAGATGAAGACTTACGAGCTCTCAATAATGTGGCAATAACTTCTTCTGTTAACCCTTAAAGGATTCTCTGGCTGAGCCGCTGGTGGGCTTGAAACATCTTCTGAAATGAGCGCTGTACTCTGCCCCACTAAACAGGATTTACAGAGCGGCTCCCCCTGCCCTCGAGGCAGCTTAACATTGCAATTGGCACAGGCAAAAAATTTAATCTGCGCTGTTTTGGCAGCCTTCCCCCCTGCCCTGGTGAATAACCCCTCTGACCTACCTTCTGCCATGGAGATTGGGTAAGTAGGAGTGTGGGGCAGCCACCAACCGCTTACAACTCGGCTAACACTTGCAGGAGCGGAGAAAATGGACCATCCGGTGCGCAGCAGAAGCACTATGTGCGCAAGATGGCCGCTGGAACGCATACGCGAATGCGCACAATGTGCGCAAAATGGCCGCCGGAACGCATACGCGCATGCGCACAATGTGCGCAAAATGGCCGCCGGAACGCATACGCCGCATGCGTTCCAGCGCAGCGTGATCCGGCCCTCTCCCCCCTCAGCCGTCTCCCTCACTTAGACAGAAGGCGCAGCGAGCGCCCAGACAACAGAATGGAGGGAGAGAACCGGCCAGTACAAGAGCACGTCCTGCACCCCTTACCAAACAGTAAGGATAAGGGGGGGAACGGGGGGAGGGCTTCCATGTGCTAGGGGGGAGGCTGCCAAGCCAGAATTGTGAGGTGAGTTGTTATGCCCAAGGCAGGTACTCACCTCGTGCCCATCCCGGCCAGACCGTCTGCCATCGCCAAACTTAGCAGGGATATGTCTGGGTGGTCGTTATAGCCTATAGCGGCTAGGAAATGACCCCGGTGGGCGGAGAATACTGGGACTGTACTAAGGACAAACATACGCTGCCCAGAGTAAGACCCCAGGAAGGGAAGCGCTGGACGTCCATCCTCCTGGTAACAGGACACTTAAAAAACTGATTGGATAAGCTGGAGTGTGGGGGTTAAGCCGGTTAGGCACGCCCACAAATTTATTAGTAAGTGTCCTGCCTCCTGGAGGGTGGAGCTTAACCCCATCGTCCCTGTGTCCCCCTATGATGACAGAGAAAAGGCAAGTTCACTTGATAAAACATGAGCAGTTCATTTAGAGACACAGAACAACTCCAAACCTATATAATAAATACATTTCATTTAGTAAACTTGCATGAATAATCACAACCACAGCAAAGGTATGTTCTGTTGGTACAATTAACCTTGCCATAGAAACAGACTCTATTCTCAAAGGTACCAGCAGAATTGTCATTGGTATTATTATTATGTATTTATTAAGTGTTAACATATTCTTCACTGCTGTACAATAAATGACTGTATACAATGAACATACCGATTTACATACAAAGCAGCTAAAATCCAATACAGGTAAAGAGGGCCCTGTCCAAAGGAATACCTACACTGGCACTGATGAATGGATGTCTCACATAACAGAACACTACATCCTGCTGTGCAGTTCTCGAACTCTGAGTAAGTCATCGACTTTAAAGGAGAACTAAACCCTTAATTATAAAAACCCCTACCCATTTAACGGGGGTAACACCTAGGCTGGGGGGAGCAGGGAGGGGGTCTATGTAGGGTAGGAGGTAGGGGTTTTTATCAAAAGGGTTTGGTTCTCCTTTAAGGGGGGCCACATGGGACAAAACTGTTCAGTGAGTTTGCACTTGATCCTAAGCATGCAGGTCAGATTCAAAAGCAAACAGTTATGATCCAAGTCAAGTCACTGATTAGTTACTGCCTGGTAACCAATCAGTGGAAGCCAAGAGAGCTGCAAAAGAGGAAGCAGTGTTCTGGCTATTATGTAGTCACTCCAGCCTTTATACATTACATTTTTAGCTAACTAACTATATTGAACACATTTTTTATTTTGCACAGCCTATCTATTACCCAGTTTTTAGTTTGATACTGAACAATTCCTTTAAATCCAATGCCGCTATAGGTGTCCGAAAACTAATAAATCCCTAATAAAGATGATTATATAGCAGAAGCCATTAGACAGCTTTCAGATAAATCCCCTCTTATAATCCAAACAATAGGCTTAGCAAAAGACTTTTGAACCTTTTGAAAATAGTGTTGCTGAACGTTTTTATACTATTAAACTGCGGCTTTTTGAGAGTCCCAAAATGGGGTTAAGAGAGGCAGGAATTGGTTCGTTGGGTGAACTTTAATCTGAATTTCCATTTACAACCTGGTTTATTTACATAGTGTGATAAAAAAATGTAGTCACATTCTAGTTTCTGCACTTTACTCTTGTATAACATATGCACTAGGTTTACAAGTAAATAAATTCTACCTCATTATACTTCTTATAATGATTTAAAAAAATAAAAAAAAAATCTTCTTGCCATCCACAGAGTTTCTTTTAACTTACAATGTCTTTATATTAAAAAAAAAATTATCTTCAAAAGTATGGGACAAAAATGGGTGCTAAATTTTCACCATACTATTCCAACCTTTACATGGGTTGGTGGGAACAGATGTACATCTATCATGATGCTATTCAACTGGCATGATACCCCACACAAGTTTGATGAATTTTCTACTTATTTAAATGATAATAATATGAATTTGATTTTCACTAAGGAATTTTTAAAATTCCCTATCTAGATGTTGCCTGCATGGTATGCAATAGTTAGTGTCACATCACTGTATAGGACTGTTCAGCTAACACTATTTTGAAAGTGGATCCATCAAATCCACTCATATTATAAGAAATTTACCCACTGATCAATTTTTAAGCCTTGGGATGATATTCTCAAGATTTAAATGACTGTTGTTAAATCATATGAGCTCCAGGATCGCTTTGGGGTATTCATTGTCTAATGATTCAAAAGAGCATTAAAAACACAGTGCACTTTTCAGGAAATATCAGGCTGGTTATAGAAGTTTCTAGTGTTCCTCTTAGAGAGACTGTTCTGCATCTGAATTTGAGGTAACAGTTGTGTATCCGAAAAAAGTTAGTCCAGCACCCACTGTTTAGTGAATAAAACGGCCTTTATTGGACCAAGGGCATTACAGCAACGTTTCAGACCAACTGGTCTTTTATCAAGCTTGATAAAAGACCAGTTGGTCTGAAACGTTGCTGTAATGCCCTTGGTCCAATAAAGGCCGTTTTATTCACTAAACAGTGGGTGCTGGACTAACTTTTTTCGCCAATATTGCCAGTAGGAGGTGGCCATTGGAGGACGTGCACCCAGCCAAAGAAGTGAGTTGCAGTTGTGCTGACTACTAATCTGCTAACAGTTGTGTATCCTACATATAATCCACAGTGTAAGCTTATGGTGTGTCCTACAGCTGATTGAAATAAATATTTGCTTTTCTTAACATTTTCTTATAATGGGATCTGCTTGAGTGCCTGCTCAAGTCTATTGTAAAACAGAGATTTAGGCAAAGTGGTACAATTCATTATACTCTACTGATGCATCTGGCATGTGCAGCAAACCATTGATTTCAGTTAATTGAAGGGACAGTAACACCAAAAAAAAGGAATGACAATATATGTACTGTTGCTCTGCACTGATAAAACAGATGTGTTTGCTTCAAAAACACCACTATAGTTTATATAAATAGGCTATTGTGTAGCCATGGGGGGCAGCCATTCAAGCATAGGGTACACAGTTGATAACAGATAAGCTCTGTGGTAGTACAATGGGATTCTTCAGAACATATCTGTTTTCTGCTTTGTATCCTGTGCATTTTCTCCTTTTTCAGCTTTAAATGGCTGCCTCCATGGCTGCACAGCAGCTTGTTGTATAAACTATTGCAGAGTTTTTGAAGCAAAAACAGCAGTGCAGGGAAACAGTTCATTATATTTTCATTATTTTAAGTGTTGTATAATGTGCTATCATTGCATAATGTTATACAAAATAGACGTCAACATGACACAGACTGAATCAAAGTGCCAGGTATATAAAATTGCTCTTTTTTTGGCAAAACTGGACATATTTTGTACAGATCCCTCAAGACAATTTTAAAAAAAATATTAAGTGAAAAAAAAAAACAGGTGCCGTTTGCCAAAAATTAAATTACAAATAATATTCTTTTATAAATAATAAATATTAAAAAAAAAATGTATGTGACGTGTTGCCCTGAGTGGGTATCTAGTTTATCTAGAAACATGTTCCATGCGTGGCAATCATTGTGCATATATTTAATGTTTGTGCATTCAGTGCAAATTTGTATTAGACAATAATGCAGGAGATCTGGTTTATTTTTCTTACTATCCCAGGGGAATATAATGTTAGTTTGGGAACAGAAGACTTTTAAAGGTCACCGGAGCTGTAAATTTAAGCAATTTGTTTTGAGCTATATTTTCCCCACCGCTTCCTGACATCAATAACAACTCTACTTCATAGACTTACTTTACACAAAAATCATAGTAGATAGCAGAAGACAGATAATGAATGTGATAGCACACAGAGAACAGACCAGCTGTACTTGAGTTAAGCTGCATTATTGGATTAGTACCGATACGAAGCACACATACTATTATCAGATAAACGCATGTTCAGAAAAATTAAAGAGTAGGAATCACCCGTTTACACCAAGACAGTATTAGCAGACAGCATCATATTTAGAAGATTAAGAAAACACTTACTGGGAACACAGATAAGCCAATTTCAATTTAACGTAAATCTTCATATTTACAAGAAGGCCAGCAGCACTTATAAAAGCCTTTATATACATTCCAGAATGACATATCCTATGACCTATGGGTGGTCACCTGTGCTAATTGTTTTAAGGGGGTCCAATTCCATTCGGTGAAGGCAGAGAACGGGGCAATTATCTTAAGAATAAAATAACTGGATGACCAAGAATTCAGAAACTCTAGGACGGTCAATCATTGAGCTAAAGACTGCATCATTGGAGTTCCTGGGTAAAACGGTCTATTGTCTTGATTTTTTTTGTCTTGTAAGAGCATTGTTTTCCCCAAAAATACCTTGTGAGGTACTACCTTATTTACCTGAATTATTAAATATCTAAACCAGGGGTCCCCAACCTTTTTTACTTGTGAGCCACATTTAAATGTAAAAAGAGTTGGGGAGCAACACAAGCATGAAAAAGTCCCTTGGGGTGACAAACAAGGGCTATGATTGGCTATATGGTCGCCCCTATGTGGACTGGCAGCCTTCAAAAGACTCTACTTGGCACTAGACTTGGTTTTTAATCCATTAAAACTTGCCTCCAAGCCAGGAATTCAAAAATAAGCACCTGCTTTGAGGACCCTGAGAGCAACATCCAACAGGTTGGAGAGCAACATGTTGCTCACGAGCTACTGGTTGGGGATCACTGATCTAAACGATTGAGAGGATGGGGAGGCGGTAGAATGGTTTGTTTTGTTCCTATTTTTAGACTTCATTTATGTAAATGAGGCAATACATTTATGATGTAAAAGTCTCATATTGATTTTACCAGAACCAATCCAATCTATTTCACCTTTATCATGTAGTACTAAGCAGCTTTGCAACATACAATTAAAGGTGCAGTATACCCCCTTGTTCAAGCGCAACGAGTAAGGCCTGTGGTGAACATACTTTTTGCCCAATTGGTTTAATCACTGGTCATGTAGGGAAATTGAAGCTATTCCATTGTTTAGTACTTGCGAGGCAGATAATCAGATTACACAATTACACAAATATAATTCTCCTCTACAATGGACGCCTGCTAACAAAACAGTCACAGCAAGGGGAAGGGAGGGAAAGGTTGTATACTGGCAACCTAATTATCTAACTTGAAAGGACCAATCATGGAGTCGCTTCAATTTCCCTGTTTAGTTCATGAGTTAACAGAAAATATACTTTTTGTGATTAAAACAAAAAGCAAAAAGTATGTTCAGAACAAGACCAATTCACTGAAAACATGTTAAATGAGGTACTGCCCAATTATTCAAATATTTTCACTGGTTTTAATATTATTTGAAAATGTAATTGCTAGGAAAAGAAGTAAATGTATGTGTACATTCTGTGACCCCGAAAAACAATGTTTGCGAGCCACAAACACTGCTTTTAACTGCAATTACATTTATGAATAACATGCCTTGTTCAACATTAAGTCCTATGATTTAAATTAACTGAAGTTACTTCATGTTTGGTCCTTGCACAGATAAGCAGGAATCCATTGTATAGGGATCAACTGAGAATTTGCAATGACCAAAAATTAAGTTTTTTTCTCTCTGTTTGTTCAAGAAACAATAAGACATTTTAACCAAAAGCTCAATTAATTTGAGTTTTTTTTTTTTTTGCCAAACACGTGACCAATTCGAATTCTCGCATCATTAACCCCGAACTCACTGAATCAAGTTCTTTCCATCCTAGTTTTTCTTAAATTGAGTTGTTGGTTCATTTGTAGCATATAAAACTCAAAAGTCCGACCTTTGATAAATAACCCCCAAAGTGTTTTGGTCCATTAGCATGTGTTATTTCTCTCCTCTAACCGATTGTACATATTTTTTACTAAATTTTGCACAATAGAGAGTATCTTCTATAATAGGTACTATATAACTGTAGTGCCAAATAGGTATTGTTTTGTTCATGATCTATCTAAGCCTAATCAGCAACCTTCTCTATGCCACAATTTGCATTCAAATGCCATTTTCCCCTTCATAAAACTTTGAAAACAAAAACATATTCAAAATCTGTCATTCATGATTTACTCAATATTATGCTTCGCGAGTGAGCTTTTGCTGAACACAGTTTATGTATTGCATAGTTTTAGGTGTACACGTGCATAAACATGATCCAGTTTAATTAAAATCAGTGCAAGGCGCCACATTACAAATCTGAAAAGCCCTGTATGTTAGGGAAGCTGTGTCATACTGATCTTTGTGCAACCACTCTGTTCTTATCTCAACCAACATATAACCACAGGAACCACATCATTCTCAATGACTTCCTGCTCATCTCAGTATTGTTTCCTCTCAGGAAGCCACTCTCAAAAAGTAACTGCATAGGGTTAGAGGCAAGCAGTAATCCAGCAAGGGACTGCCAGATCAAGTGCACAGCCAAAAGACCTGAACATGGACGAACCAATGCACCTGTTTTACAAATAATACAAAAATATAAAAGAGGAGGCCAAAATTTTCCTTCAAGAGCAACATGAAGATGATGGCACAAAACAGCAGACCATGTGTTGGACAAGTTAAAATGTGGCCACTTAGTAATAATTCATACTGGAAATTCATTGGCATCATATATATAAGATTAATAAATTAATAACACAGGACTGGGAGACAGAAGCAAAGAAGATATGACCCTGGAATTACTAACCAAATGCATGTCTAATACAAAGAATGATTATAATACAGACACGGTTTTGTTCTCCTGCCTCTAGCCATGCATGCAAATATTTGTGGAAATAGAGGCTTTCGGCCGATCCAAATGATAATACCTTGCCTATTTTGCATTATAAGCAAATATTGAATCTTGTCGCCTTTACAGTTATAGTTTCATTGACAATTCTCAAGAAGATCCTTTCTGAGGTTCTTAGGAAAAAGGAACTGTAAGGAAAAATCCAACAATATTAAATTGTCAAGATAAGATGGATCCAGTACCCCTATTCTGTGTAGAAGCAAGGAGTTCAGTTAAGAAAAATGTTTTTTAAGTATCTGTAATAGCAAGTCCTTCACAAAGATCAATAAGCCTTACATGTAACGAAGACTCATCTGATTGAATGCACTTGTTTTGATAATATTTAAACACAGCCCAAAGGTCAGTATAAAATGATTATATTGCAAGTGTAAATTCAGAGAGCATTTGAATGAATATTTTCTTTTGGAATTTTAAACTAATGGTGCAAATAAGGAAAAAATGTAAAATCTTTACATCTATAATCGAGTTTTAACTATATATGTATTTACAGTCATGTCTATTGCTATGTTCCAGAGACTGCTTTACTACTGTTAAAATATATTTTAACACTTACAATTTTTGATGCATTAACTTTGTTGTAAATACTAAGCAGATAGAAATCCAGTACTTGAAACTATTAAACTCTAGTAAAGGTTGCTTAAAGGGCACACTTTATATACTTTATATATTGATTTTGTTTACTTGACCATTGGATTTATCCTCTTCTTTACTACTTTCTTGACACCAAAAGATGTCTGTGTCTAGAACTGAGTGACAATATCCACATTCATTCTCCTACTTCAAAATCTACACATTTAGCTTCAAATTCTACACATTTTAGCATAATCATGGATTAAGTGGTTACTTGCAAGAGGTTGTATTTAACATTCCCAATCCCAGTTTCTTCTTTAGACAGCACTGTGCATTTGTTGAATCCTTGTCATGCACCCTATTGGTATTCTTACAGGATAAAATCTGTATATCTTTACTCAAGCATTGTTTTTGCTTGTTTAGAAGCACTTGCCTGGTTCCATTCCATGAGAGAGGCAGGAAAGTATGGGGTTCTGAATGGCTCAATGTGACCGAAGATTCACAATAAAATAACTAAAAAAAAAAACTGATCCTGAACTAATTTGTTTTTTATTAAATGAAAAGCACTAAAAACCATATGTAAAATAGTGATAGTGCCAAATTAAAAACACAATATATTATGGTAATACAGTCATTTCTGGCACTATCATTGTTAAATAAATAAAATATTAGGTAATTGAAAGCTTTCATCCTTAATTTACAACATATATGTGATGAATAGCTGTTCTGACTAAAATGCACTGAGATATTTGCTATATTAACACAACCTGTATGTTCTAAAAAAAAATCATACAGTGTGTTTAATTAGGGCAGTGGGTGTAATGTACATGCAAATAAGCTAATAGGAATTCGCATATTAACGGATACAATAACTGATGTTTGGAGAATAAAATGCATGAGATAAGTTTTGAACTCATCTTCTCTGCCATCATAAGAGGACAAATAATACTATTCAAATTATATTCAATATAATTTGTGCCAACATGCAGCATTTCCAGGGACGGATTGGCGTGTCATGGCCCACCAGGACCGCAACTTTAAGGACCCTTTATGTGGGGAGTCCAAACTCGCAATGCTCCCCCCACCCCTCCCTGCGGGTAATGAGATAAAGTAGCAGTAGTAGTCCTCTCTCTAGTTTACACGTGCTAATGTCCTAGAGATCTGCATAAAAGAGGTACTGCTAGATGTAAATTTAAGTCAGGACACACTAAGCAAAATCCAACAGGGATTGAGGATATTCTATTGAAATCTTCCCCAGCGCATCCCATCCCTTTTATTGTAAACAATATAAATGTATCCATTTTCAAATTCAACATAATTTGTACCAGCAGTGGTATTTTATGGATATGAAATAACTTTTTTACTCCGCATCTTTCATGTTTACAACTAACACTACTATCTAAATAATGGCTTAAAGGGGACCCTTCAGCCAAAAAAATTATTTCAAATTTTATTTTATCATGTTAGTCAAGCAAAATTAACTTTACTTACACTGTATAAATTATTTGATTCTCGTTTCCATCAATCTGGGAACTCATAATTTTAGCAAGCAGGCAGGAGCCTGCTGGACACTGTTATTAAGGCAAGCCTTGCATCATCTCAAAATCTTGTTTGTGCACCAGAATGGGGGACCTGATGTCCATCCCCATGCATTGGCTATGCAATTAAATGGTTAAAAGAACTGGGGGAATGTGGGGAGAGCAGTGACCTCTAGGAAGTGCTGAATGGAAAGTGAAAGTAATTGCTTGCCCCACCTCTATGCCTAAAGGTGGCCATACACGGGCAGATAAAGCTGCCGATATCGGTCGTTTAGACCAATTTGACAGCTAATCTGCCCGTGTATGGCGTGTATGGGCTTCCGAGGGTCTTCCCGATCGATATCTGGCTACGATATCAATCGGGAAGGTTTGATTTTTACCCAACCGACCCGTCTGAGCCCCTTGGTATATCGTAATCCAACCGTTCGACCATACGGCCAGTTTGAGGCATAGAGTAGGGGGCAGACAATATTTGATTGACAGCTAAAATTTTAAATGAGTTTATAACAGCTATGAATGCTTTAATAAAAAAAAGAATTTGGATTTAATGTTTTATTTGAAAAGGAATTTTATTATCCAGCTTTTTATGTCTGGGTAACGGGTCCACTTTAATGAACCCAGTAAGTACAACTGTCTGCACAGCTTTACTCTGATCCTGTCTTTACTCTGTAACTTATATTTGTTAAATTATTGATCAACCCCTGTTCGTTATAAATGAATGTAAATTGCTGTGATGGTAATATATAAATAAATGATGATGTTTATGAATAGGAGAAAGCAAGAACAGAAAGATAACTAGCTAGTAAACCTAATCTCACAATTCATTTTGCTTTCTGGTGATTATGGACCCTCACCATAACAACTTGAAACCATTTACACACAATGTTAGGAACAGGCAGAATAGAAAGTAATCAAAAGGAAAATAAATACAGTAAGCAGAAAAAATGTTTTCATTGCTGTAATCTGCAGCATTTTCAAACATACGTTAACCATTTTAGTGCTAGCATTGTAGTTTTTAGGCTAATGCCAGACAGGGTTGAAGATTGCAATGCTGAAATACACAGTCCAAGAATCAGCCCATAAGCTAGCATTAGCATCCTGTCATGCAGCCAAGCGGTGGATTTTGGTGCACAAATGCAAACTGTACAACATCTGTGCCGATATCTGCTGCATGTGCCTGCCTCCGGGTACAGACAGGACAAGCGAATGCCAGCGTAGGAGCCGATTCTCGGCTGGTGTATTTCAGCAAGCTGAATTTCAGCCCTGTCTAGCATTGGCCTTATGTCTCTGGTCAGCCCTTTGATCTTGGTTGCACGGATGTTTACATGGCAACACACTTCAGATCAAAGAGCCGCAGTGACTAAAACGGTTAAAGGTTTTATCATGTAAAAACAGAGGATTATGAGAGAATTTTACAGTGACATACATGTACAGTGGCACTCCTCTTTGCAATTTAGTTTATAAGTAACCCTATATATGGAGTCAGCATTCCCTTGAAAGCAGAACATAGGGTTATAACATACATTACATTTTTTTTCTACAATGTCTTTTCAGCAAAGAACAGGTTACAAGGTTAGAATCCAAACTACAATTCCTCTCTTTGCACACCTCAACGTTTTTCCAAGCTGCACAATAGATGGGCCTCTGCTTTGTGTGGTCAACTAAATGATTCCATATGGGGCCTCTAGACTCAGAGAGAGTTTTCTTTGGGAGCCTAAATGAAGACATTTGTGCTCCACTCCCCACCCCCTCGTCTCTCCCTCTCCACTAAAGTACACACGCACAGCTCACACAAGTTTCCTTGTGCTCTCCCCCTTTCTGTTTACGCCTTCCCTGAGCTTTGAAACAGGTCCTTTATGTCTCTACAGTGGAAAAACACTTGGTTATGCAGCTTTACTCACAATGTAAGCAGCCAATTAAACAGGAAAGCAATACCTGGTACAACATTGGGCTCACTAAGTTGCAAAATCCTGCTAACAGAACATGTGCCAGAGGAGGATCACCTTGCAATCAAACTGCAAGGATTCACGTTTTAGGTTGTTTCTTTTAGTCCCCGTATTCAGTTACTATAAAAGCAAAGGTCAAACGAATAAAACAAAAATGATTGTAGAAACATATGAACGCTGCCATTTGGTATGTAGGAAATAGTTAGCTAATCCCACATCGAATAATGTTGAAAACATAATGGCAGAGGCAGAATGTGAGAAGCCAAAAGGAAAGCTGTGAGATTCCAGCGAATATCAAAATAATGTAAAATACTTACTTATGCCCAAGTCCAGCCAAGTAAACTTGTTTATTACTTCTACTTAAAAAAACTGTTGTGTTAAACAAAATACTTAAAACGGATGAGCTAACTCTCTATAAGGCAACTGACCGACTTAAAGGAGATTGAAACCCAGTCGGCGCAAAACCCCTGAAGTTTTCTGATTTCACTTCGTGACTTTTGGCCCATGCGCAGTAGATCGTACCGGCGAAATGCTCCTACTGCGCATGCGCCGGTCAAAGCAGGAAGAAGATCGCTTGGAAGAAGATGGCGTCGGTGAACTCCGTAGACTGGACTGGGCGCAGAAGGGTAAGTAACAAGTTAGGGGCATTTGCCCAGCAGGACAGGTAGGCCAGGGGGGAGGAGGGAGGGTGGGCAACACACGGGAAGGGGGGGAGGGTTTTTGCACCGACTAGGTTTCCTTCTCCTTTAAAGGGGTAGATCGCTTTAAAATTTTACATTTGAAATTTAAATTTTTTATGTAGCTATCAAGCTTACAATATACACTGCTACTTGGCTGCTAACGGTTAATTAATCCTGTAGGACTTCTGCATAACTTTAAAGCTTAAAGGGATACTCAAGCAGAATTCTGCACTGAAATCCATTTCTCAAAAGAACAAACAGATTTTTTTATATTCAATTTTGAAATCTGACATGGGGCTAGACATATTGTCAATTTCCCAGCTGCCCCAAGTCATGTGACTTGTGCTCTGATAAACTTCAATCACTCTTTACTGCTGTACTGCAAGTTGGAGTGATATCACCCCCCTCCCTTTCCCCCCCAGCAGACAAACAAAAGAACAATGGGAAGGTAACCAGATAGCAGCTCCCTAACATAAGATAACAGCTGCCGGGTAGATATTATATAGAATATTTGCTTAAACACACAAAAACAAATTAAATAATCAGGCATTCTAAGTATAAGCCTTGCTGCTTCATGTTTAAGCAAAAAATGTCCCGGGAGAGGAAGTCCCAATATTCCTGTTGGTACTCTAAAGCAGCAAATCAGAGGTTTGTTTACATACAGAAGAAACAAATTCCCAGTGCAGAATAATATGCTGCCCTGGAGTATTTCATATCCAACTTTAAATGATTTACTAAACACAAAAATGCACTGCTGCCGACAAAACCAATGGAAGTAGTAGATGTAGATGGCATACAATGTTTCATAATAAAGTGCTTCCAGCATACACAGGCTTTTGATTTGTATTAGCAGCACATTTCAGCAGCAAAATAGCATGTGAAACCAGAAAAAAAAAAAAAAAAAAAAAGACAGAGCACGTAAGTGAGACAGACATGAGATGGAGGGATGTTGAATGCCTGATCAAATGCTTTAAAGGGATACTGTCATGGGTAAACAGCAGAATTCTGCAGTGAAATGCGTTTCTCAAAATAGCTGACAGATTTTTTTATATTTAATTTTGAAATCAGACATGGCGCTAGACATATTGTCAGTTTCCCAGCTGCCTGTCATGTGACTTGTGCTCTCATAAACTTTAGTCACTCTTTACTGATGTACTGCAAGTTAGAGTGATACCCCCCCCTACCAGCAGCCTAATAACAAAACAATGGGAAGGTAATCAGATAGCAGCTCCCTAACACAAGATAACAACTGCTTGGTAGATCTTAAAACAGAGCTCAATAGTAAAAACATACTATAATAACAGTAATAACATACTGTATTACAATGGATGCAAAACATAGCAAACACATAGGAAACTTATTTGGTTCCCAATATGTAAAATGCAAAGCCCTGTTTAAATGTGTCAATGCTATATAAATAAAGGATAACATTTAATAAAAAAATTAACGTAAAAATAACATATGCAATTACAGCAGTTATTAAAATAACATTTTTATTTTATTATGTTTAGTTGTCGTTTAATCCATTAGGTAGTGGAGGGTCTATGCTGATGACGCTATGCTACTTTAGAGCCAGTGGTGTAGATTTTACAACGCCCCATGTCAGATTTTAAAATTGAATATAAAAAAATCTGTTCTTTTGAGAAATGGATTTCAGTGCAGAATTCTGCTGGAGTAGCACTATTAACTGATGCGTTTTGAAAAAAAACATGTTTTCCGATGACAGGATCCTTTTAAGACTTTAGGATAATGACAAGAATATTTTTAAAAGCGATATTGAAATATTCCTGAAAACCATTGTCAGTATCATTTCACGGTGCACATACAGTTTTTTGTGCATGCAGCTTTAAGATGTAACAAACCATACCTAAGAAAACAAAATCAGAAAATGTTTAAATCCAATCATGTAAATGTAACATAGTATTACTTAAAGGAGAAGGAAAGGCAAATGATAAATAGGCCTCTAATCAAAGTCTTGTGGACAAAGAACTTACCTAGCGTTTTTAAAGTTTTCTTACTGGTCTAATCTGGAAGCAGTTGCGCTCATAGGAACATGAAGCGTGGGACTCAGGTGACGTCACGCTTTACACAGTCTTCTACTTTCCTGCTGCCGAGGCAGCCTTGAGGCGCATAGGGTATAATTTACATCAACTGCACATGTTCTGTGGGCGCTGCCTTTCACCTATTCATGATGAAGCGCAGGCTAATCTGAATAAGCGTGCGTCATCATTGACCCTGAAGCATTGACCCTGTAATATACATTGGTGGCCAGTGGCCCCTTTAATAAACAATCGCCCCTGTAACATTCTCCCCTGTAAATATTCATTGGGGGTCAGTGAAAAATACATACAGGAGCGCTCCTACTTTTGTGCACGTTTTTTTCCGTGCATGCGCAATAAGGAAAAGGAGGCGACGGTAGCTTTCGTTACCTTACTAAGATGGCGTCTGCCTGAATAAATAAGCAATAGTAACAAGGACATGGAATCTACATGATTAGAAAGGACTATGTGGATTGCTACCTCAGCGAATTTGAGGGTCTTGGGGTGTACATTACAGGTAAATAGGTATTTATTTTTGCCTTTCCTTCTCCTTTAAGATCATTGGAGCTAATCCAAAAATGTATTTTTTTTGTCATATGCTAAACATATTTCTCTCTTGGTTTACTATTTTGCTAGAATGTTTTTTTCCCTTCCATGCCAATAAGAGCCTGTACCAATAACATACTGTACAGAAGAATCATTATATTATACCATCTTTAAATAACAAAACAAATAAGCTTACAGTTTGTATGTAACGAGATTCTTGGTTTTCCAGTTTATAATGTGAAAATATTACATCTAGCAGCTAAACGTAGAACCGCGTCATAAATGAAAATGATACAACATAAACATCCATCTCACTGAAGTGGAATGTCTGTGTGTCTACAAGACGCTGAAGAAGGACAAAACCAACTAATCAATGCCCTTATACACATTGTGTGCATGGAGAATGCCTACGATTCAAAAACATGGCTCTATGCAGACGCCCTCCAAGGGTAACATCCCTATTTCTGATAGATAGTTGGCGGAAGAGACTATAATCCAAGCGTGTAAAAGTGGCAAATCACTGCTGTTCCATGCCACTGGAAAGGAAAGGTGTGCATTCAACACCTTTACATTACTGCAACAAGGTAACAATAACAAGCACCATATTTAAAAAAAAAAAAAACAGTTGAGAATAAAGGATTCCTGGGTTTTTAAGAAAAGAGCAATATTCTGGCTATTTGCTGGGTTTTGATGTTCCTATTGCATAGCTTTTTTTGGTATTTACATTTTTTTACTGATTTTCAATTTTCAAATAAAAGATTACTGTTGACAAAAGTAACAAGGATTACATATAACTGCCTGAACGGCATCATTAATCTGTCTCATGACATGTTACTCATTATTTAGTAGGCATCTGTGCCAAGGTGAGTCTCCTCTTGTCATGATATCGCTGCCTCAACACAAATTTAATAAAGGTTTCAATTGGGATAGGTGGGGGATGCGGTAGGGAAAAAAGGGAAGCGAGGGGGTGAAAGGAAGGAGAAGAGGGAAAGTTATCAGGCCCTAGCTATATAAAAGCTTGTGTTCAGCATGTAGTACCTCTAGGTTGCAGGTTCTCCAGGTGCTGGACCCACAGATGTGTCTGTCTTGGAGTTTGTCTCTTATGGATTCCATTTCCGATTTGCTGCTAACAGAGATCTTGCTGCATTGAGGATGCGAGTAGCTAATTTGCAGGATTGTTTAGAGTTTATGGCTCTGATCTTCATTACTAATAGGAATGTGTGTGTGGGCTGCTTGTATAGTGCAATTTAGAACCTCAGAGAGCAGAGACGCTACCATCCTCCAGAATTCCTGAGCTACAGTGCAGGTCCAACAGGTGTGCAGGAAGGACTCTCTTTCTCCACATCCTCTGAAGCACCTATCGTGATCTGGGCTGCCGCTAAGTTTACTGATGCATGTGGGGCAGAGCCTTTAAAGAAGAAAGGCTTGGTGCACTTGGGGGTGCCAAATGTAAGGCACCCCCCAAGTGATAGTTACTTACCTAAAACCCCGGGCCGAACTTTGAAGTCGACTATTTTGTTAAACTACGCATACGTTTGCCCAGAAAATTTGAAGACAGAAGAAAACGGAAGTGGATAGCTCCGGGTGCTCACTGGTATAACCAAGGGCCAGTGCAGTTTTATGCTGATAGGAGCAAGCCTTTTACTTTTCTTACTCTCCTCTAGATAAACTGAGATTGTAGAATCTGATTTATGGCAGATTATATGGTGAGCCTTGGGTGCCACTGGCCCACCAGAAAACCTTATTATTACTAACATTTTTATTCTATTATTCACTTCCCCTTACATTACATAACCTATGGTCATGGTGATCTTATCAGCAGAAAACTGCTGAAAAACTGCTGAAAAAACTGCCTGGGGTTATACCAGTGAGCATCACGGAGCGATCCTCTTCCGGCTTTTTCTTTCTTCAAATTTCCTGGCGCATGCGTAGTTGAGCGAAATATCCGACTTTTAAGTTAAAGTTCGGCTTTTCGTTTTACTGTGCATGCACAGCCGCGTGAAGAAAGAGGAGTTCTCTGCTAATAGGAGCACCGGCCCGGGGTTTCAGGTAAGTCAATACAATCACTTGGGGTGCCTTACATTTGGCACTCCTAAATGCATGAAGCCTTTATTTCTCCTTTAAGGGGTGATACGATAACTATTTATAAATATATAAGGGGATCATATAATAATCTCTCTAATGCTTTATTTACCAGTAGGTCCTTCTAGCTGACAAGAGGGCACCCACTCTAATTAGAGGAAAGAAGGTTCTGGCTAAATATTCAGAAGGAGTTTGTTACAGTGAGAGCTGTGAAGATGTGGAATACTCTCCCTGAATCGGTTGTGCTGGCTGATACGTTACATAGCTTTAAGAAGGGGTTGGATGGCTTTTTAGAAGAGGAGGGAATACAAGGTTATGGAAGATAGCCCATAGTACAAGTTAATCCAGGGACTAGTCCAATTGCCATCTTGGGAGTCAGGAAATATTTTTTCCCCATCTAATGCAAAATGGAGAGGCTTCAAATTGGGTTTTTTTGCGTTCCTCTGGATCAACTAGCAATTGGGCAGGTTAAAATAGAGTTAAAAGGTTGAACTTGATGGATGTGTCTTTTTCAACCTAACTTACTATATTACTTAAAAACTCTAATGTAAAAAAAACTTGAATCAGTATAGTCAAGTGAAAAATTTGAATGCTCAAATTGATCGAGTTTTTTCGAGAAAAAACTCAAATCGCTCAAATTCAGTTTTCGAGTGAACCCCACTGAAAAACCTCAAACATAATGAAGGCTACTAACATCTTCAAATTGTTCAAGGGACCTCTGCCATTGACTTCTATATGACCTTTTATACTAATATATAACTAGTACATGCTAAGTCCAAATGTGTTAAATGAGCTTACCACTGTACACGGTGGGCCCGGGTGCACACGCCCCAACCTTCAGCAAGGGGAACAGATACCAGGAAACTTGAAAAAGGGGCTGGCACAAGCCTCGACCCATGAAATAGTGAAACCGGAGTCAGATTGTAAAAGGATTAAAAAGCTTACATTTTATTTTCCATAATTAAGAACCATGGCCTGACGCGTTTTGTGTCTACCAAGGACACTTAGTCATAGTTTCTATATGACCTTGACAGGTTTTAGATGGTGTATTTTCAGATTCATGCTACTTCCAGCTTTGGGGGTATAATAACAGGGCCGGATTTACATAGTGGGCACCCCTAGGCCCATTGCCGTTTGTCGCCCCTGTCCCTTCCCCTTTATTCATGCAAATTTTCATCATCTGGACCGGAGCAATGGGGATTGGGGCATGGGAAATTTTAAAAATTATTGTATCCTCTGTGTTTTTGAACTAATGTGGGTGTGGTTGGGCAGCATGCCACCCCCTAAAATCCTGACGCCCTAGGCCCAGGCGGCCTTTCCACAAATCCGGGCCTGTATAATAAATCCCCTTAATCGTAGCAACAAGGGATGCCCACAAGCCAACTATCGTCCCCAAAGGATACATCACTGCAGTTGGCGTGAAAAGTGTAAAAATAAGTGCTTTGCTCAAATTTTTACAGTTTGCCTTACGTCGCATAAACAAGTCCACTAATAAGTTGAAGGTCTGGCCAATACAAATGAGCTTAAGTTAGCGAAACAAATTTATTAAGATTGTCAGCATTACTAAACGTCAGGAAATGTATTCAACTTTGATAAAAATAGAATCATTTATGAACAAAAAATTGTCGCGTTCAGTTGTCCAAAGCTTTAGTCACATGACATTAACATGCAAATACTTTGCGTAATTATGTCAGCATATTTTTCCCATATAACTAAGTGGAATTGCATCAGTGCATTAATGCTATTAAGCAATGATGTGGGATATTGGCATGGAGGATATGACCGTTCATAAGATACAAAGGGGTCAAACAGACTGGACCGAACTTTGGTGGGAAAAAAATTGTGTTCTTGATAAATAAGCATTTATTCAAAGTCTTGGAGTGGTGTAATTTACAACTTGCAAATAAATAATGTGGATTTCCACCACTGCAGAGTTAATACAGCAGAACTTGTCTTGTGTAGTTTCAGTAACTTGTTGATGCTGTAGCAATTTTGTTTTTGCCAAAAATCCAACGTAAGTGATCCGTGTACAGTATATAGACAAACTCAAATTTTTAAAGGAAACAAAAAAATTGATTTTTTTCCCCGAGATTTATTATTTTCCAAAGCTGCTACAAATTTGAATCCGAAAATACTCTAGCTAAAATGTGACGAATTCATGTAGAAGTCAATAGCAGATGGTCCCTTTAAAAATTGGAACATGTTTTTACCTTCTGGATTCTCAATAGTGTGGGGCTGTTTGAGTTGGTTTTCGTTTGATAATCTGAAAAATTCGAATTGTCACTGCAACAATCCGATACAGTCAGTTTTTGGAGCATCAATTCGAAAAACTCACATGATTCGAACTGACGCACGATTTTGTTGCAACATTTTTTTGCACCGACTTTTTCAAGAAGAATTATTGGTAAATTAAGGGAGTTCAGATTTGGGAGTTTGGATGAATTTTTATTAGAGTGAGGGAAAAAGTTGAGTTTTAGTAAATACCCCCACTAGTGTAACAAGGTTGTATTTCTCCTCTTTTTAAGAACGTCATAAGGGGTGACTATATGAAAGGGAGCACAAAAAGTATTTTTTTGTCTCTTTCCTAGTATCTATAATGTACGTGCTTCCCCTTGCACCTCCCTCTAATATACAGTCCAATTATATACAGTCTCTCTAAACTATTGGCACAGGGGCCAAATGGACTGGTGCCCTGACAGACAAGTTTTAGTTTGGCAGATGTCAGGAGAATGTACTTGTCTGAATGCAGACTGTAAAGGTTTTTTAAGAAGGGATAAAGGTCTATTGGCCAAGTCTAGCTTGGCCCTACCTAGACCAGTCAGGTATCAATGTGGAAAACCACCATGTAGCAAGGAGGAACCTGGGCTATGAATGTGGTCCTCTGCTGGCAGGTCTGCACAAACTACATATCTATTCATCACCAACCTAGCCAAACAAGCTTTTTCAGAGTCCAAGACTTTCACGATTAGTTATCTTTATACACTACTAGATATTTTGTCTCACACACACACAAAATGTTGTAAGTCCTCTAAAGAGAATACGTAAAGTCTGAAGAAAACAAAGCGCATTTTGTTTCAAAATGCACATAATACATTATTATCAAAAATATCATTAATCATTCTGTGTAAAAAGTGGAGTGAAATATTACCGGTGATGTTACTCATAGCAACCAATGAGATATTTGCTTTTGTTTGCAAACTGTTGAAATCTAATTGCTGATTGGTTGCTCTGGGCAACATCACTGCTTCACTCAACTTTTTAGACAGCATGATAAATAGGCCCCTATGCGTCTACAAACATGCACATTATGGTTAAATTGGCTCAAGAAGAATCAGGAGAGTTTAATTGATAGCACATATATGTTGGGTATAAGAATATCTCAAACCCCATTATACAGAAAGCTCCAGAAAATGGTACAATCTACTAACATGCTGCAAATTTATGTATGCCAGGTTGCTTGAATTGCATAGAATTCCAGCAGTGTCATGATAGTAATAATCGGATCTGTCCTGGCCTGCTATAGTGCAAAGGCGGAAGAGATGAAAACTCTTTTTCAACATATAAGCTACCAGCAACGGAGACCATGTTAAATTCTAATCGTTATTTAGGATTCAGACATCTTATTCATAATTACTCCCTAACATTTTTGATTACACTCTGCTTTCTTTTCAAGCATCCAAGCATCTATAACACAAAGCATCACGGAACAGATTCCTAATTTGCAGTGGTGAGGGACGAGTTGTCACGCATATTCTGGAACAGTCATAATAATAGCCTTTTAAACAGAACCCTAAAGAAACTTTTTTGTGCAAAATGCCTGACTGATAATTCCTTGTTCAAAAAAAAACATAGAGGAAGAAGAAGTTAAGCTCCAGAAACATACGCTGTGCAATTATCTTCAAAGAAATGTTTGTGGGTTGGCAGTGCCTATACAATACATAAATCAGTTATTTTACAATGTGGATTAAAGTAACAAAAGTCTGCACGCTGTAACTGTGCACTTCAATAAAGCCGTTGTGCAAAAAACAAATACATTTTGTAACAACAATCATAGCTAATAATATCAAGAATGAAGAGGTCTACTGTAGTACTATTTCAAATCTATACAAAATATGTTCACGTGCACACATAGCTACGTTGAAGGGTCCAAGCATTTGTCCTCTATCTTTCACCAGGTGCAATGACATAAAAAAAACATTTATATCAGTTTATATCAGTTGGGGGGCAAGGGACTGCCCCCACCAATAACCTTGAGACTTCATTATTGCAGCAGTGCTGCAAAGTGATGCACGGAGGTAAGTAGTATAAGTGGAGTGTAATTGTACGGGAACTAAAATACACAGTAATTTACAAAGGGAATTCATTGTTAGTGAACAAAAAATTTCAATAATAATAATAATAATAATAATAATAAAGGGCAAAGTAATCACATTTCTCATCTATACAACAATATAAAACCAGCCAAGCAAAGTCTGACCTAGTTTAGGGCGGTGGCAGACTGGGAGATTAGTCGCCTAGCAACAAATCTTCTCTACTATGGGCGACTAATCTCCCCAAATGCCTTCCACCAGCAAGAATGCAAATCACCAGCCGCATGGTATAAGAATTGCTTCGTGTTCCGATGTCACCAGAAGTTGCCTCACAAGGAAACTTCGAAATTCCGAAACAATAGGTATGCCGCCGGTGATTCGCATTCTTGCCAAAAGATTAAGTAAACCCAATAGTACAAGGAACTGTTTATTATTAACAATAATATTACTTTTGAAATATTTGCTTAAAGGGGTGGCTCACCTTTAAGTTCATTTTAACGTGATAGTGAGTGCATAAAGGCAGTTGAAGGTATATACATATATACATATATACACACATATATACACATGCATACATACAAAGTAATTGCCTGCCCCGCCTCTATGCCTAAACTATGAATGCTTTTATAAAAAAATATATATATATATTTTGGATTTCATGTTTAATTTGAAGAGCGCTTTTATTAAACAGCTTTTTATGTGTGGGTGACAGGTCCGCTTTAAACTTTTGCACTCTGAGCCAGTCTTATATTGATGAGGGTGCTGGGTCAAAGCATTGTATAAAGTTCAAAAGGACCCGCACTCCAAAGTCAGTGAATATCATTATTTATTTTTTAAACTTATGCATGCAACTTTGTAAATAGATGCATTCTTTTGCCAGCAAAACATACTGTTAAAAGGTTAAAGAATACAGGTAAGCATTGTTAAACAATATGTAATTAGGAAAAATAGTTAAATGGGTTGTTCACCTTCCAGCACATTTTCCATTTCAGTTGATTTCACATAGTTCACCAGAACTAAAGACTTTTTTTCAATTACGTTCTGTTTTATAGTTGTGACTGTTTTTCTACTATTGAAGTTTAAAGTCTCATTGTTCACCTTCTCGTGTTTTTTAAAGCAGCTCAGCGGGGGGGGTCGCCGACTCTGTATACTGTTCTTTGTCCCTGTGTTTCATTAAAGGCAGCTGTTATAATTGATACAATAGTTGTGAATACTCCATAAATGCTGCTGAGAAATGTATCAACTAATGTAGCAAATTGTAACAGTTCAGAATCTGCACCTGAATTACTGAGTTGCCAGGCTGAAACATGGACAGGAACATTAATACTAATTTATTAAACCTCAATTTTTTTCTGTTAAAGGTTTTTAGGGGGGAAACTAATTTTTGGTGTAAATAAAACTAGAATTTTTACAGATTTAACATACCCCAAAGATGCTAAAAATCTGGGTTTTTTGTCTGATAATTAGAAAAAGTAACGTTGTTGCTGTGAAAATTCAATAAAATGACTTTTGGGGGAAAAATCATATGATACGAATTAACGCTCTATTTTGTCACAATGTTTTGCCGTTCTGATTTTTTCATTAAAAATTATTCATAAATGAGTTCAATTTGTGCAATGGAAGTTGGGTTGGCTTTGTTTTCATTAAACAATTTTAGTTTTAGTAAACAACTCCCTTAAACTTCAAGTTTTGGAAAACCGGTCAAAAATAGAACACGGAAAACAACTGAAAAAAGTAGATTTTTTTCAGATCAGTTGTTTTCAGATTGTTCACCAAAAAAAAAAAAAAGTCTTTTGATGGTGAACAACCCCTTTAAAGACAAGAAAATGGAGTAAAGGTGGCTATAGACGTACCGATAATATCGTACAAAATATGATATTCGGTGTGTGTCTGGTGGGAGACGAGCCAACAGATATCGACTTCAGAATACCAATCGACGCGTGTGCCATGCCGCAGTCGACTTTTCATTTTAGCCGGCACATGACAGAGGTAAGGCATTCGGGGAGATTGGTCGCCGCAAAGACGAGGTGATTAGTCGCCAGGCGACAATCTCCCCGAATCGCCCAGTGTGACCTTACCCTAAGGCAATATGGTATTGGGGAACTGTAATAAACCATCAGCCTTTTCAGTGATCCAAATATATCCCAGGAATAGTAGACCCCTTACTTAAATAAACTGCAAGAGCGCTACAAGTTAGATATAAGATTGGAATAATACTCCCACGCTAAAGGCCTACTTAAACTACAAGTGGCTTATGTTTCACTAAATTTTCTAGCACATGTGGGTAATGGCACTAGAGATTTGCAGAGCTGTCACCTCCCTCAGAATGGCAAAACATAAATGGATAAACAGATCTAAAATGTGGAGTGCCTTTCACTCAGCCTTCAAGAATGATTTCTGTATTTTCCATTTACTTTGGATGGGTAGAAGATTTGCTACATTTTCACCCCACCCTTGGGAGTAAAAAAACACTGCAAATCTTGTGTGCCATTACCCTACAATAAAAAGCCTTTTCTAGAATTAGTACTATTGCTGTGCCTTCGAAGTTAAAAGCTTCAGATGGAGTTTTTTGCCTTCCTTTGGATCAACTAAAAGTCAGGGAGGTTTTGATTTGTCAAAAGGGTGAACTTGATAGATGTGTTCTTTTCTTTTTTAACCTCATCTACTATGAAACTATAATATTTAAGTATTATAAGTATATACTATATAAGTATTTTAATTGTATACAAAGATGCGGGAAAGGGTGAAACTGATTACTGGGGGGAGAGGGGGCACCATGGCTTAAAGTGGCTCTGATTAGCTCTATTTAGAGCAGTGCAAAACTTAAGTTTACTTAGACTTAAGCTAGCCATAGGAGCAAACAAAGTCATATGAATAAAGGTTTGTGCAATTTTCAGACTATGGTGCAAATTCACTAAAGGACGAAGCACCTAACGCTAGCGTTAATTCGGTAGCGTAGCACATTTTCGTTAATTCGCCGATTCACTAACGGACGCTGGCGTAAATTCGCTAGTGTTACTTCGCACCCTTATGCCTGGCGAATTTGCGCAACGGACGTAACTACGCAAATTCACTGTTGCGCAAATTTTTCTTAATGCTACCTTTTACGCCAGACTTCCTTCACCACCTCAGACCAACAAAGTGCAATAGAGTAGATAGGGATTGCTTCAAAAAAAGTTAAAAAAATTCCAAAAAACACTGGTGTTTTTTCTTTTTTTATGGGTGATAGGCTGAAAAAGATCAAAATATTTTTGGGGCTACCCTCCTTCCCCCCTACATTTCCTAACTCATGGCACCTTAACTATACAGTGGGCACATGTGTAGGGCAAAATAAAAATTTTATTTGCTGTTTTGAAGGTTTCCCAGGCTTGTGCAGTGATGCTACATATACCTCCATTGTAACTTCAATTTTCAATCTTTTTCAATCGCTAGCGTAACTTCGCTTTGCTTGGTGAATTAACGCTAGCGCAACTTCGCAACCTTACGCTTCCCCTGAGCGCAACTTCGAAATTTAAGGGAATTTGCATAGCGCTGGCGAAAATACGCCTGGCAAAGTGTGGCGAAGCAGCCGCTGGCGCAGCTACGAATCTTAGTGAATTTGCCCCTATGTGTGGATTGTCCCAACATTTTTGTACCATGTTAATCAGTCGTTTAGTCAATAAGACAGCTAGAAGATTTCTGCCGGCTAATGATAATATCTCTGCATGTATTGCTTATTTGACAATATCAATGGGCTACTATTTGTCAGAACTTTGTACGGTTGTTGTCTGTCAATTAATGGCCAAAACATTGTCTGACTTGTTCTTTTTACTAGTTTATTTAATATGAATGGTTAGTTGTATGAATGATCAGTCATCGGACATTAGGATAGAATCAGCATGTCTGTGGCCAGATTTAGAAATAAATCATTACAATTTCGAAGTAGGAATATATGAAAATAAGCAAATTAGGGGTCACTTATCAAACTATGCCAAAGCAGCTACTGCATCATAAAATTAATGTCTAAGACTTCAAGCTATTAAAAAATACCCAAGAGGTGCCTATTTTCTCCTCTCTAATTAATTAAAAGGTATTCGGCATCTTAGTCAGTAACCAGATTTCCAGTTTTATACACACAATGGCATACATTTCCAACTACCACAGAAATGAGCTCTGAACCTCACTGAAGTATTGCTGACAGCTTCAAGGATCACGTCTGGAGAGTGTAGATAAGGAGAAAATGAAAAACGGAAAAAGTGCAAAAAGGTTCATGTGCAAGAAGAGAGAAATGGAACACAGATGAACAGCCATCAGAAATGAATGTTAGGGAAAACAAAACTAACGTTTGACACAAGCTTTCATCACGACCAGAAATGATGCAATTTTGTTAATCTTGTTTTGTAAGTATTTATTCTAATTATCTTTCACCTTTCTCATTTCAAGTCAAGAGAAACTAAGCCAGTGGGTACCACTGATGTCAGTTACCATTGAAAAAGATTATTATGGGACTAAATATTTAAGCATTCTGCCCCAGAATAAAGAAAACACATTGGCAATAGCTAATATTTGTTCTTTTGATTCAGTCATACCACTACTGAAGTAACAAACAGGATGGTACGTCCACCAAGACAATGTCATATTGACTGCGGACAGTTCGTTCCTTTGTTAGTGTATTGTGGAATGAGGATCGTTAGCACAGCACCAATACTAAGCTACAGTAAAGTACATGGATTCTTACATGGGGTGTCCCCATATTTATTCCAGATAAAATGTGGTTTCTTTACCTAGACAATTAAATTGCATTTACGTTACATTTTAATTCTAGTCAAATATACATGGAGTTAAAATTTCATTGATTTTAAAGGGATTTCTGAATGTTATTCCTATTAATGGTAATATCGGTCAAGTTGATTCTATTCTCAGCACTGCTGGTCCTCTGGTTCTGACTCCTGGAATCAGTGTAGCAGGAATCAAAGGATTAACAGAACTGGAGGTGACAGAAAAACATTTCCTTCTCCCAAGACATACTGCAACACAGCATTCCAAGATAGATGACTTATTGCCAGTATTTTTTCATCCTTAACATATGTTACTAGGTTTCAAGTAGAATTAAAATGACAAATGTGATTCTCTCTGTGCAACAATACACTTCTGTTAGAATATTTACATTTTCTATAGACATAAATAATGTTTTGCTTTATGAAAACTCTAAATAGAGAGCATATAGCCCTGTCTCTCACACTGAATTTATCATTTTTATGAGAACTCCAACAGCATCCAAGCATTTGCATGCTGATTCTCCCTAAAGTTTTTGCCCAGAATAGTATTCCTTCCAATGCTTCTCTGCATCTCCTGAGGCAACTAGTTTAAAATCCTGGGCACGGCAAATTAGCAATGAACCACAGGATTCTACAGGTTTGTCAACTTTACAGTAACCTGTTAATGGTTTCTTGAGGGTTTTAAGGTTACTTAGATGGTTAAGCGTATGTGCTAGGTTTTAGAAAGAAGCATTAAAAGGTTTTTAAAGTTACTAAAATCCAGGCATATTGCTAATGTAAGGTATGTGTGGGGGTGGGGTGGCAGGAGGAGACTTTAAAGAAACCACTTGCCTTATTGTGGCGGCAGGGTGGTAACTGATCCTCCAAAGATAATTTTGCACCCTAGAAGATTTCTTTGTAGCTTATGTGCCAGTGTGGGGAAAATGCAACATGGAAGTAACCAGAGATTTTAATTATTTTGTGTTCAGCAGACTGATCAAAGCAAGCTAGCCATTGGCTTCTATGAGTTACTGCAATAGTGCAGATTTCCCCAGTGTTACACAATAAGCCCCACTGTGGGGAAGCAAATGGATACTGTGTGGCAATCGGACTGTTGGGCCACTACCCAAACTCAGAAAATTCAGTTGCTTCCTACTAGATACTGTATATCAGAGCCTTGATGAATGAAAATCTTCATTGACATAGAATATCTTTGTAAATACAGCTTTGTGTGGAATATCCAACCAGCTAGCATCATAAATGTAACAGTTAATGCATTAGCCTTACATCAAAGGGGACTACTACAGGTATTTGGACCTATTATACAGAATTCTTGGGACATGGGGTTTTCCGGATAACGGATCTTTCCATTATTTGGATCTTTTACATTATTACCTTACGTTTACTAAAAAATCATGTAAAAATGAAATGAACCCTATAGGCTGGTTTTGCTTTCAATAAGGATTGATTATATCTTAGTTTGGATTAAGCAGAAACGCAGACGTCGACGCAGCATCTGCATCCGACAGTCATTTCGCGTCACATCAACGCTGCGACACGATCCGACAATAGAACTACTTACCTTATTTCCATTGCATCCGACGTGAGGCCTGCGTTTTTGCGCAGTGCGTCGGAATCGCCTGTGGAGTCCTGCCCTAAAAGTTTGGTGTAATATCTGGAACACAGCCTTATTTTGTCAGCCTATATGACAGTTTAGATTTAGAATATTCTAGTGAGCCAGGATTCCCAAGAAGTATGATAGAAATGCCACTGATTTTACATGTACTGCAGATTGGAGGGATCTACTGTTTTTCTTCTGCTGCATGTATGGTAACACCACTGAACTTGATACATTTGCATCTATCCCAACATATTAGGGAATAAAAAACCTGTGAAAGGGAGAATAAGGAGCAGATTTATCAAAATGTGAGTATAGAGCTCATCAGAGAAAAACTCACCCACTTTCTATTCATTCCTATGGGATTTTTAGAATCATAAAGGTGCACTCTAACTTTTACCCATTCATAATTACGATTCTAAAAATCCCATAGGAATAAGTGAGTGAGTTTTTCTGAGGTGAGCTCTAAACTCACATTTTGATAAATCTGCTCCTTATTCTCCCTTTCAAAGGTTTTGTATTCCCTAATATGTTGGGATCTGCCCCAAAGGGTCTAAGGATGAAAAGGTGTCTGCAAAACTACTACCTCACTTACCAGGTGAATGCTAAAAAGAAGTATGGTTTCCATGGTAAAGTCATTTCCAACACTAATGTAGTGGCCCTAGAATTGGAAGCTCCTCGCTACACAGTACGGGCTTGCACATTATCAGTCTGAACTGCATTCCACCTGACTGTAATACAAAGGTAATACTAAGTTTTAAGCTATAACCACAGCAGCCCATGTTGTCATACAAGAATAGCAGACCTCACAGCAAAGAGAATCATAACAAAATACATAACAAAATAAAATGACCTTTTATGGGCACCACCTGAAATAAAGAACACAGAGATCTGTGACAAATCCAACTACCTCCTCTCTGTACAAAAAAAAGTCACTGAAAAATAGCATTAGTCCAATGAACAAGTCACAGGAACCACATTACAACCACATTGGCAGCAATCGCCACAAATCATTTTCCTTTACAAATAAATGGGGAGGGGAAAAAAAAAAGATACACAACGATGTAATAAAGACCTTTGAGTGTGAACAAAGAAATGTGGTCCACGATCTGCCTTCGCTACTGCAGGATGACAGAGTGAGGTGAAGCACACATTTACTCACAAGCATGTCACGTCTACTTGCTTCCATCCAGTCTACAGCTAATAAGTACGGTTATTCAGAATAATTGTAAGGCCCATGCTCCATATTTCTGTCATCAGCTGTACCGGCTATTAGCCTGAAATCCGCTTAAGATTTTTAATTCAATTACCACATAGACTGCAGACTGATGTATGAATAATGCTAGTCCTTGTCGCTAGACGGACTAAAATAAATACACAGCCAAAGCCATCAATATGCATAGGATACTGTAAAATGTAGACTTTTTCTTTTTTTTTTTTTAACTGAAGCATAGACAGCTCTGCAGATCTGGATTATTATATAGTGAACCTAATCAGCATTCAGAGCAGCTCTGAAGCAAATATGAGGACTTGCTACAAAAATATAGGCATTGTCTATTAAATATTAATCTGCTGTACAACATTTACATCTCAGCATCTTAAAGAAAAAAAAAATGCTACTCTGAGAATGCCAGAGAAATGTTTGCGTCCGCCATTGAAAACAGTCCGATATTGCTTGCTTGGCCAAACATAAATATACACATGCCTAATTGGAAACAGATTAACATGACTATACATACAACGATTATATATTCTATGCATGTGCAAGAGCCATATAAAAACATAATACATGTGCAATCTACTCAATACATAAGGATTTCTTAATAATATGGACCATCCTCGAGAATACATGAATAACCCAAAGGAAAAAAGAATCCAACGCCACCAAAAATGTTTAACATATGTGGGGGTTTTGTCTGTTTTAGTTTTAGCAAAACAAATAATACTGTGCAAATATATCCTCTTGCACAACTTTGAGATAAAACAAAAAAACACAATTATCAACCCAACAACATTTTATTATCTTACATTTAATGATTGCCATGGAAATGATATAAAAAGCACTGCCATAAACACCACTGATTTTGCAGTCTGTCAGTGCTATTGAGAAGAAGATAGACAAATTGCACCCAGGTATATCCTACAGGAAACCATTCAATGCCAGAAGGCACATCTTTGTATATAAAACAAAAAGGTTTATGTGCCCTGTGTATTGAAGGGTTGGCGGAGTTGAAAATGAAACCAAGATATCTTTAGTGGCTGCTATTACTGAAACCTTGGGGTGGACATCAAATATAAAGCAAAAAGTGGATCTATGTTGAAAAGGCCAACAAGTACTATGTTACCTACATTACGTTTGTTGAGGGTGGGAGATCCTGTCTCATTACAGACAATTTTAAAATGGTTAATTATCAGATTCCTCATTTTATATACAGCTGTGCTAAACATTGTGGCAAAATGGGTCGGTCCCGAATTGTTTCTTTTTTGGGGATTGTGAGAAAACAAGGCAAACGTTGGCTTTATTAGGATGGTACGCTGGCAACCTGCTGCCCCCAGAGAAAGCCAACAGAGCCAGAACTTTGTAGAAAATGGGCTAGAGAGCCAAGAAGTCCCAATGCAGATGCCCCAGAGGATGGCTCCAGTATAAACTTGTTACCCTTCACTATCCCAACAAAAGAAGCGGCAGCACTCTGGGTGGTGGGCTCAAGCCATGTTACTTCCAGGTGCCAATGCAACGCAATAAAGACATTCTCAGCAATAAAGACATTCTCAGCAATAAAGTGGATTTGCTGTGCTTCTCGTGTGAGACATGGCTGGATCACACATTCCTACCAAGAAGCAAGCGACTCCTGCTGCCTAATGGCTCTTCCAGCAGCCGGCACTGACCTCCACTGATCTATTGCCCTTCCCACTATCCTCTTCCCACTCACAATCACTGCTCCGTTCTCGTAACCCCCCTCGCTCCTCACTGCTTCTTACCTTCAGTCTTGGCAGCCCAAGTCGGTTTCTTGCACACGGAAAAAAGGATGGAGACTGCGAAGAACCCCCGGGTGACCCAGACTAACGATCCCGGGGGGCCTCGGATCGCCATCCCACACCTTTTCACCGCGAGCCACTCTTCACCATCCCGGGAGTAGCCGCATATAGATTTACGGGCCTCTGCGCAAACCTTCTGTAACGAAACGCCACCGCAAACACCGGAGCACGGAGCTACAAGCACAGACCACACTGCTCGCTCCCGGCCACTGCGCGTTCCCAAAACATCATACACACAGCGAGACCGGCGACGCGCTCGCAAAAGCTCCGCCCAATTGTCCCAACAAAACTGCCCCCCCCAGTAAGGTGCGCGCGCCCCTTTAACCACGCCTATTTTTCCGTGGCGTTTATCTTTGCGGCGCACCCTCAGACGCTATGTCTAAATCACTGCATGCCTGCGCTGCTTGGGAGATAGTGGTTTCTTTAATGGTGCGGATTTCCCGCCTTCATTATGTTATATGGCAAATAGGTTCCCGTCTGTCTTAAAAACTAAGCGGTTTATCTGCTTAGTTTGTTGTCTGTGGCACCTTTGAAACCACCGTGGTGAGATTTTATTTACATAGTGATGTACTACCTTTTACCTACAAGCTGCCTTTTCCCCTTTGTAAGCTTGCTCGTGTGGAGCCTGACATTTGGAGTGAAAGAGAAAACATCTCTGTTGCCACCACGGTTATGGTTGTGCGGCTTTGTTCACGCTATTTTGTTGGCCACACTTGGGGTTTATTGGAAATTGTCTACTCTTTCCTGTATATTAGGACACAGTTAGTTGTAAAATTGTCAGTGTGTTGTATTTTTGTGGACTTCCTGGACAGTGTTCTGCTGTTTTTAAAATCAAGTTTGCACATTATTTGCTTTACAGCATATATGGGGGTGAGTTATTTATACATACACACATATATATATATATATATACACACACACTGTTTTTCACACTTCATTAGTAAATGTACATGTAAGAGTAGAGTTTAATGTTCCTTCCACCGCTGCTATATCTTATGAAATGTTGCATTGGTAGTCAACTAGCCTCTGCCTTTCTATATGGCAAGTAACTGGCCTGAGACTAACACAAGCATGCAAGGCATTGTGGGATCAGGAGTCCCAATACCAATGTTCCCACCGTTCCTTAAAATGTGTCATCTTTAGTATACAGAAGAACCCCCAGACTTGAGCACCATTCACCTGATTTTTAAGTTTTCCCTCATTTTACATTGTTGTTTTGTGGCCCCACCTATATATTATGCATAATACATTTCCCTGATTTTACATTTTCCTGGATTTCTACACCATTTTTTTTTCTGGTCCCCTGAAAAACATAAAATCGGGGTTCTACTGTATGTGAAAGCTGCTTAGGCATTTTCTTTAATTTTACCCTGTCAAAGTGTATATGTAGTCCTTGAACAGCCTAGGGTCCATTAATCCAAAAATATTTCCAAGCTTTTTGTCAATTTTCAAAAAATAAAGTTCATAAAATGGTGCTCAAGTCTGCGTCCTCTTGCTCTGGAGCTCAAGACAATACTATATACAATTTGTAACAGATGGCACTCAAATCCAGTAAATGTGCTAATATGCTGTATATTTTATTAAGATACAGTATCTCCTTTCTCAAGTGCTCTTACAAAAGTGTAAAAATGGAACCGCTATAAAAAGGGAAATTCCCCACTCTCTAAAGCTGGCCAAGATCCGATCGTCATAGTGAAACCAGGATTATCTCGAAACGATCATACGAATTGTCCATCAACTAAAAAGACCATTTGCCAGGAAAACAAACGATAGCTGCCTGCTTGCCCCTGCAAACATAGATCGATTGCACTGGGACCAATAAAGATTTTTTTTAACCTGGCCAATCAATTTTATGACAGATGTCGGACGAAAAATCGTAAGATGTAGGATCGTTGAATCCCACTAACCGCACGATAATTTCGAAGGATTAGCCTGACTTCGCTAAATCAGTCGTTCGGCAAGAAAAATCTTTGTGTCTATGGGGAGCTTTAGGCAATACATGTACACTAGTGATGTGTGGGTCAGGGTTTTCCTGACCCGCATCTAACCCACCCTGCTGCAACGCCAGCACGCACCCGCGCTTCTGGGGTCCTTTTATAGACCCGTGCTGATCCGCCCCGCCGATGACATCACAATGATGTCACAAAAGGGGCAAGCAGATACGAGACTATAAAACCGGAAGTTGGATGCCGGCATTTGAAGGTGGCGGGGAGAGCAGGAGAAGAGCTCAACCCGCACCCGCCCGCGAGGAGCAGTGCAAGGTCTACCCGAAAAACGCGGGTATCGGGTTGGCCCGCACATCACTAATGTACACCCTCTTTACTAATTACATAATCAAAGTGGAAACTGTGGCATGCCTGTCTGGAACAACCAAAGCATAGGCAAGATTAAAAAGTTTAGTATTGCAATAGTCATCCCTAAATGTGAAAGAATTAAAATTACTTTTTGGAGTTTGAGGTGTACTATCAGGAGATCTTGTGATTCAGTCTAGATCATGATGTCATCCACATAGGTGAAGATGTGTATACCTTGTAGACAAAGAGGAGCATGTTCCGTTTCTTCAATCCAGAGTTTGCTGGCTCTGGCTAAGGAGGTAATTGTCACTGAAGATGTGCAAGCAATATTTTTAACAAAATAAAACTTTTTCAGGATGGCATACCGTCTTCTTTCCACTGCATCTCAAACACACCCTTTCATCCACTGGATGGTTGTGTGTCTTACCACTCTGGTTATAGCAGCATCGACTAAGAGCGGAGTTCTAAAATTTGTCAATCTTAAAAATAAAAACCTTTTGACTAGCTTTTTTTTTTTTGTCCAGGGTACTCAGTTTTGTTTTAATAACATTGTGGACTGGGAACAGATGATTGCTTTTACATGAAGCTTTGACCATCTTCTCTTGTTGTGGAAGTTTCTTTTTGTGGTCAATCTTGAGGGTATACCTCTTCTTCTTCTCCCCTGTTATCTGGTGTATCTGCTACAAAGGTTGTGCTTTTTCTTTCAGACCCTGCATGTTCCCTTCTGAGAAGAATAGTAGATTGATCAGTTTTGGGAAGTACATTATCTATAATCAGAGATCACGTTGGACATAGATTAATCAAAAGTCTTCCTCAAATCCTTGATATTACTAAAATGCTTAGAAGAAATGTTTCTCACATTTTGAAAACATGTTCTGAAGAGGTTTTTTTATCTTTGCAGGATTTTTTCATGAAATGAGAATTTACCATTGTGGCAAATACAGTAACAAGTTGTCTCAAATTGATCAAACTCACTTCCTGGATGCTAAATATGAGTATCTACAGAAGTAGTGCAAGACACCTCTTTCAGGGTGGGGCATAACTCTACACCTACAATCAGGATACTAGAATTGGACATAGATCTGTAATTGTAGAGCTTTTACTAGATAACTAGATTAAGAAAACCATCTGAGAAACTACTTTGTGTTATCTATTAGGCAAGTAATACTGTAGTGTGAAAATACAAAATATACGGGCACTCAAAGTAGATGCAAAGCATGTTTAATCAACTATGTTGTAGAAGCATGCCCTTTGATTTGAGTAAAAGGGCGTGCCCCTGAAAATGTCACAATATGGCTTATTAAACATACATATGTTTAAGGGGCCAGGGTATGCCATTGTATCTTTTCAGTTAGACTTTACAGTAGTAGTTAGACTGTACAGTAGGCCAGATGTTTTTGGCCAACATCTGTCAGAAAATTGATCGGCCAGGTCAAAAAATCTTTGTCGGTCCCAGTGCAATCTATCTATGCTTGCAGGGCTAAGCAGGCAGCTCCACTTTGTTTTCCTGGCAAATTGGACTTTTAAGTTGATGGTCAATTCATACGATCTTTCCAAGAAAATCGTGGTCTCACGATGAGGATCGGATCTTTTAAAAATCTCAACATCTATGGCCAGCTTTAGTCTACAAAGCAACAAATTCAAGCATTTTACCACCTGCCCATCAAGCTAAAAATTGGAAAAATACTTGAAAACATGCCATGTGCCATTGCCTTTTCCCAACAGTGAACCGATACAAAGAACTGCACTCACACTTTGCAAATAAAAATCAACCAGTAAATTCAGAAACATTTTATTTTTGTCTCAAGATCCGGAGATCTCTGGAGAAGATGGATGTTGTTCTCTTGCCCAGAAACTGCTTTAAGATGGATAAAAAATACACACATCTGGGAAAATGCTTCCAGATAACTGTTGCAAAGAAATAATGATGATTAAACACATCTTAATAAATGCAGCATGTAACTAAGTACTGCTATAAAGCAAGGTATGACCACAGCAGGAACAACTTTAGCCTACAGACCTAGCTGCAGTAGGATACTTATTTATTCTGAAAGATACATATCACTGTGTGTCTTTCTGAGGCCAGTGCATTTTTCTTCCCAAAAAGAGCAGCAGCCTGTTGACAAAAAAAAGTAATTTGATTCACTGGGGAGTAACTGACATATAACCCCCCCCCCCGGTAAATTGTGGTTTACTTGAGGTGATATGTATAGCCCTTATCTGTGGCTTGTCTGCATAACCTGGTGATGGCCAAATATTATGGACTGTTCAAAGGATTTCGATTTAATTTTCCATTGCCTGAACATTTGCTTAAAGGGGTTGTTCACCTTCCAAACACTTTTTTTCCAATTCAGTTGAATTTAGATTGTTCCCCAGAAATAAAGACTTTTTTCAATTACTTTCCATTATTTATTTTTTACCGTTTTTCCAAAATCTACGTTTACAGCTCAGTAATTCAGGTGCAGACTCTAAACTGTTACAATTTTGCAACATTTAGTTGATACATTTCTCAGCAGCATCTCTGGCGTATTCGCAACTATTCTATCGATTCTAACAGCCGCCTGTAACAAACCCAGAAATTCTGCTCAGCAGGGACAAAGATAAGAAATGTATCAACTAAATGTATCCATTTAGGACAGTTTAGGGGGTCGACAATCCCCCCCGAGCTGCTTTAGAAGGTGAAAAAAGACTCTTTACACTTAAATATTAGAAAAACAGTGACACAAATGTCATTTCTGATGATCTATCTGAAAACTAGTTGTTTGAAGGTGAACTACCCCTTTAAAGGAAGTCAGCAGACAGCACCCCCAGAAATAGGACTGTTTTATTTGATAAACCACAGTTCAGGTTTAAAATCCAAATATCCTAGAATTTAGTATAGAAAATCAGGTTCACCCTGTGTCTGGGAAGGTAAAAACGGGGTTGTACATCTCATTAGTCATGGAGAGACTCATGATTTTAAATGCACTACAGACAGAATGCTAATAGAAGTGTAGGACTCCTGTACAACAAGAGGCCTTTACATGACGTGCGCTTACATATATTTGCCACAGTGTGGTACTAATACCTAATTTTTAAAATAATTATTTATAAAGGCTGAGACTGTGTGCTCGCAATCATTCTTGTTTTTGTTTGCAAATAATGGCTTTTTATCATTACTAGCAACTGGTCAAGAAAGTAGGTTAGACAGCCATGGCACAGGTGTGTTTGTAGCAGATAGTCAGCACTACTGTGTGGGTTAGACTGAACGTTGGTAATTGTAGCTCAGCATTGCTTCTGTCTTTTAGCCTATAATATTGAAAACCCAGATGAACTGCACTATTACAAAACAATCATTCTGTTGGAAAGGTTCTCAGGTATGAAAGCTACACTGCTACTCCATGCAGGGTTGCCATATATCCTGAATTCAAAATATACTGATATTCTTCTGCAATATATATTTTTCCTCCCTATTCATATCCTAGGTATCATGTATAATATTTACCAGTTAGGCTTTTAGCTATTGGTCAAATGGCAACCATAGCAGTGACTGGGAACTTATTAGCCACCCACAGCTTTGGATCAACCACCACTTTATATCCTTGCCGGAGCTTCACGCTGCACATATAATTGGCTCTAACCACTAACCATTCTGTAACATTTTGACAGGTATGAGCTCAAATTCACAAAAGCAGCACCAGGATGAAAGGATGAATTTGGCATAAAAGGTTCAAGAACACCAAAAAATCGTTTGATGACAAAGTAACAGTAATCTGGCCTTTTTTTTACATCATCCTATTCCAAAGTCCAAAAAAGCAAAATGCAAAATGTTGTATCTCTGTAGTATTAAGGCCAATCAACTGAACTTGCTGTACTTGTTTTTTTTTTCTTCTTCTTTTTCCTTGAAGACGTTTCGTTAGTCATCCGACTTTCTTTCTCCATTAATTTTGAATTGAGAAAGCCGTTCGGATGACTAGCCAAACGTCTTTAAGGAAAAAGAAAAAAAAAGTACAGCAAGTCCAGTTGATTTGATTTACTATAGATATGCCATGACTTGGACGAATGAGAAACTCCACAAACAAACTGCAAAAGTTGTAGTATACTTATCTTGTCAGTTTATATTTCTGTATTCAACATTAACACCATTAAAATGCAATTAATAATGCCAAAAAACTAACAACCTAAACATGACGTACATTCTGACCAATTTGTCTAGAATAATTTAGTATTTCTAATTCATTAAAGTGGTATCAGAAATAATTTAATATTGACGTGTAACAAATCATTTTAAACATGAAAAGGATTAAGGGGCACATTTACTAAGGGTCGAATTTCGAAGTTAAAAAACTTCTAAATTCGACCATCGAATTTGATACTTCGATAGTCAAAGTATTTTTTCGATCGAAAATGGCCGTTTTCAATCGAAGTAAAAATCGTTTGATCGATTGAGTGAATCGAACGATTCAAATTATTTTACAAAGAAATAAATCGTTTGATCGATTGATTGAATCGAACGATTCGAATTATTTTACAAAGAAATACTTTGACTACTCAAAACTTAGCCAAAGTTTATAGGAGGTCCCCCATAGGCTGAACAGCAATTCGGCAGGTTTAAGGTGGCAAAGTGTCCACGTTTTTTAAAGAGACAGTACTTCGATTTTTGAAGTCGAAGTTTTTTTCAATTTGAATCTAATTTTGGCCGATTCGATGGTCAAAGTACCCAAAAATTATTTCAAAATTTGAAGTTTTTTAATTTGAAAATTCACTTTGACCCTTAGTATATGGGCCCCTTAGTCTTTTGTGAATCTGACATTCTTTATAGTATTTCTTGTTCCACTTTCAGTTAACTCCCACACCCCACCACCTTCTATAAAAATATTTCTTTAATAAATGGGACAGGTAGCCTCTATATTAGTCATCAAAAAGAAAAGTCCTAAGTCAGTTTTGGTCCCACTTCAGTGAAACACAATAGGTCCTCTTCAACCTACAAAATTTCAAGTTTCTGTCACTGTTAGACTCAAAAAATTAGCATTTTGTGAAAACAAGATAAGAGAAAAAAATATAAAAGTATTATAGTGCAGCTTTTTTAAAAATTGATACACCCTGTGCCACACATTCACCCACTGTCAGAAATACAAATCTTAGACCCAATGTAAAATTTAGTGAAATAGCCTTAAGTGCCACACATTATTAAATTAGAGAGGGTACAGAGAAGGGCAACTAAGCTGGTTAAAGGTATGGAAAATCTTAGCTATGAGCAAAAACTGGCCAAATTGGGGTTGTTCACTCTGGAGAAGAGGCACTTAAGGGGGGATATCATAACTATATATAAATATATAAGTGGATCATATAATATAATCTGTCTAATACTTTATTTACCAGTAGGTCTTTCCAGCTGACGCAAGGTCACCCATTCCGATTAGAAGAAAGGAGGTTCCATCTAAATATTCAGAAGGGGTTTTTTACAGTGAGAGCTGAAATTCTCTCCCTGGATCAGTTGTACTGGCTGATACATTAGATAGCTTTAAGAAGGGGTTGGATAGCTTTTTAGCAAAAGGAGAGAATAAAAGGTTATGGAAGCTCATAGTACAAGTTAATCCAGGGAATAGTCCGATTGCCATTTTGGAGTCAGGAAGGAATTTTTCCCCCTCTGAGGCAAATTGGAGAGGCTTCAAATGGGTTTTAGCCTTCCTCTGGATCAACTAGCAGTTAGGCACATGACAATAGAGTTAAAGGAGAACTAAACCCCCTTGCTAATAAAAAACCCCTACCCTCCATAGTGCCCCCTCCCTGCTCCCCCTGCACAGGTGTTAACACAAGTAAATGCCCCTAAGCCGGTAATTACCCCTCACAGAGTCAGAGGTGCTCACGGGGGCCATCTTCAGTGCTTCGTAAAGTAAGTAAGTGCCGTATTGGCGCATGTTGGAGCAATTTTCCGGTTTGTTACAACTGCGCATGTGCCAAAAATGACCAAAGTGCCAGAAGAAGACCCGAAGATTACCAAAGCGCCAGAAGCAGGGGCGATCCTGGCCCCTCCCTCCCCTGGAAATTCACTCTTAAAGTACCAGTAGCAGCATTTTTGCTGCCCCTGGTACCTAGTGGGGCGATGTTGCCTGTGAGCTCCGCTGCGCTGACTACAAGGAGGGGTAATTACTTTTGTTAACACTTGTGCTGGGGGAGCAGGGAGGGGGGACTATGAAGAATAGAGGTTTTTTATTAGCAAGGGGTATTAGTTCTCCACTAAAAGGCTGAACTTGATGGACGTGTGCTTTTTCAACCTTTTTTCAACTTAGTTTGACAGTATATGTGAGACAATGGACCCATTTTATTCCTCACATTGATTCTTGTGTTTCGTCCAAGCTACAGATTGTTCCGCAATACTTTTCCTTTTTAGGGACAATAGAAAAGTTCCATGTACAGTAAATGTTAAATAAATAATATTGCACTTACATACACATCTTTAAAATTGAGCATAGCAAATAGAGATTTCACCGCAGCTACAGTCTGAAATAGTTTGTTGCTATGTATTGCACATGCTCCCAATCTCTGCAAACATTTTCAAAATTATGCTTGTGACATCTCCGCTGACGTGTTTCACCAGACAACTTCTCTGAGGGATGATCACACTTCAAACCTGCCACTATTATCCCAAAATGCTTGAAAACCGTTATCATTCATTACACTTCCCATTACAATGGAGACATATATAACCAAAAATAACTATTTCCAGATCCTTGGGCAGGTTCAAAGTGCCTCCACCTCTATCCTAGCCTTAGCTGAGAAAGAAAATAAAAACTAGACAAAGAAAACTAGTAGATTGTATCTAAAGTGACCCAGTGGGTGACTGACACTACTATTTGTCGGACATCACATAACAGGATTGCTGTCTGTCAATTAAGGGACAGAGCATTGTCTGATTTGTTCTTTTTACTACTATATTTAATCTGAATGGTTATCGTAGGTCAGAAGAGATCAACGAACAAGCGTTTGTCGGACATACGGATAATATCTTCAGGTCTATGGCCAGCTTTAATCAGAGGACAATATACCACATCTTTGGACTTGCAACAATGAAGACAATCTAGCAAAGCACAATAAAATGCTTAGCATGAGCTACAGTCTCCAGGGAATTTTTTATTTGTTTCAGTTTATATCTAATGCCAATGTGGAACACAATGTACTCCGTGCAGCAGATCACTAACAATTTGCTGTAGCTGCGCTGTTTATGTGGCTGTCCAACTGGACTGGTGAGTCTCAAGCCTTATTTTAGCTACAAGTCTCAACCCGCAGATGAGTTTATTGACTAACTGATTAGAAAATTTTGGCTACAGGAAAGTGCTCAATTTTTTTTGTCCTGGGAAATAAAAGACATACCACTGTTATCATTTTTGTTGAAAGTGGAGTAAATTATTATGCAGACTGTGAGGGGTTCCCAAACTTTTCATATGACTGTAATTGCTGGCATTATACATGAGCATTCTGCATATATTGAGATCATGAAGACAATGTGATGTTAGCCAGCGGAGTTCCAAGATGACATCTTCCATCTGTCTCTGATCTTCTTCTGCTAGAGTGGCGACACGGATCTTAGAAGAGCATGCTCCGTTAAATCTATGTCCTGAATCAGCTTCTATTGCGCATGCTCCCACAAGATCGGTGTCGCTGCTCTAAAGGTGGCCATAGACGCACAGATAATATCGTACGAAACAAATTTTCGTCCGATATTCGTTGTGTGTATGGTGGAAAAAGAGCCGACCGATATCGGCAGAAGACTTGGATATCGGTCGGCTCGTCGATCGGGCTGGACGGAAAATTTTGATCGGGTGCCTTTGAAGGGACCCAAACATCGGCCATTCTTAGTGCTGAATCGTCAGATGCAGGTAGAATTCTATTGTTTCTTCCTGTATATCTACCTGTATATCTGCCGATTCAGCTCTACACGTGTGTATTGAAACGAACGATCTTTCTTGGAAAGATCTTTTCCAAGAAAGATCGTAATTGTTACGTCTATGGCCACCTTAAGAGAAGAGGATCAGAGACATATAAAAGATGACACTCTTGAATTCCACTGTGCAACTCTGCAGGTTTAAAGCAGGTCAGGATACAGGTCGACTTCTCAGAAGACTAGATGCTGTGGGAAAAGAGCTTGGAGGACAGGTTGACTTCTCAGAAGAATAGATGCTGTGGGAAAAGAGCTTGGAGATGGGGGCAGTGGAGGAGGGTAGGGTTTAGTTCTCATTTTACCACTGCACCATATACTTTGGAGAATAGGTAAGCATCTTTTAAGTTCCGGCAGTATCAGAATATGTTCTTTAATCAAATATCTTAAATGTTCACCTACTGCTGTATTGAACTACTACTCTCAACATCTGTGAACTGAAAAATACCTAACCACCATTAAACAGTATGATAAGTAATTTATAATGTAATAATCTGCCTTCTCCCATGGAACCTCAGAAATACCAAAGTTACAGATAGCTGTTGAGGGATAAAAACCTGAGCCTGGCTTGAGCTGCCTTTTTCAACTCATGTCTGCAGAATAGTGCAGAAGGAATTCAAGGTGACATCATCAGACCACAAGAGAGTACTGATTATATTGTGTCTGTATGATGTCTGCTGAACTGGAAGTTCGGGGGGAGACAAGGTGGTGTCATCAGGTGATTGCCAGTAACATCAATTTTGCCTAGGAGTTGGGTGTCCCTCTAGGCCAGGAAGGCCTTGGAGTTAAAGAAAATGGAAACGGAAATCATGGGAAGTAAGAACAAGTAAAGGACGAAAGGAAATATGCGAGTGCCAGGTATGGCTGGTTTTAGGGTGAAGACACACAGAACTAGCAGCAAAATTGGAACAAAATAGACAAAAGGAGCTACTAGTAGCAGCTACATGTGGCAACAAAATGCCAAAGAAATATCCTGCCAGAGACAATACTGAAAATTGCCTCTGCTTAAACAAGTGAAAAGTCTTAAGCAAAGACGCAAAGATCCGATCGTACGAATCCTCGATTCGTATGATTTTCGGACTGTGTGTGGAGAGTCCCGACATATTTCGTCCCACGGAGATCGGTCGTTTGGTCGAAGAATAAAAAAAGATTTCTGTCGGCTGCTGATAATTTCTCTGCATGTATTGCCGATCGTACGATTTTCAGTGGGGTGTCACCAGCTTTTGTCAGACATAACTTTCGTACGATTGCTGTCAGGGGCAGAACATTGTCTGATCTGTTCTTTTACTACTTTATGTGATAGGAATGGTTAGTGGCAGGTCGGGAGATGGGGAAGACCGATCATTTGAACGATCGGATATTTGCATCTATGGCCAGCTTTAGCAAAGCCAATTATTACTGTCTATTTTGTAGCAGTGACAGGAGCTGCTACTAGTAGCTCTGTGTGTCTTCACCCTTTAGGCCATGTCACTTCTGTATGCTCAGCCCACAGCATTTCATGAAAGAAACAGAGCAGCCCTTAGTACTTGTGATTTTTTTTAAAAAATTCTTTGGTGCATATTTTTGTGTGTATTACCCTACTGGTTTTACATTTCTTTCAGCTTTATATTTTAATTTCCCCACTTCAGCTTCTTCAATCTTTTTTTATCCAAGAGATGTGCATTGGATAAAACATCACTTGGCAGGCAGATTCCTCCAGCAGCTTTGGATCGTGTAAGTTCCATTATAGCCACAAGCTGACTGGATATGCAGGAGGGAAGTGAAAAAGTGTACTATCCAACCTATCGTATCCATGAACAGCTATACTTGGAGTTCCACTTTGAGAGCACATCTATCTGAGAATGCTGGAAGGATCAGCTTGTGGTGTGTTCCCTGGTACAGATAAAGCTCTGACTCTTGTCAGAACAGTGAATGTCACTTTGCGTCACATGCACAGTCGCACATGCGCACACATGATTTCACAGGGCTGTTAGAATACCCTCCGTCGAGTGTTACTGCTAATGTGCTGGCTCTCGGTATTAATATGTATACTAGCAAAGGTAGTACTGTTCAATTATGGATGCATATGGAACATTTACTTGTATATTAAACTCAAACTAAATCCATGATTGCCCAATAGGCATTACCTTTGACAAACTCATTATGGCTCCTCTGCATTTCATGACAGGCAGAATTTGTGGATCCCCCATACATTTCATGACAGACACAGTGTGTGGGTAGGCCTTCAGCATTTCATTAAATATTTACTAATCCAAAGAAATGTCTGCACTACAGCCCACAAAAGTATTGTACAAAAATATCCCAAATTAGAATCAACAGGAGTTTGTAGGGCAGAAAGAAACCCACCACATTGGGTGGGGGTGATAGGAAAAATCATGAGCTTGGCTAACTGAAACTGACTATGTCTCAATTGCACAGTGTGTGTATTACCTACCCATCATCCTTTATGTATCACTTGGTATGGAAACTGAAGTGATGTCATCAAAAGTGGGCAGGGACAGAAACACGTTTTGTAAAACTTAAAAAGTAAAATATAGACAATATTACATAAGATAAGAAATTTAGATGAGACTCGTGACCCGCAGCTATACCCGCACCTGAAAATCCTCCCCTCATTCTGCAGGGTTGCCTGCTTTTTTGCGGGTAACTCGCGGGTACCCGACCCGCTGCAGGTAGGGTTGACATCTGCCCGAAAAAGATAAATATATAGGAAGGCCGGTATTTTTTCCCAGAAAAGGTGGCAACCCTAGCTGCAGGACTCTAATGCATGGTACTATACCAGGACCTCCACGCATGCTTTGCAATTCTCTTACAGAATATTGACACTTTTTTTTGAAGAGGGGGGGTTTTCAAAGAGGTGCCTCACCTTTTAAATTAACTTTAAGTATGCTATAGACAAGTATTTGCCTTCTTCTGACTTCATCCAGATTTGAAATAGGGGTCACTGACCCCCAACTAAAACACAAATGTTCTGTAAGGCTAGAAATGTATTGTTATTGCTGTTTTTTAGTACTGGTCTTTCTATTGAGGCCCTCACCTATTCATATTCCAGTCTCTTATTCAAATCAATGCATGGTTGCTAGGGTAATTTGGACCCTAGCAACCAGATTGCTGACATGGCAAACAGGAGAGCTGCTGAATAAAAAGCTAAATAACTAAAAAAAACTGTCCCAGAGTATCACTCTACATCAAGATAAAAGTTAACTCAAAGATGTACACATTTGCAATGAAAGCCCCAAAGTAATATGTTACTATTCTGTTATCTTTAATAAAACGAATGTATACCTTTTTATCCCACCATTCTATCAAAACGTAACTACAACATTATTAAGAGAAAACATTAATAACCCCTAGCAGTTGAGAACGACAAGTCTCCTTTAATCCCTTCCTGTGAAATGACTGCTGGTAAGGCGCGTCTGCGCAGTAAGTGCGTTTTGTTGGCAGCACATGCGCATTACAATCGGCAAAATGTCTTCCCTTCGCTGATTCACTTTAGAGCCGCCTTTCAATAGGCGCATGCGCACAGACTTAAAAGTGACGCAATGGCATTGACGTCGGCAGATCGTTCGCGTCTATTACGCAGGCGCGCTTCGTTGATCATTCGGCAAACCCTCTATGGATACCTTTTGCGCATGCGCGAACGTGCGCAACGTCTGTATCACTATATGTAAGGTGAAAGAATGGCAGCAGTCCGCAAATGAATTCGGCTGTAGTTGGAATGAATGAATGGTAACTAGTCGTGTCCCGCTGCAGGTTAGTTCCTTGAGCTGTAGTAGTAACTGTATGATTGTGATCCCTTATAAATAAGCGAGATATAATTTCGCTTGTGGGGATTTTTGTTTGGGGAATGTAGGCAAAACTTTGTTAGTTATGTATCTTGTGCTTTAACTCTCCCTTTTCTGTCTGTTCAGGTTGGAGTAAAGGTTGGCCATTGTGCTGCTGGCTCGAGTTCTGCTTAATCATCTTCTGGAAGCCACCTCCCTGCATCCAGCCTCTTGGTAGCACTTGTCTTAATAAGAAGCCTGCTGAGAGATGTGGCCCAAGGCTGTGTGTGTGGGCCTTCTTGCCATCTCTCTGGGACTCCTCCATCACCTGCATCCAGAAATCTCTGATGCAGCCCTTGATTACCTTTCCTCTTCTCTTCAAAGCATCGCCTCAAGGGAACCTGCTTCCTCCTCACCTCCCATTGAAGAAGCCTTCTCTGCGGCCTGGGACAGGCTCATTGTGGCACCCAGCAAGCACTGGGAGCGGGTGGCAGTGGGGTAGGTACAGTAGGAGCATGCTGTTTAACCATAATATTAGTCTTTACTGAGGGGCAGCTGCCATGGGCCCTGTGATGATTGTTGTCTGGGCCCCACCCTGGCTATAGCTTGTTGTGGGGCTCTTCTCAGGACTGCCCTGCTGAAGAGTGATTGTCATGTACTCCCAGATTCACCAAATGAAAGATCTGTGTACATTTTTATTTGCAAAAGATCTTGTTACAAATTGAAATTCTTTAGACAGAATCTAAGATTTGTAAGAGCGACCTTGTATTTACAGAGGATACGTTAATATACATATACAGTAGAGCCCCCATTTTACGTTTTTCAGGGGACCAGAAAAAAATGATGTAAAATCCAGGGAAATGTATTATGCATAATATATAGGTGGAACCACAAAAAAAACCAATGTAAAATGAGAGAAAACTTAAGGGTAGGAGGGGCACACTAGGCGATTAGTGGAGATTTAGTCACCTGGCCTTGTCTTTGCGGCGACCAATCTCCCCGAACGCCTTCCCTCTGCCTTGCACTGGCTTAAATGAAAAAACGCCTGCGCTAAAGCACACCGAAGTCGCCCGAAACTAAATCTCCCCGAATCGCCCAGTGTGCCCCTACCCTAAAGGGGTGGTACACGTTTAAGGTAACCTTTAATATGTTACGGAATGGCCAATTCTAAGCAACTTTTCAATTGGTTTTAATTTTTCTTTTTTTATAGTTATTTGCCTTTTTCTTCTAACTCGTAGCTTTCAAATGGGCGTCGCTGACTCCCTTTTAAAAAACAAATGCTCTGTAAGGCAACAAATGTATTGTTACTTTTTTATTACTGATCCTTCTATTCAGGCCCTCTCCTATTCATAATCCAGTCTCTTATTCAAATCAGTGCATGATTGCAAGAGAAATTTGGACCACAGTTACCAGATTGGTTAATATGCAAATTAAAGAGCTGCTGAATAAAAAGCTAAATAACTAAAAAATCTTCAATAATAAAAAATGAAAACAAACTGCAAATTGTCTCAGAATATCACTATCTACATCATACTAAAAGTTCTCAAAGGTGAACAACCCCTTTAAAATAAGAGGACTTAAAATTGAGGCTCCATTGTATGATATACAAGAGCCATGAATATGCTGTAAATTGTATTCTTATAAACCGTAATTAGTGATGTCACCAATTATATACTATGCTTAGTGATATAATTTCTGTCACATAAATCATTGAAACATATATATTATATTAAATAATGTTCCCCCTGTTGTAAAATATAAAGATATTAAAGGACACTTAGGAGTTCCATAACTTGTATAAAAGCACTCAACCTTCAGCATCATCCCTTTTATGTGGCCTTGGAACTCATTGGAGACTTATAATGTCCTTTTATTTTACAGTAGGGGGTACATTATTTGCCTTAATAACATATCATTGCAAGTATTCAAATAATATAGAAATCCCCCAACTCATGGTATAAATATATGTTTTATTCTGTTCTAATTCTTTTAGTTTTGAGAAATTATTAGAGCTTCCTTGACATTTGTTTTCCTAATGCAAACAACTGCAGGGCACAACGTAAATTAGATCAGGATAAATCTGTCAGCGACTCACCACAGTGGGCTTGTTACTGGAAAAAGAGTGCAAAGAAAAAATATAATGAAGATTATTACTCAAACAAATGAATTACTTTGTTTTACTGTTTAAATGGTTCAGTGGTAAATTCTAAGCAAGGTGGGTTAGTAACTTATGCCAGTCTGCCAGTCTTCTGGGTTTCTTTTTTTCTGTAGCACCCACTGCATTTTCTTGAGAGAGGGGCAAGCAGATCAGAGACTGTATTCAAAGGAAAGTGCCTGCAGCTGTGTAATGGTGTGCATAGTAAGGCAAAACTGTGTCAATAGAAACTTTATAGATGGACCGTTCAACCAGCAGCATTCAGATGTTCTTGTGCTACAGTTAGTCGACATCTAAAGGCTGTTGTGTCTGCTGGGAAAAGCAATAGTAGTTCTGCTACAGGTTAAGTTATAGATTATGGATTCCGGGCCCCAACACTAATATGGAAAGGCACATAGGTAGAAAGCGACACACAAAACTGCATTTACGCCATATTGATTTTATGCAAAGATTCAACTGTGCATCACTTGCAAGGGATCGTTTGCACTTTGTGTGCATCTCCGTAGCTGCTGCACAATGTTGCTCTTCTTTTCAATTATATCTTATGGTTCACTTCATACAGTTGACTTTGCAATTGACATGGTACACATTTATTAAAACTTAGTCGTGTGATTTTAAGAGTTGGCATTTGGTTCAGCCAGGCACTTTGATACAGCTGAATCCTGCTGAAAAAGGCTCGGATTCAGCGCATCCCTACAGCAAATATATAAAATGCTTGTGTTACAAGGAAAGCTGCTTTGGCTCAGCACTGAGCTTATCAGAACCAATATCATGTACAACTCTGATGTTAAACTGAAGACCGATTATCCTTAACATCTCTGTCTAGTTTTGCAAAACCTGCAAGTAAGAATGCCAATGTTGTGCTGCACACTCCTTCTGCAGCGTTGTTAGCCAACCAGGGAGGCTCTATTTGAAATAACCTTCATATCATAGAGGAAGCATTTCGTAGAGGTGCAGTTGTGAAACTGCTGTTTTTAATGTATTTTATTCGTTTCCTTTTGTTCACCCTTAGTATGTCTATGCCATAGTGATGGAGCAGGAACTTTCTCAAAGTCCCTGCCCTTTCTCAAGAGCAAAGATGTTCACTAACCCTATGTCAGTAAGGTGTCGGCAGGTCAGTCCTGGATGTTGTCAAGTTAATTCATAAAGTAACATAAAAGTATGAAAAATAACCCAAGTGCTTATATACCCTCAGACAGGGCTCCGTTTAAAAAAGAAAATGAGAAAAAAGTTTCCCTTAAAAAAAAAAAAAAAGAAAAGAAAATATGGTCCAAAGCATTCTTCATTACATTCAGAGATTTTGTCTTAGTTTATCAGTTTGTTTGTGTTTTAATAGTATAGCTTGTCACTGTCCTATTGTCTTTGGACAATGGAAAAAAAAAGTAATTCTAAGCAACTTTCAAATAATATACAATAACTTTACATATTTTTTTTACTTTTTAAGTTGTGTAAAACACTACAAAAAGAGAGCATCAGCCAAGACTTCAGATCCAACAATGCTTTAATTCACTGGTCTGGTAATAACAGAACATGGAAGGCATTCTGGGAATTCTTAGCTGGAGGAGAGTTGAGTAGCGACACAAAGTTGCCATGGAATGAGTAGTCCGGGAAGGGAGAGAGGGGAATTGTAAGAAACTGAACTATTTTTAGTTGCAATTACATTTACAAAAAACCTATAAAATGAGTTGAAAATGTGTCTTGTATATTGGAAAGTTACTCAGAACAGCATTCTCTTTCATTATGCAAAAAAATATGCGTCAAACCATATTCATGTTGGTTTGTAAAATGGCAATTGGTTTGAGATCTGTCTAGCTTAACGTTTTGATTTATTAGAAGGTGGTTTATAACAAATAATTAATGAGAATTGAATTAAAGGACATGTAAAACCATTGGATTAAAGTGATACTTTTTTTTTTTTTTTTTTTTTTCAAGTTTTAGGTACAAAATGCACCAGCTCAGAGACATAAGTAACAAAGCACCGCACCACCATGTTACCTATTTATCCCAGGAGTCCAACAGCAAAATTAGTCATTTGTTATTGAATTCATTGGGAGGAATCTAACATTGGTAGCACTCAGTGTTTCTTAAATGAACATATCTGGCCAGTATGCTGTGGCACTTTTCAACTGAAGAGCGTGTTTCTCTAAGAAAGAGTACCTTAATAGGATCCCATGGGGCTAGACAAGTGGGTGTCAGAGACATGGCTCAATTCAGCCTGGGATCAGTTTCCAAGTGCCACTTGTATGTTTATAGTAAGATGCTGAGTGCACATGGCAAACTGACAGCAAGTGAATGGCAGCTATGCAGTTGGCTAATAGCTGCGGAGGAGCCCTGGGAACATGTAACATTCAATATCATCACAGTGTACCTTCCCAGTTTGTCAGTGAGGTGATAAAGAGCTGCTGGTGTGCCACGTCAGTGATGGAAGCTGTATATCCCATTCACTGTCAATCAGACAGGAGAAAAATACCTGCTAAAAAAAACACTGCAGAGTAGGAAAAGAATACAGTGCCCTGTACTGAGCCTGAATAAATCACACGTGGTCATCATAACAGGAATTCCCAACCGAACTAAGCAAAAAGATAATTTGAATGATGGCACATATTGACAAATGGGATACAAAATCTATCTCTCCCATAGTGACCTGGCTCTCCGCAATTCAATGAAGACAGCAGCACTCCTGTATAATTGAAAAAGTGAAGCACTTTACTTAACGTGCCTTAGGCTCTTAAGGCACTTTAAGTAAAGTTATTCACTTTTTCAATAATACCGGATGCTGCTGTCTTCATTGAATTGTGTAATTTTTCCCTGGCAAGGGGTACCCCTTGCACCTGGGGCTGCAAAGAGCCTGGTCCGCGTTTGAGGCACACATGAATTGTATTTACTGGTTCTCAGCAATGTTTCCATTAAAGGGGTGGTTAACTTTTAGTATGTTATAGAATGGCCCATTCTAAGCAAGTTTTCAATTGGCCTTCATTACTTATTTTTTATTGTTTTAGAATTATTTGCATTTTTCTTGTGACTCCAGCTTTCGAATGGGGTCACTGACTCTGTAAGGCTACACATTTATTGCTATTGCTACTTTTTATTACTCCTCTTCTATTATGGCTTCTCCTATTCATATTCCAGCCGTGTATTCATATCAATGCAAGGTTGCTAGAGTAAAGTGGACCCTAGCAACTAAATTTCTGAAAATGCAAACTGGAGAGCTGCTGCATAAAAAGCTAAGTAATTAAAAAACTGCAAAAAATAAAAAATGAAAACCAGTAGCAAATCGTCTCGGAATATCACTCTCCACGTCATATTAAAAGTTAACTCAAAGTTGAACAACACCTTTAATAGTTAAAAAAAAAAAAGGTTAATTACAGATGCAACATAAGCCCCAAGTTGTATTGTGCAATATTGCTTTCAGAGTGCAACCTCAATGTTGTTGGGCTGCAGATTCCACCGTGCTTAAACCATTGATAAAATGTCGGTGTGTTCTGTGATTAGGCCATGGATTAGGCACCATGTCCTGTAAAATTAGAAATTTAACTTGGGATACAGCTTTACTGAACTTCTCCATTTCCTTCTATTTTCAGAGTGAATGCATGTGTGGATGTTGTCCTTTCTGGAATAGGCTTGTTACAGGCTTTGGCTCTGACTCCACAGTCTTCTGAAGATCACATGGTATTAAACACACAAGAAGATCTTGCTGAGACATTCTTGCATTACATGCAGCAGGGAGCAGCTGCAGAACGTTTCTATAGTGATGCCAAAAGCTTTGCACACATTTCCAGGACTGCCTCCCAGGACCCCAGGGCACAGGTAATGCAGCTTCCATCAGTCTGAAGCTTTCCTGTCCTGCTGCCACTTGGCGCCTACAACTAATAACACATTTTAGTAAACAAAAATCAATAATAATCTAATATCTACCGGAAACACTCTCTAACTATGTCTGTTTTTCCCCCTAGCACTTTGTGGGGGGGAATGCAGCGCTAATTGCTCAGAGACTGGCAGCAAACCCTGATATGGAGGTAACACATTTTGCATCCAAGTTTGTGCTTTTGCTTTTACAGCTGATTTTGTTTGTGAACCTGGAAAATTTGTTAATAGTATTCAGGAGCTCTTCATTTTCCGAAGTTGCCTCACGAGGAAACTTTGGGCTACTTCGGAAAACAATGCGCTCAGAGTGCCATCCCGCTGGCAATTTAGATTCTAGCCGGCGGGAAGGCTTTTCGGGGAGATTAGTTACCCGAAGAAGAGGCAATTTGTCGATGGGCGACTAATCGCCCTGAATCACCACACGTGTCTCTGCCCTTCAAGTGTTCTGCCAATTTTAATCCAAACTCTAAGGATTAGGCCAAATCTTTTGTGATTTGGGCCAGTCCTGGGTATGGTGCATACGGAGTACAAGTTAAATGCATGGTGAGGGCACAACTGTGGAGTTTTATATTATAACAATACTAGCAGTACGCCTGGTGCTGCTACACTAGGTTAGATTAGGGCAGAATACTTTGGAGGGTTACATCGTTCTTGTGCAGGTTTGAAGACTCAAACTGAAGGACAATGTTTGACAATGTTCTAATGCTAGTAGCCCCTTTTTAAGTCTCCTCCTTAGGCTGAGGGCACACTAGTGCACTGCCCACTTCTCTGCAAATGAAACTAAATCGGCACTTTCTTTAAAAGAACAGCTCTTGCTTGTGTGCGGCTACACAGAACCGAGCGGAGCAGAGATTGACTTCAAATTGCCTGCTTAGCTCCGCGTAGCCACACACAAGCAGAAGCTGTTCTTTAAAGGAAGAACTGATTTCAGTGCATCATTAGGCAGAGAAGTGGTTAATACACTTACTTGTTTGCCCCTACCTACTAGTGTTTAAGTGGTAGAAAAAAAATAATGTAACACTTTTCAGTGAATTGAACCTCTTCATTCTTGCTTTCTGTTTCAGTACTAGATTTTTTTTGTCCTGGTGCTAAGCTTTTTGCATTCTCATATTTCTGTTGGTCTGTGGTATTGAGTCATCTCTTTATTTCTGCAGGTTCTTCTTTGTGGACCCGTTGGGCCAAAACTACATGAACTGCTGGATGAGCGGGTCTTTGTGCCACCAACCTCTTTGCAGGAAGAAGATGAATACCATCTCATTTTGGAGTACAAATCAGGTGAAATGTTTGTCAAGAGGTGGAAGGGGGACACTCCTCAGAGTTACATGTGTTACCTGAAGAGTGTCCAGACAAATTACATTCACTCTGCATTACAGTGACTGCTAAAAGGCTCCCAGTTTTCTATGACCACTGGTCTTATGAGTGACTTAGAAATTGCAAATAAAACTTGCTTTTTGGCCCCAGTTTCTCCACAGGGGCCATTCAAAGTAACTTGACTAAATTGAATTTGAAGCAACTGTATTCACTATCTTGATTTTGGTTTTTAATATATTTATTTGTCATGAATTGAGCCATCATCTTTTTCTAGACTATTTTTAAAGAGCTCTATAAATATTTAATATAGTGGCAGACAGCTTTTTTTTTTGGTAAGAATGTATTTTTATTAATAAGTGTCTAAAGGGCAATTTAAAAAAAAAAAAAAAAACCTTTTTATTGACATTTGGATTATTTGGTTGCACCTTTATAATTTTGCATTTATTTGGTATCCCCAAAGATACTTAATCCAATTGGAAGTATTACCTAAATAACGTCACATTTTTATTGTATTATCTTCTAAAGTGGAATTTAAGAGCTGATGTTGAAAATCATACCAATATTGGTGAATCAGACTGGTAGCAAAACTGATCAAATAATATAATTATAATTGACTGCCACTTTTGCTATTCTGCTTACAATCCCACAGGCAGATCCTAGCTTACTGCACTTCATATACCCTTTAGTAAAAATATATATGGTCAGTCATGTGATCATAATGAACAATCACAAAACAATGCTCCAGCAAGAGAGTGAGTGCTTTAACCCTTCTCCGACTAGTCATTTTTGGGAACACCATATTAATAAGTGACTGAATTCAGGTGAATAACATAGTTATGCGAGTCCGTCAGAACCTCCTATATAACTATATATTGCTTCTGTGCTTGTAGGTGAGCAGTGGGGATCCAGGCAGGCCCCAGCAGCCAGTAGATTCATATTTTCTCACGATTTGTCCAACGGTGCAATGACATCGCTCGAGGTTCTGCTTTCTAGCCTGGAGGTCTTCCAACCCAAGCTGCTGGTGCTCTCTGGGCTCCACATGATGGAGGGTCTGAGCAGGGAAGCTAGAGAGGAAAGGCTCAGAGAAGTAAGTATGAAAAGAATGATTTCAAATCGTATTTATTTTTGCAGTCTAAATGAAACACTCTCTTTGTGCTTTTTTTTTTTTTTAACAAGGCTGCAGCTTCCTTGTCAGAGGTGCCTTCAGATATCCTCATTCACCTTGAACTGGCTAGTATGACAGATGGAGACCTGATGAGAGGAATCATTTACCAGGTAATTAGTGGAAATGTAATATCACTGCTGCGACTTTGGGATAGGGTTTATTTGAGTAAAGCAGAAGACGAAGCATTGACTGAATTAGACAATATTGTGTGTGCTTCAACCACCTTATTTAACCTTGTAGGTTTGGTGCAAAGCTGTCGGGAAACCTTGCCAGGGGTTTCCATAGAAATGCAGGAAAAAAAATACAGCTGCAACACCTCTTTGTTGCAAAAATTGAAAACCTGAATTTATTAGGTCAAACAACCAGGCAACGTTTCAGGCTTACTCTTGCCCTTTCTCAAGCATGCCCAAAATGTTGCTTGGTTGTTTGACCTAATAAATTCAAGTTGTCACTTTTTGCAACAAAGGGGTGCTGCAGAAGCATTGCCTGAATGGCACCATTAACTAATTTTAGTGTTGGGCTAAATCACTGCTGCAGTTATTTGTGATAACTATGGCAACTTGACTTATCAACACTACATTTTTTAGCTCTACCTTTCCCTGGTTCTTGGTCTAGTTCCTGTCACAGTCAGATTTGAGCGCTCCTGTGAGCAACTGCTATGTTTTTCCTCCACCACTCAACCGGAGCTTGACAGGTGGCATTAGTCCAGTTTCCAGTGTGTTGGTGATGGTGTGGCTGAAGTTTTCTGTTATTCTCAGTGTAGATTTAGGGCTATGTCTAGTTTCCTGCAGCTGTTTTTTACATGTGTAGGACCTCCAACAAAGGCTCTACTATTATAAATAATAGAGAAGATGTTGCTGCTGTCGGTGGACTTCTGCTTTGCCAAAAGCAGATCTGTCTGCTGCAGTTGGAACATTGGTACATACAACAAAAAATGATGGCTACTTAAAGTGGTAATGACTTGAACAATGTTGGGTTTTTTTCTCTCTCAATTTCTCTGTTACTAAATATGTATACAATATTTTTGTCTGTTTCTCTTGGTCAGCAGGTCTTCCCTTTCATCAGTTCTCTTGGGCTCAATGAGCAGGAGCTTTTATTTCTCAGCCATTCAGCCTCTGGCCCCCACGCCTCCATCTCTGCTTGGTCAGGAATTCCAGAGGTTGGGATCGTCAGCGATATCTTGTTCTGGATTCTTAAGGGTTCTAAGAATGAAGCTTCCTCCCTTACTCGTATTCACTTTCACACCCTGGCCTACCATATTTTGGCAACTATTGATGGCTTCTGGGGCAATCAGGTATCTGCAGTAGCTGCTGGTGCAAGGGTTGCTGGTACTCAGGCATGTGCCAGTGAAACCATTGATGCAACCAGAGTAAAATTAAAGACTCCTTTGGAGTTTTCTACCTCTCGAGAACAGGTGGGCAGTACAGTCAGGGTGAGTGCACAGGAACCAGTTGCAGTTTGGATTAGGGAAGGAGTTACATTCCACTTCACACCAGTTCTCATCTGCAAAGAACCTGTACGGACTGTGGGGTTAGGGGATGCAATATCAGCCGAGGGACTCTTGTTCTCAGAGGCAACATCTCAGTAAAGTATCTTGTGATTATATCTTTAGCCTCAAAAATGTTTAAAGCTGAGTACTGCCCTTTTTGAGAGTCACACTCCATTAAAATGACAAAGCTTCTATGTGGGGCTACATAGGAATGGCCGTTCATGGGTTTGAATCTGCTGGCAGTGATGAAATGTTTGTATACATGGCTTTCTTTCTCTTCTGATGCTTTACAACCCAAGTTATTGATTCGGCCAGAACAGAAGTGTCCATATATTACTTTTGATAATTGCGGCTTCAGTGATTAAAGGGCAATAGTACTTATATATGGATAATTTTGTCCCTACTAATCTGTCAGGCACCCATTTCCCTCTTATGAACCTTTCCGAGCAGTCTATAAACTACAGATGTTGTTTAGTAAGTCTTCGATTTGAATTGATGATGCCTAAAATGGGACCATACTGGAAAAATGTTGGCATATTCAACTAACGCGATCCATATGTGGATGACTAGATTGGCTATCATTGGAAGCATCATCATTTGTGATCTAAGAGGTTTTTTTTTGGATTAAATCAATACCTCAAAAAATATATACTGCTGGGAAGGACTGGTCCCATGGGGTTTGGGGATGACTGATGACCCTATACACACTCAGAAGGGGATATAGGACATCGTTTTCTGTTTTGAGCAGTCTGCTATTGTGCAGTTGTATCTGTCTTGAAGTCACAGATCTAAGATCAAGCAGTTCATGTTTTAGTTAATGATGTATGAGGTGGTTGGCCCATGTGTTGCCAGCGTATAGGGCAAATAAAGTCCAGACTAATCCTTCACTTCTTTTGGTTATTCTAAAATATCATAGCGCTGATTTTTTTCTTCTTGAGAAAACATATTGGGGCTCATTTATCAACACTGCCCAAATTTCCCTGTGGACTGTTACCTATAGCAACCAATCAGATTGCTGCATTCATTGTTTTTCTTGCAGCTGTCTTTAAAAAGCTAATCACTGATTCGTTGCTGTAGGTAACAGACCATGGGCAAATTTGCCCAGTATTGATAAATGAGCCCCATTGAGTTAATGCAGCCTCTCGCTTACCTATGGGTTTCTCCAGCCTGGCTCAAGTCAAACCCAGAGGGTAAGTAGGATTTGCACAGCAGACCTATGCAACAAAATTCACTTTTAATAAATGATTTTTTCTGGACTTTAATTGCCTGTTGAGTTGAGGGAAGGTAAAGAGGGGACAGTTTGTCTTGGCATGTGTTGCTGTGTAAATCCTAAAGCACCTTTTGCAGAAACACAGAAGCCACATTGTGAGGGATGAATGCTACAAGTTAGAATTCAGTCTTGGCACTGAAATGTAAACTGCTCTGTACGTCTCAATCTGATGATACTGAAGTGACAATAGGTTTTCTTTGTTACAGATATAAATTGCATATTGTTTAGGATTTGTGGCTTTGTTCAGTTGCCCACATACATTTTCCATAGGCCAGCACTAGTTTTCTAGTGCTGGCTTTTTTTTTTTTTTTCCCGGCAACTTAAGTTTGACTCAGAAAGTAAGAAGTGTGTTCTCATGGCCAGTGATAGACTGGGTCAGTTCCCAGGGTTTTTTCACTGGTAATTTTCTGTAGGGAAAAGCCTAGCGAACAGAACACCATGTGTGGCTGCTTTAGAAATCTAACACATTTAAATGGTTTGTTCACTATACAACACTTTTTTTTCAGTTCAGTTGGTTTCAGATAGATCACCAGAAATAAAGACTTTTTCCAATGATTTTCTATTTGTAAAATGTTCTAAATTGTACATTAGTTGATACATTTCTTATCTTTGACCCTTCTGAGCAGAATAAAATTGATAGAATAGTTACCAATACTCCAGAGATGCTGCTGAGAAATGTATCAACTCAATGTTGCAAAATTGTAACTGTTTAGAGTCTGCACCTGAATTACTGAGCTGCCAGACTCAAACACCAGAGACACGAACATTAAAATTTAAGCTTCAATTTTGGAAAAAAAAGTCTTTATTTCTGGTGAACAATCTGAAAACAACTGAACTGAAAAAAGTGCTTGAAAGTGAACAACCCTTTTAAGAGTAATGAGACAGGGATGTTTTATCACCTGCACTTTTCTATGCCTGTCAGTGACCCTATGTGCCATTGCCCTTCAGAATACATTTGTTCCTTACCATTCTGAAAGCCAATCCTTCCCAGACAGCATCTCCCTTTAAAAAAAACACAGCCTCAAATGCAAGGTTTTTCCAGCCAATTATAAACCTTTAATCGTGTTCCACAAAATCAGTATATTATGCAATCTGCAGTTAGTTGAGGGCTTGGTTTTAATTATGAAATGGAAGACTTACAACCCATGCCTAGTCCTTTAAATTTAAAGGGCCAGTAATAGATATAGTGTGTGTGTGTGTATATATATATATATAGATATATAGATATATAGATATATAGATATATAGATATATAGATATATAGATATATAGATATATAGATATATAGATAGATAAATGAACAAAAACCAGCACCAAGGGTCTTCCAGTGATGAAAATATTGTATTGTTACATAGTATGCAAAACCGACGTTTCGGTCCCCATCGGGACATATGTATATGTGTCTTCCATTTCATAATTAAAATCAAGCCCTCAACTAACTGCAGATTGCATAATATACTGATTTTGTATACGGTAACTGTAAATCAAATATTTATTATTCTGCTGTATGAGAAAGGTATTTATCCTATAAGTGTATATAGCCCTGAAGGAACAGAACCATGGCCTACATTTGACTTCTGTACTAGAGCCAATGCATTTGTATTGTTTCTCTATTATGTGCTGTGCCTTGTGGCTCCTAGAGTCCTACATTAAAGGAGAAGGAAAGGCTTGATGCACTTAGGGGTGCCAAATGTTAGGCACCCCCAAGTGACTGTACTGACTTACCTGAAACCCTGGGTGGGTGCTCCTATCAGCAGAAAACTGCACCGGCCCGAGGTTATCCGAGCAATCTTCCTCTGTCTTCGTCTGGCTGCACAGTAGAACGAAGAGCTGAACTTTAACTAAAAAGTCGGCTATTTCATTCTACTTCGCATGCATCTGCCCCGGGAAATTTGAAGACGGAAGTGGATCGCTCCGTAGTGTTCACTGGTATAACCCCAGACAAGTGCAGTTTTCTTCTGATAGGAGCACCGGCCTGGGGTTTCAGGAAGTCAGTACAGTCACTTGGGGGTGCCTAACATTTGGCACCCCCAAGTGCACCAAGCATTTCCTTCTCCTTTAAAGTCCTGCACAAGGTCGAGTACCCTCAGTCATTGGTTTTTTTTGGGTAGTGGCCATTTTCACCAGCGCTACAAGTAGTAGGCTTATGGCACATGGGGTGGCAGCAAAACTTGGCAATTGCAACACAAGTGATTAGAAATGTCAAAACAGTGACAACCTGTGGGCACTAAAGACATTTTATATATTTTAATCTTGAATAGGAAACTGGACAACAAGCCGTTCCAGGGCATTTTGACTTTCAAGGGTTTTCAGATTGGACACCACTGCCCAAAGGTGCATGTAGCATAGGAATAGTATTTGTGATACAACAGCAGCCCCTGGGCTTCCAGTTGCCTGTTCACACTGAAGAAGAAACTATCAGCACTGTCTGTGGTCTATTAACAGCCACTTGGTCTGAAGGCAGAATTGTCGGTTTTATATTATTGCAGTTCTTTTGCTGTTGGCGGCGGTTCCTTAGACATCTAGTATCTACTCCACCCAGTCTCTTGAATGGAACTTTGGTTTTCAATTTAGTTCAAAGAACATTACGTGTAAATACATACTGGGTACATTTTCCATTGTTACCAACCCTTCACATGTATGAAGTGTAACAATGGCTTTCTTTTATGTCAAGTTGTGATGCCTAGCGCACTTTGATTTATTGTACTTTTGTCGTAGAGCAAGCATTACACATCAAAACATTTTGGGCAAACAGAACTTGTTCATTCATGTTTGATGAAGTTAACCGATGAGAGGAGATTTAGCTGCCACCATTTTACTAAACACATATGTAAGCACATACATATGGCTCCATGGGGTCCCTTTTAGCAATGCTGTTTCTTTATGGCCTCTAAATTATAAAATGTCCCATAGTATGGCTAAAAATTATTTCAGGGAAAATCAGGCATTCTTTTTCTTTTGAAAATGCTGGAAAAATAGAAACCCCTTGCTGTGGGCCAATGTATCATTCATTACACACCTATTTCAGGATTAGCCGTACAGCAACCATACAGGACACTGCTAAAAGGAGAACTAAACCATAAAAATGAATATAGCTGGAAATATTGTACATTATATACAGAATTGACTGCACCTGCTTCACAGGTCATCTCCATAACAATAGTGATACAGGCCTTCAAATGTATAGGAGCCATCTTGGATTTTGGTAGAAGTGACAGTGACCCTACACATGCTCAGTGTGCTCTGGGCAGCTGTTGAGAAGCTAAGGTTAGGGGGTCATCTCAGATCATCAAGCAGAATGAGTTTCGAATGTCAACTAGGGACAGCTTTAACTTCATCTGATGAGTCTAAAAGTGACTTTATTGCACTAAATATGACAGTAGCACGCACTCTCTCACTTGAAGCTGCATGGGTCTTTTATTAAACCCCAGATGTTTCATTCTGAAATCACTAGTGCTACACAATTCGGCTTCAGGCTAACTGGAAGTCTGCTTCTGCAAAATGACAGCCGTGCTCACTAAATAGTGGGACTGATCGAGCTGTTTTAGGTTACACAGTACTTGTAAGGCCATTTATTGGAAATCTGTTTTGTAGATGTTAAAAACATTCTTTTGGCATGAAATGGCACTATAACCCTCCTTCCCCACAGTGATTTACTTTGCACAATCCTTCTTTCATGGAAGGAAAACATTCCCAAGGACCAAGATTTTTTTTCTCTCAAACTAGTGATGTAGATCCTTTTGTCTTTATGTATAGCAGAGAGAACCATTGTATCTTTTATACTTCCTTAATGATATTGGTGTGTGTGTGAGACAGCAGTCACCATTTATTTCTATTCAATAACACAACCTAGTCCTCAATCTCCAGTTGGACAGCCTACCCTGTAGTGTAATATTAAGGCTCAGAAGAGCTTTTGAGAAACCTGGTTAAACAGCTCTACCAAAAAGCAGTCTGAAGTCAACCATAAGCAGATCGATCAGGTGAGCCTATTTGGTCCCTTCATTGGGCGGACGATCTGCCTTTTGGTCAGGCTGCACAAGCAAAGCTAAATTTGTATGAAACACTGGCTGGCCATTATCTAAAACTAATGAGATTAAGTGTGTGTGGGAGATTCTTACCTTTGTTTTCATCTGTCTGTAAAACAAAGGGTTTGTTTATATTTATGCAGTTCTACACCAAATGACTGTTACATTATTTATATTTATTAGTTGTTCTATCAGGCCAGCTAATTCTAAAATATGTGATGCAGACAAGACCTTCCATATTGACTCTCTAACTCTCTCTCTTTCTCCCCTGGCACAATGATATGGAGCCTTAATCATGGAATTTGTCTTTACCTTGGCTTTTCCTGCTTTCCTTTGTTTTGGTTTTTGAGCATTGGAAATGCTCAACATTTTTGGAATGGTTGTGAAAAATGTATTTTTTTTTTAAATATTAATAAAATACTTTTTTTCTAACAAGTTTTGGTTCAGACTGTTTCCTCGGTTAATAGCTAAAAAGTAGCTGCACTGTGTGGGGGCAGCATAACCTGCTCGGAATCTGGTGCTTTCATTCTTAGAGCCTCTCTGGTAGAGTCCTGCGCAGAACCAATTTGTTAAACCCGACCCGGACCTTAAACCCGCATACTTAACCGCAAGTACCTTATCCGCAAGCAGATCCGCGGCCCGCTGACTATCAAGAAACAGAAAGTGCTGTCGTAAACCAGAAGTGACATCATTAGAAGTAGGTGTGATCAGAAAAAAGGAGTAAAACAGGAAGTGCTCAGAAAAGAAGGCGTAAAACTCACTATTGAGAAGACCTGCGACATGACCCGCAAACCCGGAGAACTTCCAACCCGCGTCTATACCCGCTCCCGAAACTTCTATCTGCAACCCGCAGGGTACCGAAGGTTTTTGCGGGTACCCAACCCGCTGCAGGACTCTACTCTCTGGCACTGGCCTTAGATCAAATAATTTCACATTCATTTTCAAATTAATTTACCCGTACAAAATTATCCTGCAGACATATTGGATTTTGGATCACTGACCTTGTACTGTTGCCTCTCCGGTTGCAATTCTGTGTGATGCAGGACATCTTTGCAGTTTTATTAAATTAAAAGAAAAAAAAAAGCAATTTAATAAGTTCCAAGTAAATCCTGCCTTACTGCTAGTTGCTCCCAAGGAAAGCGAGAACCACCATCTAAAGCTTCTCCAATTTACCTCAGACAGGAAAAAAAATCCTTTGTGACACCAAG